>NC_133649.1:166715918-167037461 GCF_009905375.1 Apium graveolens
GAACCACAATGTGGGAAAATTTACTTGAGAATTAGAAAGTGCAATGCTAAGAAAGTATCCCTATTCATTTTCTATCTGATTCCGGGACGGAATCCTTTTAAGGAGGGGAGACTAAAATAACCCCAATTTTTGGAATTTTTGAAACCCTTATGAATAGTGTTTTGCTGATTATGCTGAATAAGAAAACTTTTCATGCCACACTATGTAGGGGCTCTTTTATTGATCTTCTGGAATATTATTAGTACTCTATATAATAAATAAGTGTATGTAAAGATCGTCAGAATCCAAATTCGAACACTTTGATTTTTCCCGAAAATCTACCAGATACAGAAAGAATTGAGTATAAGGTAACAGAATAAAAAGGATTTAAATTCAAGGATTAAAAGAGAGGATCATGAAAGGAATATAATGTATTGAGAAAGGTTAAAGAAACCTAAGTAATAAGATCCCGGGTATGATCCCTCAAACGATAAACAAAAACGAAAGTTAAGCGAACCGTATAACAGATCAGCGGTCATTAGGCAAGCAATTAAGAGTTAATCAAGGAGGTTAGGGATGATGATGTCATCAAACCAACAAGAAGAGGACAAGTATGGAGGGTGACATCACATGATGACCAAAGTATGACATAAGGGAAATAAGTGTGGTTGATTTATAACCACACAATTTTTTTTTCATGGTTAAAGATGATTAAAATAAAACAAAAGTCAACCAACCAAGGCAAATCAAAACAAATCACAAAAAACACAAAAGCTCTTCTCTTTTCTTCATCAAGCTCTCGGTCAAAATTAACACAGCAACTTCAAACTGCCATATCTCCTTAAATGCTCACACCCTTTAGTAACTTTCCACCCTCCAAGAAAGGTATAAATCTTTACACCCTTTAGTAATAAGTTTGAATGTTGAAGTTTGGAGATGGTTTGGATGGATTAGTAGTAATTTGAATGATAAGCATGATTCGAGCTTAATTGTTAAGTAGTTTAGTTGAATTTGGAGATGTTATAATATATGATTGGATTGAGATCCTTGAGCTTATTATGACTGAAATCAGTAGCATTGATGTGTATCTTGAGTTGTTATTGATTGGTAGTTGGATTGATATAATTTGGAATGGTAAAAAATTTGGGAAATCGCGTAAACATAGCCGTCGTAATGTCCGATTTACTTTAGACTGTTCTTGCTCTTAACATCAGGACCCGAGAACTCCCTGCTAGGTTTTGACCATTTCCATGATTAGATAGTTCATGTTACGAGCTTCGTTTTGATATGTGGTTCGTTTGAATCCGATGTACGGTTTAGGAGAAACGACCGTTTTATGTAACGGCGTTTCGCGACCGAACCATTACCCCTCGCCTTACTTTGAAACCTTGGTTGAGGACTTTAAATGACTAATTGGAGTATGAAACAATTATGTAAAGTGGATTAGGCAGTTGGTAGAGTACTCGCGAAAGAATCGCCTTAAAATTTGTAACAGTTAATTTATTAAAAATGGTGGAGCCGAGGGTACTCGAGCGACTTATGTAAATCGCTAAGCGCAAAAGCGAACGTTAGGGTCTAAGTGGTTAAAAACTAGTTTCTTAAGCGACCGTGGTCTAATTCCGGCTTATGTTATTGTTCATAGGTTACCGGACCCACTCTAAGCTTAAGTCTACCCCGGAGCACTCAGGCAAGTTTTCTACCCGTTATACTGTTGTTGTGATGTATATATGTATATGCATTATCTTGTGATAAGTGCATGATTATTATTAGCAAATTCTTGCGATATATTGGAGCATGTTGATATGATATATATGCATGCCTGTTTCGTATTCTTGATTTATATATCTGTTGGTTCAAATGCTTATTAGTTGCATAATACCTATGCTAGAGATAAGCAGTAGTTGCGTATACCCTGAGTGTAGGAGACCCAAAGGTGAACCCTTTTCTAAAACCGGGAGTAGATGTTGCCGAGTATATTATATATATATATATTTATTTATTTATATATATATTTATATATATATATTTATATACTATTAATCGAATAAGGTTTATTCGATAACTTTATATTATTTAATGAATATTATTTCGAATATTCATTCGGGGGCTTATGACTCCTTTTATTTTATTTAATGAATATTATTTCGAATATTCATTCGGGGGCTTATGACTCCTTTTATTTTATTTAATAAATATTATTTCGAATATTCATTCGGAGGCTTATGACTCCTTTTTTTATTGAATATTATTCGAATATTCATTCAAGGGCTTATGACTCCTTTTATTTTATTTAATGAATATTATTTCGAATATTCATTCGAGGGCTTATGACTCAGTTTATTTTATTAACTGAATATTATTTGAATATTCATTCGGGGACTTATGACTCAGTTTTTATTATTTAATGAATATTATTTGAATATCCATTTGAGGACCTATGACTCCGATTATTTACTGAATTATATTCTTTATTTTATTAAAGAATAAGGTGTCGATAATCAAACTTATTTTTGATTATTCAAATAAAGATAGTACTTTCGTATAAGTATATCTTTGGTTATTTAATACTCATTTCAAGTATAAGTTTTACAACTTCTACTTCAATTATTTGTATAAAGATTATTCTTTATGGGAATATTATTTAAATAATAATATTCAGATATTTTCTAATATATTGGGACTGATTTACTTTATTAAATCAGCATTACTCCAAACACTCTTTAAAGTATTTTCGAGTCTTTAAAATGATTTTTAAAAGTTAGAGCGGATCCCAAAACTCATTTTTTATATATTTAAGATCTTCCTTTTAAAGGGGATTTAAATACTCGCTCAAAACCAGAGGGATCCGGCTCTGTGGTATATTTTATATTCGCAACAAGGTTGCGGTTTTGGTAAATGAATTGATTACTTACCCAACGCTCGGGAAGTAAGTCCATCTATTTGAGCCGGCATAAGCAACATGGGCTCAGTGGGCGTCCATGAAAGTGTAAGTGGCTCAGTGCGAGTCCATCAAATGCGTAAGTGGCTGAGTGGCAGTCCAGCATAAGGTCCTATTGCGACCAGGGTGATGACCAGTGGGGAATTCGTCCGTCTACTAGTAGAAAAGGTTACTTATTGGTATCTTTGCCTGATCAGCAAGATATCAGGTTTATGCCAAGGTTTTCTCCTTTCCAAAATTCATTGGATATTGCAACTCTGTTTATAATTTTTATAACAGAGGTTTTCAAGGAGTGTATGAAATGTACATATATATAGGTGTATATATATATCGGGACTTAATGAAGTATCTCGTAACTTCATTATTTATAATGATATTTTAAGAATTGAATCTATTCAAGTCTTATCTTGTAGTCTCATCTGGGTGATGAACTTTTGAAACTGATTATAACTTGAATGGTGGTAGTTCAAGCAGTATTCGGATATAAGTATATTGGAGTATCTTGTAACTTCATCTTTTAAACTTATATCTAGTAAATGATTATCTTGTGCATGTCAAAGATTTTCGGAAAAACATTGAGACAAGGTTAGATATAGGAGATCACCTTGCAACGATATTTTATACAGTTATAAACTGGAACTCTCTGTATATTATACATGTCAGAGGATTTCAAAGATTGTGAAAAATATATATGTATATATATATACTGAATATGTTGCGACTTGGTCGCGTTAAGATATCAGCTTGGTTCATTTCTTCTTGACCAAGACTTTCATGAGTACTATGAGAATGCTCATATATTGTTAATTATTATACATATTATTTTGGTGGGCTTGTTGCTCACCCTTGCTTTCTTCTTTCATCACACAACAACAGATAGAAAAGATGAACATGACCAAGCTTCCAATTCACAAGCGGTTAGGAAACGTTTCGCAGTTTCCTGTAGGCGTTGATGCCGTTGTAGCTGAGGTATGAGCTACCAGTAGGCTAGGCTTTCAACTTTTGTTGTGCCAGACTTATGTATCTCTATCTATTGTAATAATGGTAAAGAAATGTAAATTTATTCAGAAACCCTTTTAAGGTGTAATGGTATATAATTTTGGAATAAAATGACTCGTGTTATTTTTGGATATTCATCTCTGAGACTATAACTTGTGGTGTGTGTGTTTATTTTGGGGTCACAGTACAGAGTATTTGATTGTTTATTAAGATTGGGTGTTATTAAGGGAAATGGAACTCGTGACAACCCGGATCCCCGACCCCGAATTTGGGGGTGTTACATCCGCAAATTCTTCTGAGGGTCTGTCTTGCTCTGATTCTGATGAAGACAGTGATCCTGATGATCCTGACACAACTCAGCTTAAGATTGCTATTGATGCATCTAAGAAGTCAAATATTGGTTCTTCTTCATATTTCAATGTTGATCCTTCTTATTACAATGCTGATGCTGACCATTTTTAAAAGACTGAATGGAATTTTGCATGGAGAGATGCGCATACTTCTATCTCCTCAGCTGTTGGTATGCAACATGTTCACAAGGCATATGATGGACTTCAAAACCCTGACCTTAAATTACATCTTAAGTCTTCTACCATCTCTATGAAAGGAATTCTCTTTGAACTTGCTGATATGAAGACGTATCATGCTAATTTACAGAACAAGATTGATGCCTTTATGATTAATCCACTTACTTCAGCTGAACTCATTGTAACATCCGAAAAATATCGTGTAATTATTTTTATCAATAAATAATTATTATGTGAATTTTGATGAATTATTTGATGATTGATATTAATATTTGGGTGTTTATGTCTGATAAAATTAGGATATTTTAATTTTTAATTATCCAGAATAAAATATAGATAATTTTGGTATTTTCTGGGAATTTTTGGATTGTTATGTGATTTTATAAGGATTTATAGAATTAATAATGATTATTTTTAGATAAATATAAAATTACTTTTTAGAGTCAGAAATCGTCCCACTTCAACCGTTTTTGCGTTTTTACAAACCTGAAACTCTTCATAAAACTCCTTCCTAGCCGAATCTGATAATTCTGAACACTTTCCGTGTTTTGACATTTTCGATCCGGATTGAATGGGGTCATTTGTATATTATTTAACGTTATGTAAAGATTGTTTAGTGACACCAAATCTTGACCCCAGATTTGGGCTGTTACACTCATAAGTGTGAAAAAGGCTGTTAAAGTCGTGGTTCAGTCTCAATAAAGCATGGATGCTCGATTTTCTTCCTTGGAAGATAAAGTGTCTTCAATGGCTGATAAACGGGATGCTATATTTTCTCTTCTTTCAAATACTGATGCCAAAAAGGGGGAGAAGATAGCTATCACAAAATGTACACCTGACTCTATTCAGTTGAAAGATAAAGATACTGATGATGATGTGATAAGAATCCAGTTGCAAATGTTTAAATTGCTCCTGTTGCTCAACAACCTCAACATTCTAAAAGATCTAGTTCTTCAGGACAAGGAAAGCCTACTGGTGCTCATGAAGTTAAGCACAAGACTAATGCTAATGCTCCTGAAACTGGTAATGTTACGATCTCTAACATAGCAGATGCTAAAGGATTATTCTTTCCTTACAGACACAAGAAAACATGTGAAGAGATTGTTCTGTACTACAAGGATAAGAGGTTTGAGCAAAAGAATGCCAGAAGTGCTCTTGGGTTGATAACTGAAGAACTTCCTGATCTAATAACTGAAGAAGCAGTTATGCAACAGAAGGAGCTAATGGCTCAAATTGAAGCTGAAGCAAACACCTCTAAAGAAAGAGGAAAAAGAGGTGGAAGATCCACAAGAGCTAGAAGAAGAAGAGGAAGAGGAAGAATTTCTAATTCAAGTCAAGGTTCTGCGATTGATTTTGTATTTCCGAATGTTCTATTCAGGGAAGGTTTTGTTCCTGTACAAGGAAATGATGTAAAAGAAGAAGCTGAGGATACTGAAGAAATGATTGTCCAAAGAAATATGAAATTAACCGCTGACATTGCTCAAGTTGATATAACTAATGCAAATGTGTCTCTTGAAGCAGACAGAATATCTGAGGAAAAAGCAAATCCTGATGCTGTCAATCTGATAGTTGATTTTGACACTGATAAAAAGGTGATCAAAATATTGGATGAATCAATTCTTGATGAATAAGAAAGAATTGACATAAGAAAAGCTGATCGAGCAAAGAATTCTAAATTCAAGAAGAGAGTTGTGGCAGAAAAAAAGAGGAAAGATTCATGATTTATCTACAGGGTATGCTCCTCTCAGCAAGAAGGATAAAAGATGGAAAGATGTTTATACATTTAGTTATCCTAAAGAATTCAAGCATATTAAATTTGTGTCAGCAGGACATAGGGAGTCTATTTTAGAACAGGAGGATATTGATAAGTCCATCAAGAAACCTTCTTGGGTGGAACATAATGAAAAGCTAAAACTTATCAAAACTCGTACTAGAGGAGGTATTGGTCCTCCTGGAATGGAAACTCTGAGGTCTGATTTACTGGACACAAATATTCTGACTGACAATCTTGGTGAGAGAATTACTCCTTCACATCTTGAAAAAGTTGAAGCTGTAAATATTGTTTATAGGAAGATAAATATTGGTGATGTCATAGAAGAGATTTTGTACTTCTTGAGAGATGGTAAAGTGAAAAGCATTACATTGCAGTAACTCTTGATGAAGACTATATCAGAGTTAAAATATATGTACTATCTTCTTATAGTTGAGGATAATGTCACCAGAAACTGGTCTTCTATGATACTTGAGAGTATCAGAAGAAGAGTCATGAACAAAGAAGAAAAATACAACGGTGATTATGTTTCTATGTACAAAATTTATATTGGTTAAGAAATGAAGAAAGGGAGCTGCAGTTCTGAAAGTTTTTCTCAACAATCCTCAGTTATCTTTCAGTCCTGATCATAAAGATATCAGTTTAAGCTTTATGTTAATTGGTGATCTTGAAATAACTAAGAGTTTGATTTCTAAATTAAGATCAGCCATTTATCAGCTTGGAGAAGATATTGAAGAGAAGAAAGAGTTGAAGAAAAATCTTGTCAAAGTCTTTCAAGACAAGGAGGAAGAAAGGTGAAATAGATTTCTGGAAACAACTGTCAGTTATCTTAGGATGCTGAAGTAAGCCTTATTCCTTGTACATTTTGTAATTGGTTTTGGCATCATTGAGAATAGAATTTGTGCTTCATTACATTAAGCATAAATTTGGGGAGATTGTTACGTGCTCATTCTCAATGATCAGGAGGAGCTCAGGATATGACTGTTTTGGTTATCATCGGGATTTGATGTGCTATCAGGATTTGATGCATCATCAGTATCTGCAGAACATCAGCATCTGAAGACAGTCTGTTGTGAAGATTAAGTTTGTTCCTTATTTTGAGGGATGAATATATGTTCGTTCTGAGTGATAGGACTTTGTGTATTCAGTTGAAGATATGTATCATTTTCTGTTAGTAATTGATAATGGATATCCTAGACTGATTTTTAGTAGCTGTGTATTATGTAACACAGTTTAGGTCATCATATAGTGATTAACTCGAGTATTGTACGACCTAGCAGTCCTCAAGAACATCAGTATTTCTTGAGAGAGTTTGTAACAGTTTTTATCAGAAATATAAAGAACTGGTATATTTTTATACTTGTTCGAAATGTTTATACAATTGTATCCAACCCCCCATAAACAATTGTATCATTATTGGGAAACACTTATTGACTTGTCAATAACTCAGAGTTCTCTAGTCAAATTTGACTTGTCGATAACTCAGAGTTCTCCAGTGAATTTTGGCTTGTCGATATCTCTGAGTTCTCTAGTGAAATTTGACTTATCGATAACTCAGAGTCCTCTAATGAATGTTGACTTGTCGATAACTCTGAGTTCTCTAGTAAAGAATTGACTTGCCGATATCTCCAATCTTCATGTCTTTAATTTGACTTTTCGATATCTCTGAGTTCTCTAGTAGCTTTTCTGAGTTCTCTATAAGTCATTCTGGAGTTCTCGAATGACTTCTCTATGACACTAAATCTGTGACTTGTAGAGATCTTGACTTAGAACATTTTTCCCAAAACAGATTTATTCAACTCAAAGCTTCTTCATAATTCTTCTGAGGCATGATCTTCTTGATCTTCTTCCAAATAGAATTCTTAGGCTTGATACTATTTAAAGAAAAAGACTCCATTCTGCTCTTTTGACATTTTATAGACTTTAAATGTTACAAGTACAAAATGTAAACTTAGATTATAATACAACTTACTTAGGGTTGTCAATTTGACAGTCTTGTTAAAGTACAGGCATGTCTTGCACAATAGAGTAGAAATTTCCGAACCACGTAAATCTTTGTCTTGTGTGATTGTCGTTTATTTTCTTGTTCTTGTTTATTCTCTTTGGGTTTTGCTTTCGTTGTTTTATACTCAACAGAAGGTGTAACAAAATTGTATAAATACATTATTGCAAGTATATTTACATATCAGTAAATGAAAAAAACGTTTACTTAAAGAATTAATTGAATTGAATTACAAATGTTTTAAATGGAGTCTATTTATAGGTTGACTTGGTTCAATTGACTGCTAATTGCTTGTACTTCTCTTCCAATATATTGAAATGTGATGGAGAGAGAATATTCAATCTGGAGAGCAGATTCCAGTGAGTCGTGTGATATAATCTCTTAGTTAAAATGTCAGCAAGTTGATAGGAGCTGGGCACATAGATGGGCTGTATCGGCTTTATTTGCAGCTGTTCCTTGAAAAAGTAAAATTCAATAGCAAAATGCTTAGTTTTTGGATGAAATACAGGTATGCCTGACTAATCACTGTAAATCGCAGTTGAATATGATTGAGGAACAAGTAATTCTCGAATCAATAAGTGCATCCAAGCAAGATCATAAGAAGTATCAGCTAAAGCTTGTAATTCAGACTCTGTAGTAGATTTATAAACCACTCCCAGTTTCTTGGTATTGACCAAAAAAGTACCCAAAAGTAGACAAAAACCAGTAATTCTACGACTAGAATCAAGAAAATTGCCCCTATCACTATCACAGAAAACCTTGAATTGCAAAGTTGAATTTGCATGGAAAAATAAACCTTGAAAAGGAGTGCATTTAAGGTACGTAAGGACCCTTTGCACAACAAGTAAATGGGGAACCCTCGATGCTTGTAAGAACTGGCTCAAGTGATGAATAATGTAAGAAATATCTGGACATAAAACAGTAAGATATAAGAACTTACCTATATTTTTCTTGTAGATAGAAGGGTCATCTAAAAGAAAGCCATCATCTAAAGATAGTTTGATAGTGGTATCAACAGGAAGGGAAAGAGGTTTACAACGTTCAAGGCCAGCATCAACCAACAGATCATGGATGCATTTATGTTAGTGAAGAAAAATTCCAGAATCAGACGGGAGACTTCTAATCCCAGATAATGTTTCAGTAAACCTAATTTTTTATAGTAAAGGACTGATCAAGGAAGGCCTGGACTTGATATATGAGATCAGAAGAGGTGCCAGTTAGCAAAATATCATCGACGTAGACTAAAGCTATGAAAATTCATCATGGTGGTTAAAAATAAACAAGAGTAGTCTACAGTGGTTTCTTAAAACCAAAATTGATCAAGGTTGTTCCAAGTTTCTCAAACCAGGCTCTAGAAGTTTGTTTTAAGTTATAGATGATTTTATTAAGGCGAAAAACAAGATGAACATCAGAATGATATTGAGGATGTCCTTTTGGAAGCTTCATGTAAACTTATTCAGAAAAATCGCCATATAAAAGGTGTTATTTATGTCAAGTTAGTTCCATGGAAAGGACTTAGCAGAAGTAATAGAAAGAATAGTCTGAACAGTAATCGTTTTGGCTACGGATGCGAACGTATTTTGGCTTGAGACTGTTTACAGAAAAATACTCCAATCTGATCTTTAACATTATTACAGACTCAAGTAATACAATACAAAATACAGATTTAGAATATCATACAACTAAGCTTAGGGTTGTCAATTTGACTAAGTCTTGTTATGATACATGCATGTATTGCACAACAATCTCCCCCAATTTTTGAGAAGATTGCTTATTACAAATTTATGCATGGTAACAAGACTAACCCCAAGTTACAATAAAATAATAAAAGATTACATAAAATTGATAGAGCACAAATACAACTTTTATACACTGATTGATTACATGAGTTTGATATGTATATTCATCACATGAAATTCTCATAGCCTGATTCCTTTCTAATGAGGTCCTTTAGATTTAGAAGTACTTGAAGTTCCTCTATGAATTGTGTCCCTCTTAGAGCTTCCACAAGCTTGAGCCAATCATCCAGTGAATATCCATTCAAATAACCAACTCTGAATCTTGAATATCTGGAAACTTTTATGTTCAGAAAATGTCCATCCTTGGAAATTCTGATCATCTCCTTTGCCTTCAGCTCATTTGATCTTTGTTCAAATAATGTAATTTCTTCCGCATATTTCCTATCCCTTTCATCCTTTTTAGGCTTTGCTTTTGTTCTTCTTTCATCTCTTACTTTCGGCCATACATACAACACAGCCCTCCATGCTCTTGTACTAGAGTCCTTATCTTTCATTAAGCTAATCACCCTCTTGATTTATATGGTTGAAAGTGTATTCATTAAGTCATCTTGATAACAAATTCTGACTTCCCTCAATGATACAACCCAAACTTTGACTATTTCTTCAGCTAATTGTTGAAAGTATTCATCATCTGTGATGCACCAGTTTAATGGTAGAAACTCAGTTTGATCAAAGTGATTCCAGATAGCTCTTTCTTCAACTTGCAGCTTCTTTGGTTTTCTCCCAACAGTTTTGAAATGAGTTTTGATAGGTGGATTAAATGAAGGTAGGTTTGAGATTTTCTTTAGAGTGGTTTGGCTAGAGGGGGTTGGTATTTTAAGTAGAGTGTTTGCAGTTTGTTTATAAAAAATTTTAGGCTTAGAGGTCAAGGGTAGTTGAGTGTTTGAGCTTGTAGGTTTAGTGGTTTGAGCATGTTAGATTTGGATTGGTAGGACATTTTTCTTTGAGCCTTCACCATCTTCCTTCTTCTTTCTTCTTCTTTCATCTCCCCTTTTGTAATAACCCCAATTTTTGGAAATTTTTGAAACCCTTATGAATAGTATTTTTGCTGAATGAGAAAACTTTTCATGCCACACTATGTAGGGGTTCTGTTATGGATATTCTGAGATTTTATTAGTACTTTATATGGTATATAAGTGTATGTAAAGATCGTCAGAATCCAATTCCGAACACTTTGATTTTTCCCGAAAATCTACCAAATACAGAAAGAATTGAGTATAAGGTAACAGAATAAAAATGATTTAAATTCAAGGATTATAAGAGAGGATCATGAAAGGAATATAATGTATTGAGAAAGGTTAAAGAAACCTAAGTAATAAGATCCCGGGTATGATCCCTCAAACGATAAACGAAAACGAAAGTTAAGCGAACCGTATAACAGATCAGCGGTCATTAGGCAAGCAATTAGGAGTTAATCAAGGAGGTTAGGGATGATGATGTCATCAAACCAACAAGGTGTGGACAAGTGGAAGCATTATGACATGTGCAAGATGACATAAGCATGACAAGGGGTTTTGTTTTGTTGGTTGATTTTGGGCCATGTAAAATTTACCATGGTAAAAAGCTAAAACTCTTTCCAAGGCCAAAAAGTAGAAGCAACCAAGCAAATATCATAAAACACAAAAATTAGAAGTTGACTTTCCCATTTCAAGAAGAAAGCTCTCGGCTAAAACAAACCCAGTTAACTTCAAACTGCCATATCTCCTTCAATACTCACTCAAAAGTTGTGTTCTATAGATCGTTGGAAAGGTATTGGGATTTCCTACAACTCTTGTTCACAAGTCTATTCCAAATAAGCAAGTTAAGACCCTCATTTTTACAGTTCGTTAAATCGGACTTTTAGAAACTTCAAAGCCTAACTTTGTGTTCTTGATTTCTTTGGAAAGATCAAGCTTGTAGGAGGCTCCCTAAGGCTTCCTAGCAACTTAACACCTCCCAAGGAAGGTACAAATCTTCACACCCTTTAGTAATAAATTTGAATGTTGAAGTTTGGAGATGGTTTGGATGGATGAGTAGTAATTTGAATGATAAGCATTATTCGAGCTTAATTGTTAAGTAGTTTAGTTAAATTTGGAGATGTTATAATATATGATTTGATTGAGATCCTTGAGCTTATTATGACTGAAATCAGTAGCATTGATTTTTATATTGAGTTGTTGTTGATTGGTAGTTGGATTGATATGATTTGGAATGGTAAAAATTTGGGAAATCGCGTAAACATAGCCGTCGTAATGTCCGATTTACTTTAGACTGCTTTTGTTCATAAAATTAGGACCCGAGAACTCCCTGTTAAGTTTCGACCATTGCCATTTTTAGATAGTTCATGTTACGAGCTTCGTTTTGATATGTAGTTCGTTTGATTCCGATGTACGGTTTAGGAGGAACGACCATTTTAAGTAACGACATTTCGCGACCGAACCATTACCCCTCACCTTACTTTGAAACCTTGGTTAAGGACCTTAAAGGGTTAATTAGTGTATAAAACAATTATCTTAAGTGTGTTAGGCAGTTGGTAAGACACTCGCGAAGGAATCGCCTTAAAACTCATAATGGTTAAATTATTAAAAATGGTGTAGCCGAGGGTACTCGAGTGACTTAAGAGAATCAGTAAGCGCAAAGCAAGCGTTAAAGTCTAAGTTGGTTAAAGTATAGATTTACAAGTGACTTTGGTTTAATTCCAACTTACTTGTTGTTTATAGGTTACCAGACTCGTCCCGAGCCATTCGTAACCCCCAGTCGCTCAGGCAAGTTTTCTACCCGTTATACTGTTGTTGTGATGTATATGTGTATATGCATGATCTTGTGATAAATGCATATTTGTTATTAGCAAATTTTGCGATATATTGGAGCATGCTGATATGGTATATATGCATGTCTGTTTCGTAATCTGGTTATCTATCTGTTGATTTCAATGCTTATAGTTGCATAATACCTATGCTAGAAATAAGCAAGTGGTTGCGTATACCCTTAGTATAGGGGATAAAAGGTGAACATATTTCTAAACCGGGAGTCGATATTCCCGAGTATATTATATATATATATTTTTATATATATATATGGATATAGTTTTTTTAAAACTATTAATCGAATAAGAATTATTCGATAACTTTTATTTTATTTAATGAATATTATTACGAATATTCATTCGAGGGCTTATGACTTCTTTTATTTTATTTAATGAATATTATTACGAATATTCATTCGAGGGCTTATGACTCCTTTTATTTTATTTAATGAATATTATTACGAATATTCATTCGAGGGCTTATGTCTCCTTTTATTTTATTTATTGAATATTATTTGAATATTCATTCGAGGGCTTATGACTCAGTTTATATTATTTAATGAATATAATTTAAATATTCATTTAAGGATCTATGACTCCGATTATTTGCTGAGATATATTCTTTATTTTATTAAAGAATAAGGTGTCGATAATCAAACTTATCTTGATTATTCAAATAAAGATAGTACTTTCGTATAAGTATATATTTGGTTATTTAATACTCATTTGAAGTATAAATTTTACAACTTCTACCTCAATTATTTGTATAAAGATTATTCTTTATGGGAATATTATTTGAATAATAATATTCAGATATTTTCTAATATACTGGGGACTAATTTACTTCATTAAATCAGCTTTACTCCAAACACTCTTTAAAGTGTTTTCGAGTCTTCAAAATGATTTTTAAAAGTTAGAGCGGATCCCAAAACTCATTTTTATATTTAAGATCTTCCTTTTTAAGGGGATTTAAATACTCGCTCAAAACCTGAGGGATCCGGCTCTGTGGTGTATTTTATATTCGCAACAAGGTTGCAGTTTTGGTAAATGAATTGATTACTTACCCAACGTTCGGGAAGTAAGTCCATCTATTGAGTCGGCATAAGCAACATGGGCTCAGTGGGCGTCCATGATAGTGTAAGTGGCTCAGTGGGAGTCCATCAAATGCATAAGTGGCTGAGTGGCAGTCCAGCATAAGGTCCTATTGCGACCAGGGTGATGACCAGTGGGGAATTCGTCCATCTACTAGTAGAAAAGGTTACTTATTGGTATCTTTGCCTGATGCAGCAAGATATCAGGTTTATGCCAAAATTCTTTCCTTTCCAAATTTATTGGATATTGCAATTCTGTTCATACTTTACATGACAGAGGTTTTCAGGAAACGTATGTATATATATAGGTGTATATATATATCGGGACTTAATGAAGTATATCATAACTTCATTTTCTTCAAAATATTTCAAAGATTGAATCTATTCAAGTCTTATCTTGTAGTCTCATCAGTGTGATGAACTTTTGAAGTTAATTATAACTTGAACGGTGGTAGTTCAAGTAGTATTTGGAAAAAGATATAAGTATATTGGAGTATCTTGTAACTTCTTCTTTTAAACTTATATCTAGTAAATAATTATCTTATGTATGACAAAGATTTTCAGAAAAACGTTGAGACAAGGTTAGATATATTAGATCACCTTGCAACGATATTTTTATACAGTTATAAACTGGAACTTTGTGTATATTATGCATGGAAGAGGACTTTCAAGATTTTGAAAAGTATATATGTATATATACTAAATATTTTGCGACTTCATCGCATTAAAATATCAAACTTGGTTCATTTCTTTTGACCAAGACTTTCATGAGTACTATGAGAAGGCTCATATATTGTTAATCATTATACATATTATTTTGGTGGGCTTGCTGCTCACCCTTGCTTTCTTCTTTCATCACACAACATCAGATAGGCAAGATGAACAGGACCAAGCTCCCAATTCGCGAGCGGATAGGAAATATTCCCCAGTTTCCTATAGGCGTTGATGTCGCTGTAGCTGAGGTAGGAACTACCAATAGGCTAGGCTTTCAACTTTTGATGTACCAGATTTATGTATATTTATGAATTGTAATAATGGCAAAGAAATGTAAATTTATTCAGAAAACCTTTTAAGGTGTATTGGCAGATAATTGTGGAATAAAATGACTTGTGGTTATTTTCGGATGTTCATCTCTGAGACTATAACGTGTGGTGTGTGTGTTTATTGTGGGGTCACAGTACAGAGTAGTTGAGTAATTATTAAGATTGGGTGTTATTAAGGGAAATGGAACTCGTGACAACCCGGATCCCCGACCCCGGATTTGGGGGTGTTACAGAAATGGTATCAGAGCTAAGCGTTATAAACCTCAGAGATGATGTGACGTTAAGATAATAAGTTCACTAAGATAATAAGAACTCTTGCCAAGTTCATAGTTGGACTACCTAACGTAGTACTGACAGTTAAAACCCTTATGGGAACCCTTATAAATATCGTGATAGTAGCGTAGTTCGTTATCGTATATGGTAGCGGGACTCCGAACCCTGAGGTTGAGGAGTAACAGCGCGATGATGTTTTATTACTAATTGGAGATCGGATTGTGGATCCGATAGAGCGTCCTAACGCAGGACCGGATGATGTTGATATTGAGGATGTAGCGGTTGAGGATGTTGTCCTAGAAGGGATTGTTGTTGAGGAGGATCCCGTGAAGGATCCTGACAAGAATGAATAAAGGACCACTGAGGAATTGATGACCATGGTTAGGGCAACTCCCAGAGGTAGGATTGGCCAGTCACTACCAGAGGTTCGTTCAAGTTTGTAAAGATAGTAGCCCATTCAACGCGGCTTACTCGTAAGACTGAGAAGTTCGAATGGACAGAGAAATGCGAGAACAAATTTTAAGAACCGAAGCAAAGGTTGGTGACGTTCCCTATGTTGGCGTTGCCGGATGGAAAATGAGATTTTGTGAAGTGTAGTGACGCTTCGCATAAGGAATTAGGGTGCTTCTTATACAGCACAGCAAGGTAATCGCGTACGCGTCAAGATAATTAAGGGAATATAAAATTCAATATCCCCACCTATGAGCTTGGGCTCATGGCAATAGTTTTGCCCTAAAGATTGGAGGCACTACTTGTATGGAGAGAAGTGCGAAAATTACCTAAGCCATAAGTGCTCTAGTACATTTTCACGGAGAAAAGAGCTCAACATGTGCCAAATGAGGTGGTTAGAGTAATCAAGGATTACGATTATGAGATTCTTTATCATTCGGGGAAAGCCAATGTGGTGGCTGATGCCCTTAGTAAAAAGGAGAGACTCAAGATGATAATGTCTTTGAGAGAGTTTATAAGAGATTTTGAGAAGATGGAAATAAAAGTGAAGGTAATCGGAGCCGGTACCGAAAAGCTGTTTGAGATTGCAATAGAGACCGAATTATTGGAAAAGAGCATATTGTGCCAGAAAAAGGTGATGAATGAAGGCAGAGAGCCAACAAATAAATATGAGATTAATACCGAGAAAGATGATAAGGGAATAATAAGGTATTCCTATAGAATTTGGGTTCCGAAAGTTCAAGAGCTTAAGGATGAGAACTTAGATGAGAGCCATAGTTTGAGGAATAAGATTTAGGGCAAACCCTGAATGTGATAGTCAGGGAGGTTGCCATCAAGAAAGAAAGAACCCATAACATAATAGAGTGGAAAACAAGGTTTTTAATGTATAAGATAACCCCGATTATGGGAGAAGGTTGAAACATTTCATACTAAGGAAACAGAAAGTCGAGTAAGGAAAGGAGACCCGAGACGGTACTCCTATACGGCAATTTATGGACCTGTCTAGACAGAACTTAGACTATTATTCCCAACCACCACCTTGAGGAAACAATGCGATAGGAAATTCTTTCAGGACCTTTAAGTCTCTAAGCTCTCAGAGTTCCAAGGAACAGGTTGACCTAGTCGAGGCAAGAGCCTGGCTAAAGGAAATAGAGGAATCATTTGAGATTCTGAATGATTGACGAACCACAAAAGACTGTTTTTGTCACTTACCCTCCTAAGAGAGAGACCACCCGCTGGTGAAAGACCAAGGAAGGCACGGAGCAAGAGATTATAATAAACTGATTTAAGTTCAGTCAATTGTTTTCGGGAAAGTAATTCCCAAAGATAAGGAGATAGTGTAAAAGCTTTAGAGCCAGAACAAAGGCAGATGAGTATGATGAATTATGAATCTAAGATGTAAAAGTTGTCAAGATTCGTTCTGAGGACACGAATCCAGAATGACGGGATGTTTGAAATCAATGCTTATGTTGTGTTGGTTCATGTAATGGTTGTAATGGAAACGAAAATAAAAGACTGAAAAGGGAAGGAGTATAAAGGGATATAAAGGAAATAGAGTTGAGAAGTGATAAGGGAGTTAGGTATGGGAAACCCTAAGAAACCCTTACAATAAATATAGAGAAGTGTGTCATCATCAGCGCGATGGTGACTGATCATGAGATAAATTCAAGGTTTGAAGGCGTAAGCCATATGTAAAGTTAATTCCCTTGAAGTTGACAGTATTCGATGAAAATTTGAGATAGATCGATTGATTAATAAGGAAACACGGATGGACTGAGGAGACAAGAAAGTAAGAAATTAGGAAAATTGGATGAAGGAAGTGACCTTCAAGAATGTGAAGTGTAAGACCGGGGGCATGATACCCAGAAAGGGAGACGCCGGGTATGAAAGATATCCCAACATTGAGATGACTGTTGAGATAAATAAAAGAGGTAAATGAGTAGTTAGAACTAAAAGGTTCACGTTGAACACGACAAACATCTTCTAGAACATCCCTGTTATCATTACTGAATCAGGCAAGAAAAGCGGATAACCGTTCTTATCTTTTGGAGGCCATATTGATTGACCTCATTTTGAATACAGATGTTATTGTGAAATTAGGCATATACTATCGAGGTGGGAATGATTGAATAAGATACCCTTATCAGGGATATATGACTTGATTTATCCATGGAAGGATGCATGTACCTTTTTAAAGGTGGAATTAAGGATAGAACATCGGTAACTTAAAACGAATCCTAGGGGAATGCATAAAGGTTGGCATTTCACCCTTAATAGGGATAGTATGAGTTTTGACAGTATGAATTGGAAAGGATTAAGGTAATAACAACCTTTAAGAATCAGTGGAGAAATTTTTTCAGAAGTATAGACAATGATTCTGGTATTAATAAATGGTATCTTGATATGCCCTGTATCTAGGGAATACAGGAGGAACGATTCAAGGATAACCTTAGAGGTTTTACAAGGAGAAAGGTAATATTCAAAATTCTCAAGAATAGAAATGTTGATAAAGGAAATGTGACGTAATTATAATGATGCCAAGTGGGGCACGTGTTACACCACGAGAAAGTATGGATCGAACCAGTAATGGTCGAAATTGTTCAGGGCAATTAGGACTTAAGATAAAAGATGTTCTAAGTATGATTGAGAGTCAGTCGTGACAGTGATTAACCTCTAAAGACTGAGGCAATAAGTTATAGAAAAATGGTGATATTTTTTTTACTTATCAGGTTTTAAGGAAAACATCTTCACATAAGCTGTGATTGAAATGAGGTAGAAAATTATTTGGAGGTGGTTAAAATGACATTGACTGTAAGGAAATTTTACTATCAGGAAAGGCCAAAAAGGTGGCGGACACTTTAAAGGTAAGAGGATAATTATAGGCGCTTGTACCAAAAGAATACAGTGATGATGGTTAAAGCTGTGAAGGTTGTATTATGGTTTGGAAGATTGACATTCCTTCTGATGACTGTGCAATACCCAACCGTAATAGTAGTTGGTAAAGGTTTAATTCGTTAATCGCCATGAACGGGCTATCTATCTTAGAAGGTCCTATCTTGAGATAAGCCAGTACCATGTTTCAAAAAGGACTAGACGAACCTTTGAGTAAGTCTTCTATTTAAGGCATATGATTTAGAATGGTATTAACCTGCTATCATTGCTTTGATTGAAACTCTTCTGCAATTTTATCTGCTTCATGTCATGTATGTATGTCAGGATCAGGAGTGTTCTTCATGAATCAGGAATGGTGATTATGTTACCTCCTTAGAAGGATTTGATACGACATGTATGGACTCCGTATGGTTAGCTATTAAGACTTCATGGAAAATGAATGACTACAGTAGGTCGGTGGTGGACCATAGTAAGGCAGCAATGATTCTGCGAGTATTGAGCTGATTACAACCGTGAGAGTTGTATTGGAATGGGTGTTGAGATTGAGTACCACTAATCGGGTCGTGGTAGTGTATAAGTTATCATTGATAGACTAATTAAGTAGAGTATCTACCTGTTATATATTTATTCTTTCTTATCAATAGAGAGTCGTATTATTATACGAGGAAGGTTGCGGTGCAAGCATAGAACTCTAGTAACGATGATGTCTAGAATGAGATCCCAGGTTCGATTTTCGAAATCGAGGGAGTTTCAAAGGTGATTGTGTATAAGCTCGAGGAAGAGCATGGGTCCATAGAATGATGGACGGAATAACAAATATTTAGGCATGTGAAATACGATGCTATAATACTTGATGTTGATATAAATACTCATATGTTTCGTTCTCCTATGACAAACCTCTATAGTTCAGAGGTAGGTTCCAAGCCAGATATTTTGTGGTAGTATATTTTTTTTTATATATACAATTCTCTTCAATTCGTTCTTTTCTCTTCTTTTCATTTCATGTAAGCTGAGAAGAACAACCCTTCCAGAAAGGGGAGGTATTGCCGAATGACTATCTATCTGTGTGATAGAAGCCTAGTAGGATACCATCTATTGTTTAATTGCATGTCAAGTACTAAAGGCTGGCCACCTTCTGTACTAACTATGCGATATAACAAGTGTTCATGATCATAGTGATCTCTCAACAAATTCCTTTACTTCTATATGATTGATCAAACTTTGGGAAATAGAAACATCTGAAAAAGGAGTAGTAAAGTTATGGTGGTATTCAGAATGGAAGCACATTCGTGATACTAAGGTTGACGTGGTTATTAAAAGGTTATAGAGCGCTAACAAGCAAAAGTATAACCAGTATAATATTAGGAACGGAAGGTAGTAGCGATTACGAACTGGAAAAGAATGGGTATTGATAAGCAAAAGCTCTAATGCTAAAAGCTATAATAAGAGTCTGTGCAATAGACTTGAAAGAAATTGGAATGATCACTTAACACGGATTGAGTTTTCTTACGACAATAGATCTTATGTCATTATCGAGTTGTCGCCTTATGAGATCCTTGAGGGAAGACAATGTCGATCTCCCTTATGTTAGGATGAAGTTGTATAGCGCAAGATGCTCGGACCCGCAGTAGTCCAAAGGACCAAGGATATAATAGATCTAATCAGAGGACGGCTGGTAGTAACCCAAGATGGACATAAGAAGTATGTTGATTTGACACGAAAGGACAAAGAATAGGAAGTAGGGGACTAGTGTTGTTAAAGGTATCCCCTTGGAAACCCTTGGAAAGGATTGATGAGATTCGGAAAGAAAGGAAAGCTAAGTCCATAATTTGTCGGACCCTTGGATATATTAAGAAGTATTGGGAAGTTAGCATATGAGCTAGCCTTACCCCAGAACATGTAGCAAGTCATAACGTGTTTCACGTATCAATGTTAAGGAAATGTAATTCGGATGCCAGATAAATAGGGGCATATGAGCGCATAGACATGCAACCAGACGTAACC
This sequence comes from Apium graveolens, assembly GCF_009905375.1. Classification (NCBI taxonomy): domain Eukaryota; kingdom Viridiplantae; phylum Streptophyta; class Magnoliopsida; order Apiales; family Apiaceae; genus Apium; species Apium graveolens. The sequence continues at coordinate 166,736,472 of NC_133649.1, forward strand.
TATATGGAGCAACCAGGAAGGGTTATAAAGTGAAAAGGAACAATTGCTTAGGAAAAGGGTTATCAAACTAGTCAGAGTTTGATGGTAGAACCACAATGTGGGAAAATTTACTCGAGAGTTAGAAAATGCAATGCTAAGAGAGTATCCCTATTCATTTTCTATTTGATTCCGGGACGGAATCCTTTTAAGGAGGGGAGACTGTAATAACCCCAATTTTTGGAAATTTTTGAAACCCTTATGAATAGTATTTTTGCTGAATGAGAAAACTTTTCATGCCACACTATGTAGGGGTTCTGTTATGGATATTCTGAGATTTTATTAGTACTTTATATGGTATATAAGTGTATGTAATGATCGTCAGAATCCAATTCCGAACACTTTGATTTTTCCCGAAAATCTACCAAATACAGAAAGAATTGAGTATAAGGTAACAGAATAAAAATGATTTAAATTCAAGGATTATAAGAGAGGATCATGAAAGGAATATAATGTATTGAGAAAGGTTAAAGAAACCTAAGTAATAAGATCCCGGGTATGATCCCTCAAACGATAAACGAAAACGAAAGTTAAGCGAACCGTATAACAGATCAGGGGTCATTAGGCAAGCAATTAGGAGTTAATCAAGGAGGTTAGGGATGATGATGTCATCAAACCAACAAGGTGTGGATAAGTGGAAGCATTATGACATGTGCAAGATGACATAAGCATGACAAGGGGTTTTGTTGGTTGATTTTGGGCCATGTAAAATTTACCATGGTAAAAAGCTAAAACATTTTCCAAGGCCAAAAAGGAGAAGCAACCAAGCAAATATCATAAAACACAAAAATTAGAAGTTGACTTTCCCATTTCAAGAAGAAAGCTCTCGGCTAAAACAAACCCAGCAACTTCAAACTGCCATATCTCCTTCAATACTCACTCAAAAGTTGTGTTCTATAGCTCGTTGGAAAGGTATTGAGATTTCCTACAACTCTTGTTCACAAGTCTCTTCCAAATAAGCAAGGTAAGACCCTCATTTTTACAGTTCTTTAAATCGGACTTTTAGAAACTTCAAAGCCTAACTTTGTGTTCTTGATTTCTTTGGAAAGATCAAGCTTGTAGGAGGCTCCCTAAGGCTTCCTAGAAACTTAACACCTCCCAAGGAAGGTACAAATCTTCACACCCTTTAGTAATAAATTTGAATGTTGAAGTTTGGAGATAGTTTGGATGGATGAGTAGTAATTTGAATGATAAGCATGATTCGAGCTTAATTGTTAAGTAGTTTAGTTGAATTTGGAGATGTTATAATATATGATTGGATTGAGATCCTTGAGCTTATTATGACTGAAATCAGTAGCATTGATGTGTATATTGAGTTGTTGTTGATTGGTAGTTGGATTGATATGATTTGGAATGGTAAAAATTTGGGAAATCGCGTAAACATAGCCGTCGTAATGTCCGATTTACTTTAGACTGCTTTTGTTCATAAAATTAGGACCCGAGAACTCCCTGCTAGGTTTCGACCATTGCCATGTTTAGATAGTTCATGTTACGAGCTTCGTTTTGATATGTAGTTCGTTTGATTCCGATGTACGGTTTAGGAGGAACGACCATTTTAAGTAACGGCGTTTCGCGACCGAACCATTACCCCTTGCCTTACTTTGAAACCTTGGTTAAGGACCTTAAAAGGTTAATTAGTGTATGAAACAATTATGTTAAGTGTGTTAGGCAGTTGGTAAGACACTCGCGAAGGAATCGCCTTAAAACTCGTAATGGTTAAATTATTAAAAATGGTGTAGCCGAGGGTACTCGGGTGACTTAAGAGAATCAGTAAGCGCAAAGCAAGCGTTAAAGTCTAAGTTGGTTAAAGTATAGATTTACAAGTGACTTTGGTTTAATTCCAACTTACTTGTTGTTTATAGGTTACCAGACTCGTCCCGAGCCATTCGTAACCCCCAGTCGCTCAGGCAAGTTTTCTACCCGTTATACTGTTGTTGTGATGTATATGTGTATATGCATGATCTTGTGATAAATGCATATTTGTTATTAGCAAATTTTGCGATATATTGGAGCATGCTGATATGGTATATATGCATGTCTGTTTCGTAATCTGGTTATCTATCTGTTGATTTCAATGTTTATAGTTGCATAATACCTATGCTAGAAATAAGCAAGTGGTTGCGTATACCCTTAGTATAGGGGATAAAAGGTGAACATATTTCTAAACCGGGAGTCGATATTCCCGAGTATATTATATATATATATTTATATATATATATATGGATATAGTTTTTTTAAAACTATTAATCGAATAAGGTTTATTCGATAACTTTTATTTTATTTAATGAATATTATTACGAATATTCATTCGAGGGCTTATGACTCCTTTTATTTTATTTAATGAATATTATTACGAATATTCATTCGAGGGCTTATGACTCCTTTTATTTTATTTAATGAATATTATTACGAATATTCATTCGAGGGCTTATGACTCCTTTTATTTTATTTATTGAATATTATTTGAATATTCATTCGAGGGCTTATGACTCAGTTTATATTATTTAATGAATATAATTTAAATATTCATTTAAGGATCTATGACTCCGATTATTTGCTGAGATATATTCTTTATTTTATTAAAGAATAAGGTGTCGATAATCAAACTTATCTTGATTATTCAAATAAAGATAGTACTTTCGTATAAGTATATCTTTGGTTATTTAATACTCATTTGAAGTATAAATTTTACAACTTCTACCTCAATTATTTGTATAAAGATTATTCTTTATGGGAATATTATTTGAATAATAATATTCAGATATTTTCTAATATACTGGGGACTAATTTACTTCATTAAATCAGCTTTACTCCAAACACTCTTTAAAGTATTTTCGAGTCTTCAAAATGATTTTTAAAAGTTAGAGCGGATCCCAAAACTCATTTTTATATTTAAGATCTTCCTTTTTAAGGGGATTTAAATACTCGCTCAAAACCTGAGGGATCCGGCTCTGTGGTGTATTTTATATTCGTAACAAGGTTGCAGTTTTGGTAAATGAATTGATTACTTACCCAACGTTCGGGAAGTAAGTCCATCTATTGAGTCGGCATAAGCAACATGGGCTCAGTGGGCGTCCATGATAGTGTAAGTGGCTCAGTGGGAGTCCATCAAATGCATAAGTGGCTGAGTGGCAGTCCAGCATAACGTCCTATTCCGACCAGGGTGATGACCAGTGGGGAATTCGTCCATCTACTAGTAGAAAAGGTTACTTATTGGTATCTTTGCCTGATCAGCAAGATATCAGGTTTATGCCAAAATTCTTTCCTTTCCAAATTTATTGGATATTGCAATTCTGTTCATACTTTACATGACAGAGGTTTTCAGGAAACATATGTATATATATAGGTGTATATATATATATCGGGACTTAATGAAGTATATCATAACTTCATTTTCTTCAAAATATTTTAAAGATTGAATCTATTCAAGTCTTATCTTGTAGTCTCATCAGTGTGATGAACTTTTGAAGTTAATTATAACTTGAACGGTGGTAGTTCAAGTAGTATTTGGAAAAAGATATAAGTATATTGGAGTATCTTGTAACTTCTTCTTTTAAACTTATTTCTAGTAAATGATTATCTTATGTATGACAAAGATTTTCAGAAAAACATTGAGACAAGGTTAGATATATTAGATCACCTTGCAACGATATTTTTATACAGTTATAAACTGGAACTTTGTGTATATTATGCATGGAAGAGGACTTCCAAGATTTTGAAAAGTATATATTTATATATACTAAATATTTTGCGACTTCATCGCATTAAAATATCAAACTTGGTTCATTTCTTTTGACCAAGACTTTCATGAGTACTATGAGAAGGCTCATACATTGTTAATCATTATACATATTATTTTGGTGGGCTTGCTGCTCACCCTTGCTTTCTTCTTTCATCACACAACATCAGATAGGCAAGATGAACAGGACCAAGCTCCCAATTCGCAAGCGGATAGGAAATATTCCGCAGTTTCCTATAGGCGTTGATGTCGCTGTAGCTGAGGTAGGAACTACGAATAGGCTAGGCTTTCAACTTTTGATGTACCAGATTTATGTATATTTATGAATTGTAATAATGGCAAAGAAATGTAAATTTATTCAGAAAACCTTTTAAGGTGTATTGGCAGATAATTGTGGAATAAAATGACTTGTGGTTATTTTTGGATGTTCATCTCTGAGACTATAACGTGTGGTGTGTGTGTTTATTGTGGGGTCACAGTACAGAGTAGTTGAGTAATTATTAAGATTGGGTGTTATTAAGGGAAATGGAACTCGTGACAACCCGGATCCCCGACCCCGAATTTGGGGGTGTTACACCTTTTCTTGTTATCTCTCTTCTTGTCTTCTGTCTTGCTGCAAGTTCCTTTGAAGGTTGACTTGAATTTGAGCCAAAAGGTTTTTCATCATCTTTCTTCTACTCATCATCATCCAAGTCACCATTAGTATTGATTTAATTTTTGGGCAATTGGTTTCAGCATCTTTCAGATATCTCCCCAGTAACTTGATCATATCTTCATCTTCAACAGTCTTGTATTGCTTTGTCTTCAAGTCTGTCTCCAAAGTCATTATCAGCTTCTTGTTTGCCATAACATATTTCTTAGGAATTTGGAAATGTTTACAATATTTGGTGGTTGGATAGATGTATACCACTCCCTTGCTTGGTTGTAAATATGCTTCTGGAAAAGCAGCTACTTGAGCCTTCTTCAATTCATTTAGAAAGAGAGTGTCTTCATTAATCACTCTGTTGACTTTGTTGATCAGAATGTCCAATTCGGATGCCCTTCTTGTTATGAGATAATTAAGGGACACCTGTATACACCTATTCATACCAGAGTCATTTATATTGATAACAATCATTTTCTCCTGAAAGTTGTCCTTTGTCACCAAGATCACCCTTATAAAATGTATTGTCGTGTCCTAGGCCTTTTTGTATGTAAGAAGTTGTTGTTTAGAGAAGCCCTAAGAGCCTTTAGTAATTCATCAAATTCTTTGCTTGGACTAGGTCCCTCAGCTGCTTTTAGTAGCCTCTCCATTTCAACATCAACTTGTTGTTCACTTTCCTTGGATTTGCCTTTTTGAGCTTGGACAGATGATCTTAGTAACCTAGCCTCTATCTCCCCCTTAGTCTTGTCAATAGGCAAGATGAGAGGTGTAGGGATTTCAGGCCTAATAGCTCCTGGAAGTGCAGGCAATGAAATTTTTAGAGCACCCATGATGGCTCCCAAAGCTACAGAATTTTGCATTTGAAGATGCTTATGAGAGTCCACCAGAGTTTGGATGTCAGCCTATTGACTTTGTACCAGAGCTATGAGTTGAGAGACTTGAGCTGTCAAAGACTCATTGGATGATTGCAGAGTAGAGATCTGAGTTTGAAGGGATTGAATTTGCATATTGGTTGATGTTGACACTAATGGTTGGGATCTTGAGGAGACAAGAGCACCAAATGTAGCTTGTACAAATTCCTTGATGCCTTCCATTAAAAGAGTTGAAGGTGTATACCTAGCCTGATGCAGTTGATCCAGTTTGAGTCTTATCTCATTTGTACTAGTGATGTGATTCTGGACAACTTCATGGAGAGCAACAAAGGACTGTTTGAGATTCTTAATGCTTTGCTCCATACTGGTCATGTCAAACCTTGCCATTTGATCAGAAAATGTCTTAAACTTTCTTCTTTACCATCCATCTTATTCTGTCTTGATGGATGTCCAGAGTTTGTTGTAGAGCTTTACTCATGAGATGAAAAGCTTTAAGTTGAGCTTTATAGACTTCTGTCACAGCATCATATAGTTCCTGTGGAGTGAGGGCCTTGGAATTGCTTCCCAGTATTGTGACATACTCTTCTCTAAATCTTGCCAAGACCTCATCCATGCTCAAGCTAAAGTCCTTTCTTAACCAAGCATCCACATTTCTATTCTGCTCAGCTTCATTCATAATCTTTTATTGCTGCTTTTCAGCAGTTGTTTTATAAGATAGCAATATGGCTTGATAGTCCTGATTGGACATGTCTGTTGTGAGAAGCTGTTGTGTGATGTTGGCAAGTCTAGAAAGTTGATCAACCAAGAGGTCATTCATTATAATGGGTTGATCTTGGGCATCTTGAAGCCATTAAGAGATAAGATTTGATGGTCGTTGTGAAGGGTTTGATGTGGAAGGTAAGTCTGTTTGGGTTGAGGTTGATGGTTAAAGTTCAGTAACATTACCTTCGACAGATGCCACAGTTGTACTCACAGTTGGAACTATGGTTATGACAATATTGTTGTTCACCACTTGTGGGAACCTCCAATTGAATTGGAGTGGATTTGTACAGGTTACTGTCATATAACATGGCCTTAAACCCTTGTTCTTCTTGCAAAGAGCTAGCACTTGAATGTTCCTGACTTGCCTCCCCTATAAAAGGCTTATTCGCAATTGGACTCCTAGCTTCAATTATTAAGGCAATTTCAGCTAGGGTTTTGAGGGGAGTTGTCCCTACATGAAGAACCTCCAATTAAATTGGAGAGGATTTAGATAGCTCCCCCTTAGGAGTACTACCCTCAAACCTATCAATTTGTGAAGATTTTTTAGCATATGAAGGTGCTTGAGTAGATACCACAGGGTCTTCAGTAAAAACTAATGAAACCCATGTGTTTGTGTTGGTGTCATCAAGGTCTACCCCAGAGTGTATCATATCACCAACTGGATGTGGTTCCTGGGTGGTGAGCATAGTTTAATGAACCATGTCACTTGATTTTGAAAACACTTGAGAGTTAGATTTAATTAGTTGATTGTATGAAGAAGAAATTTTAGATATTAGATTTGTAATTTCAGAATTGAGTGTTGGCAGCTCCCCCTGAATAGATGTGGGAGATTGAAAAGATGTGCTCTGTGTGTGTGTGTGCCATCCTTATTCCTTCTTTCATACACTTGAATGTGTTCAAGTGTTGGTGCAGACTCTTTACAGGTTGCACTAGGGAGAATGCTCTTTTTAATAGACGCATCCTGTTGAGAGGAAGCCCCTGGAGTCTATTTTATGCCCTCTTTTGCAACTACATCCTTTTGAGAGGATGCAGAGGTAGCTTGATTCGTCAAGTCAATTTTCTTTTCCTTCTTAGGTTTCTTGACCAAGGTTGACTCTGGTTCCATTTGATCCTCACCACTCTCATTTATCACAGTCAAAGGTGTCTGCTCTCTCTTCTTTTTACTCACCTTACCCTTTTGAGAGGACGAAATGGTCGGTTTCCTAGCTTCTAATGTAAAGAAGAAAGGGTCTCAGTTTGCGAGGGCCTCTTTTGGTGTTCCTGTGTTTGTTCTTCCATAGGTACATGAGCCATTACTGTACTAGATGTGATTGTAGACCTCATGTCAGGCATTGGGTAAAGGTAAGTCCTGAATCTTTCCAATATAAATGGAGTGATTCTAAGGCTTACAGGTACCTTGTTCTTTGTAATGAGTGAGCCAAATAGATTTTTGGACACTTATTTACAGTTGCCTATTTAATTCTTTCTATACCATTAAGCATATGAATATTATGCACTTTATGATTTAAAGCAGACATTATAAATCTAGGAAAAAGATTTCCTTACCTTTTGATGTCAAGGGCATTGTGAGCCTGGTGCTGAGCTCCTCCATTATCAGGTGTCCTACATTGAGGTGTCTATTATGAGCTATATAGAACACCGGCTTCTGAACAACACTTAAAATATTGTCATACCCGGTCTTCCTACAGGTGAATGACCTCACAATTGAATAAAAAAGGATAGACCATTCCCTCCTCAAGTACTTCTTATTCAGGCTAGCCAAGTTGATTTCCATGAACTCAGCTAGCTCATCTTGTGTTAGAACCTCCACCAAATTTTCAGCAGGGATGCCAAAGCCACATTGACATTATCTTAAGAAATCTCCACCTGTTGGTCTTGAATGGAGCAGTTAACCACCATGGACATATCTTGGTTCTCATGTACCACTGTCCTTATCACAACTATATTCCAGAAATCCCTAATAACATCCAAGTATAGTACTGGATTTGCAGTTAGAGCACCTTCAAAGTAAGTTTTAGAAAGAAACTTCACAAAGCTCTTGAAACTGTCAGGAGCTTCATTTGCATCTGTAAAAGCAATATAGTTGGTTCCCTCATTTGGGATGAAAGGTGTAGTTGTGTTTGATGCTATTTGAAGAGTTTGAATTTGAGTGGGTAAGAAAAATTAGAGAGAACGAGCTTGAAATGAGAGAAAATGGTTTGGATTTGGAAAAATTAGGTCACTAAGAGATCTTTAAGGCGTAAAGAGGTGTATGTCGAGATGTCTGTGTATTTATAGTATAATGTGAATGACTTATCGGGAACTCAAAATAAATGTTTGGAATTAGCTTATTAAGAAGTCATATGGAAGGAATAAATACATATCGATCTGTCATTTTCCTAACTCTTTTCGAGAACAAGAAAATGACTTATCGAGATGTCAAATAAATACCCAGTTTGTCCTAAATGGACTGAATTTTTCTAATTTTTATTTGAATAAGTCAAAATAAAATCAGAAGGATTTTATCAAAAGTATCTTACTAAATTAATTTATTATATTAAATTATCCAAACTCTAAGTTATTGATAACTCTAAAATTTATGCTTGTAGAGAACTCTGTGAATTATCACTTATCGAGATCTCTACAATGACTTGTCGAGAAGTCATAATAAAGCTTGTCGAGAAGTCCTTCGAGAACTCAATTAGACTTATCGAGAACTCAGTTCTCTATATACTTTTGTTCTTTTTGATTCTATCTTGTACTAATTTTACATATTAAAAATATAAATTAATATTTAGACAGTTGTCTCAGAATTGAAAAATTCCAAGCTAAATTTTGAATTTTGATAAATAAATATACATAGATTTCTGAAATATTTATAACTCATATTCCAGTTAATTTCCAATTAAATCAAATTAATTTTTATTTATTAGAAATCATTCTGCTACAAAATATTAGTTGCGTTCTTGCCTTTAGGATGAAGAATTTAGCATTCAAATTTCACCTACAAGTATAGCGAAAATTGCTTCATCCAAAGGTTTAGTAAAAATGTCAGCTAACTATTTTTTTTGTTGGAACAAAAATGAGCTCAGTGGTACCATTTACAACATGTTTTCTAATAAAATGGTACCTTACATCAATGATTAACTGGATTAGCTACAATAGATATAGCACTAGTATTGTCACACATAATTAGAATTTTAATGTAACACTAGGCCATAATCTATTAGTTGATTTCTAATCCAAAGCACTTCAGCACAGCAACTTCTAGCAGCTATGTATTCAGCCTCAGCTGTGGAAGTTGACACATGTTGTTGTTTCTTGCTATACAAGGATACAAGTCTTTTTCCAAGAAACTGACAGCTTCTACTAGTGCTCTTTCTGTCAACCCTGCATCCAATAAAATCTGCATTTGTGTATCCATCAGCTTCAAGTCCTGTTCCCTTAGGATACCATAATCCCAAGTTTGGAGTCCCCTTTAAGTATCTGAAAATTCTCTTTACAGCCATCAAATGTGATTCTTTTGGATTGGATTGAAATCTTGCACACAGACATGTTGCAAATATAATGTCTGATCTACTATCAGTCAAATATAGCAAAGATCCAATCATTCCTCTATAACCTGAAATTTCTACACTTTTTCCTTTCTTATCTTCATCCAACTTTATAGTTGTAGACATAGGTGTTGATGCAGGTGAACAATCAACCATACCAAACTTCTTCAATAAATCTTTAACATACTTAGTTTGGATGATGAAGATTCCATCACTTCTTTGACTAACTTGGAGTCCAAGAAAGTAACTCAACTCTCCCATCATACTCATTTCATATTCACTCTGCATGAATTTTGAGAATATTTGACATAGCTTTTCATTAGTAGAACCAAAAATGATATCATCCACATAGATCTGAACTAGGATCATATCACCACCATGTTGCTTGTAGAAGAGAGTCTTATCAATAGTTCCTCTAGTGAATCCATGTTTAATCGAAAATTCTGATAGTGTGTCATACCATGCTCTAGGTGCTTGCTTTAGTCCATAGAGAGCCTTTAGAAGTTGGTAGACAAAATCTGGAAATCCAGGATCTTCAAAGCCATGTGGTTATTGCACATAAACTTCTTCTTCCAACTCACCATTTAGGAATGCACTCTTTACATCCATTTGATACACCTTAAAGTTTGAATGAGCAGCAAATGCAAGAAAGATTCTTATTGCTTTAAGTCTTGCAACTGGAGAAAAAGTTTCATCATAATCAATTCATTCTTCATGTGAGTAGCCATTTACAACCAACCTTGCTTTGTTTCTTGTCATAATCCCGTTTTCATCCATTTTGTTCCTAAACACCCATTTTGTTCTAATTACACTTCTATTCTTTGGTGCAGGAACCAACTTCCAAACTTTGTTCCTTTCAAACTAATTTAGCTCCTCTTGCATAGCAGATATCCAATTAGGATCAAGTAGAGTTTCCTCAGTTTTTTTAGGCTCAACTTGTGACAGAAAGCATGCATGTAGACATTCATTTGCAGTTGCACTTCTAGTCCTCACTCCACCATTTAGATCATCAATAATTGATTTCCTTGTTTGACTTCTATCCTATTTCCTGGTGTGAGTTTGTTAACTTGAGTTTTCTGCATATTCTTCATCATTGGCATGACTAGCAGAACTTTCTCCTCATTCTCCCCCAGAGTTTGTGCTATCAAATTCAGGTGTTTGAGATGAGATTCCATTCTCATGATTCACTTGTTCAGTTGACTCTTCATTCATTCTGTTGCTTGTGTTGACTTCAGCTTCATCTTCAGAATCACTATCAATGTTGAGATTTTCAAATTTAAGGGCCTCAGCTTCATTTTCATCAAGGCATTCAAAGCCTGGACACTTGTCATCATTAAAAATCACATATGTGCTTTCCATAATTTTCTTTTGTTCAAGCACATATACTTTGTAGGAAGTTCTCTCCAATGAATATCCCAGAAAAATGCTTCAAAAACCTTAGAGTCAAATTTTCCCACATATTCAGAGTTGTCTTTTAAAACATAGCACTTGCTTCCAAACACATGAAGATGCTTCACAGTAGGCTTTCTTTTAGATAAGATTGAGTAGGGTGATTTACCAAGATTCTTATTAATGAGATATCTATTTTGAGTATAGCATGCAGTGTTGACAGCTTCTTCCTGAAAATTTGTCGATAGTTTGGCATCATGCAGCGTTGTTCTAGAAGCCTCTACTAGTATTATATTCTTTCTCTTAACTACCCCATATTACCGAGGTATTCTAGCAGCTGAGAATTCTTGAACAATGCCCATATCTTTGCAGAATTCAGTTAAAGTTGCATTTCTGAATTCTGTGCCATTGTCACTCCTCAATCTTTTTACACAATTCTGATCTTCATCCTGCTTCTCAATCTTCTTGATGTGTTGAATTATGATGTGTGTAGTTTCATCCTTAGAATTCATAAATTCTACCCATGAGTATCTTGAGTAGTCATCCACCATCACAAGTGCATATTTCTTCCTTAAAATTGATAGGATATTAACTGGCCCAAATAAGTCCATGTGAATAAGTTACAAAGGTGCACTTATGGAATTCACAGTTTTACTCTTGTGACTTGACTTCTTCATTTTGCCTTTTTGACAAACCTCACAAACTTTATTTTGAGAAAACACCAGATTTGGCATGTCTCTCACTAACTCCTTTTTTCTCCAGGGTGTTGATTTCCTTGTAATTCAGGTGATAGAGCTTTTTGTGCCACATATTGCTTTGCTCTACAGATGCCTTGGTGTAAAAGCAACAAATTCCTTCCTTATTTGCTGACTGTAAATCTGCAACAAACAGGCTTCCCTTTCTTACTCCTTTCAGAGCAACTTCACTAGTCTTTTTGCTGATGATTAAGCATTCTCCTTTGTCAAATGTAATACTGAATCCTCTATTTGTGAATTGACTGACACTTAGGAGGTTTACTTCCAAACCAGCAACAAATGCTAAATCTTCAATGATAATATTTCCAGAAATTAACTTGCCATATCCCATTGTGAAACCTTTGATGTTATCTCCAAAAGTCACTAATGGGCCAGCCATCTCCTCAAACTGTGATAGCTGGACTTTATCACATGTCATATGTCTTGAGCATCCACTATCTATGATCCATATGACTTTCTTTATTTTTCCCTACACACAATGAGTATTAAGTGTGTTTAGGTACCCAAGCAGTGTTGGGTAGTTTCTTCCTGTTAACAGAATTTACAGAATTAGAATACGTTGATTCAGAAAGAATGGTGTTCATTGATTGATTTGCATGTTCTCTTTTAGCTATATACCCAATATTGACTTCTTTGAGCTCTACTCTTAGCTTGTGGCAACTTGTCATCACTTTCATGTTGCAGGAAACGCAATCAAACTTATCACAAAAGTAATAGGGATCTTCAGTCTTTGATTCATTATAATTGCATACTCCCAATCTTGACTTACTAACAGCCTTTTTATAAAGGCGAGTTAGATGATTTGTAGAGCCATATTTTTGACATTGTTTCCTAGAAGCATCTGCAACAAATGAAAAGTTATTGCTCTTATTTATTCCAATCTTCCCATATCTGTTTTTCTTCTTCTTTCCTGTATTCTCAGTCTTAACCTCCTTTATTAGCTTCTTGGGGTTTTGATCCACGATGGGCTTCTTCTCAGTTTTATGAGATGGAGTTATTTCTGTGTATTTCTTCTCATTGTCCTCATCAGCAAGTTCTTGCTTTATCACCAACTCCACTTCACTGAAATTGACTTCACATGCCTTAAACAAAGGTGAATCAACCTTTCTCAGCATAGCTGGGAAATTTTCATTTATAGTTGCTTTGCCCTTGTCACCTTCATTCTTTTTGTTGTTATTTAAGGCATCATAGTCTAGACCAGTAGCTATGTTAGCACATGGCTTATTCTTCTCATAGTATTGACCAACTAACTGAGAAGTATTTCTAAAAGACTTCAACTTCGCTTCATTCTTCTCTAGCTTCTCCCTCAACACAGCTTCTATATCAGTAGAACACTTTAGCTTGTTCTTTAGATATTCATTTTCTTGCTTGACAGTTTTAAGCTCAACAAGCTGCAGTTTCAGATTTTGCTTCTCAATCTCAAGCTTCTCATTTACTTTTGACAGCCTACTCACTTCCTTAGTAGCTTCCACCATGCTTGTGTGTATGTGAAACATCTCTACACTCATCTTTTTAACAGTCTCCTTATATTGACTAGCATTTAAATCAATAGTAGTAAGAGTTTTTACCTCTATTTTTGAAGTGGATGATTCTCCATGCTCAAGATTTATTAGTGCAAAGTTTCTAACTTCTTCATCCTCATCATCATTATTAGTATCATCCCAACTTTTACCTTCTGCAATATAGGCTTTTCCAGACTTTTTCTTCAAGAAAGCTTCATACTTAGCCTCTAATTCCAAATTTTCCTTGTCCTTCTTCACCTTCTTGGGCTTCCTGCATTCGGTAGTAAAGTGACCCAACTCATCACAATGGAAATATCTTATCTTTGATCTGTCCATAGATCCAGTTTTGTAGCCAACTTTGCTAGCTGAGTTATACTGAGCTTTTGGTTTCCAATTTTTGTTGTTGAAAGATTATCCCTTGTTCTTGAAAAACCTTGGCTTCTTGACACTTATGTTGGAAAATTTCCTAGCTAAGTAAGCCATGGATTAGTCCATTTAATCTAGCTCATCCAAGGCGTAGTATTCATCTTCCTCCGATTCCAAAACAAATTGCTTCTGACGTCCTTTGTTCTTTTGTTCCACAACTTGAATAACTGAAACTTGATTATCTTGCTCATCTTCACTATCTTCACTGTCATGTACAACCAAGGCACTTGAACCATCAACAATATGTCCATGATTTTCCTTTAATGACTTTATTTGCAACATCTCAAGTTCATAGGTTTTCAAGATTCCATACAAAACTTCCAGTGTCATTCTGCTTAGATCTCTTCCTTCTCTAATGGACGATATCTTTTGTTCAAGATGGTCAGGGAGAGATAGCAGGAATTTCTGGTTAACCTCCTCAGCTCCATAATATTTATCATGTAGCTACAAGTCACTTATCAATTTATTGAACCTCTCAAAAACTTCAGTAATTCCTTTTCTTAGCTTTGCCATGAATCCCTCAAACTAAGACACCAGTATTTTCCTTTGGTTGGATCTAACTTCCTCTGTACCTTCACACAAAATCTCTATTTTCTGGCAGTTGACAATGTTGTTGTACATAACATTATCAAGTGACTCTATCAGAATTAATTGCAGGCCACTATCTAGAGAGAATTTCTTTTTCTCAATTCTATGTATTTTGAAGGGTCCTTAGGTGCAAAATGAGCTAAGATGACCATATCTCCATTTATAGATTCATCTAACCTTTTCATGGGGGTGAAGGGGGCATTCTTGAGAATCTGGATATACAATGAATTAGTCATCCTTATGAACATCATCATTTTCTTTTTCCAGAGTGTATAGTTGATTCTATCAAAGGCAGGTATCTTAAGACAACCTCTGACATAGCTCAAGTTGTTCAGAGTGAAGAAAGTTCAAAATAGCAAGCTACAAAAGAATCTGCAAATCCTGAACAAGTCATCAAGACATCAACCTCTGATAGAGCTCAAGTTGATTTTAACAAGATGACAGTTACTAATAAGAAGAAACTCCTATGGAAAAATGTTAAACCATCAGATCCTAAGAAAAGTCAACTGCTATATGATTTCTTGACTGTTGGATTGAATGCCAGAGAAGCAAGAGACAAATCATGGTTAGGATCAAGCGAAGCCAAGCTAAAAACATGAGTTGAAGTAACTATAAAAGATCTATTCTTATTAACTGACAAACCACTTGAGGAAGTTACAAAGAAACATCTTGAGAAGGTTATCTTTGTTCAAGTGTACTGGATGGCCATGATAAGAGTAATGTCAAAGAAAAGCTGATTCTATTTCTTAAATATGGAAGAACATACAGAATGTCAGAATCAGATGTGCTGAATAAATCTCTGAAAGAACTTCAATTCTTTCATTATCTTTTGGAGATAAAGTCTGAGATTATCAGAAGATGGTCAAATTTCATCATGAAGACCATAAGGGATAAAGCCAGAATCTCTGGATCAAGGGTTGCAGAAATTATTCCAAAGATAGTTGAAGATGATGGAAGTGATATTCATATGAAGAAGAATTCTGCTAAGATAGAAGTTATTCTGAAAGAGAAATGTCTGTGCTACAATGAAGACTCTTCTCATCCAAGAGTAATCAGACTTGGTGATGGTTTAAAAAGAAATCATATTTCAGCAATTAGGACTGCCATCTACCAGATTGGAAGTCAAGATGAAGAAATGAAGCAAGTCAAGGCTACATTAGCTCAAGTCCTGAGAAATGCAGAAGAGAAGTTGATATCAAACTTTGTCAAGAATCACTTTGGATTCAGATTGATTCAGCAAGATTGGTAAAAGCTGCAAGGACTGTAAGTTATAGTTGGTTGTCTAAATAAACTCTCATTGTATTTGTACTTAAATATTTTTGACATCATCAAATCTATTAACTTGTATATTTTTTATAATTTACAAGTTGGAGGAGATTGTTAGATATATTTATGATGTCATGACTAATCTGATGTGTTTAGTTTCAGAACTTAATATCAGGACTTATCAGGACTTATTGGAAATCAGAACATACGAAAGTCAGAACTTATATCAGAACTTAAGGCCGTCAGGATTTATATCAGGACTTAAGTACGGGTACTTTAGATAAGGAATGCAACTGATTTCTAGGAGAGGATCTGGACTAAAACAAAGGAAGATATGCATGGAGAGTTGGATGACTAGAAGACTTGTAGAAGATAATATCTAATTGATATATTTTAGGAAGAGATATATTTCATATCAATTAGAAGATATCTTGTAAATGTGTACTATATAAACATAACTTAGGGTTTACACTATATGTGTTATCATTCACGAGAATATTATTCTTTATAACCCTAGCAGCTCTTAGTGATATTGTTCATCACTGAGAGAGTAGTTTAACCTACTTTGTAACAGAGCTTATTATATTGAATAAACTTGATTACTGTTACATACTTGTGTTCTAAATCGATTTGATTGTATAAACACTATATTCAACCCCCTTCTATAGTGTTGTATGACCTATCAAGTGGTATCAGAGCGTCTCTGTTGATATACAAACAATGAGATCCAGTTTACAATCATGTCTGACGAAACACAAAGTCCACCTAAGCCCACCAAAACACAACATACTCAAAACAATCAAACCGACAGTCGATATGAGAGTATAAGGGTTCCCATGCTAAGAGCATCTGAGTATCCTATATGGAAGGTAAAGATGGCTATGTTTCTGGAAGCCACAGATCCAGAATACCTTGATAGAATTAATGATGGACAATATAAGACTACCAAGCTCTCTGTTGCAGTTGCTGATCAACCAGAAAAGATGATACCAAAGGAGAAAGGTCATTACACACCTGAAGACATCTCATCTATTGCCAAGGATGCAAGGATAAGGCATCTGCTTCATAGTGCAATTGACAATGTCATGTCAAACGGGATAATTGGATGCAAGACTGCAAAGGAAATATGGGATGCTTTGGAGACAAGATGCCAGGGAACTGAAGCCATAAAAAAGAACAGGAAGACTATACTCACACAAGAGTATAAGCACTTTGACTCAAAAGTTGATGAGTCATTAAATGATTTATATGACAGTTTTGCCAAACTCTTGAATGATCAGTCACTGCTGGACAAGGAATATGATCTTGAAGATTCAAATCTAAAATTCCTTTTAACTCTTCCTGAAAATTGGGATTTGAAGTCTACTACCATAAGAGATAACTATGACCTTACTAAAACTAATGTTGATGAAATTTATGGTATGCTCAAGACTCATGAACTTGAGATGGATCAAAGGAGAAAAAGGCAAGGAAGAAAGTCAAAGACAGTTGCACTTAAAGCTGATGAGGAATCTCCAAAAGTGGTTGTCTCAAAGAGGGGCAAAGGAAAGGCTCTCATCATACAGTTTGATTCAGAGTCATCATATTCTAATGATGATGATTTAGAATTTGAAAATTTATCTGAAGTGGATGTTAATGCAGAGATGATGCAACTGTGTGCTCTTATGGTGAAGGGTATCACAAAGATAGCCTACAAGAAATTCAGAAAGGGTAAGAATTTTTCGAAGAAAGGTGGAAGTTCTGAAAAGAAAGGGTTCAAAAAGACTGACAGCAAAGGAGGAAAGTCTGACAGAGTAGACAACTCAAATGTCAAATGCTACAATTGTGGTGAAAGAGGCCACATCTCTCTTGACTGCAAGAAAGGAAAAGGCGATAAAGGCCATACACTTATCACAAAGAAGAAAAACTGGGTAGACACTTCAGATTTTGAAGAAGAGGTGAACTATGCTTTGATGGCAAATGCTGATAGCAGTTATGAAACTGCTGAATTGAAGGTACCTCATTCAACTCTTGCTTTTCATACTGATGATATTTCTGAGCTAAGATTATATCTGAAAACCATGTTCATTAGTTTTAGAGATCAGACTTTAGAAAATGAAAGATTAAAATCTGAAAGTCTTGCTCTTAAAAACAGAAATGACTACTTGGAAAAAGAGTTAGTTATATTCCATCAAACTCAGAAAGAAAGAGATGAGGCTTTTTATGTTAAAGATCAACTGCTAAAATTAAATAAATCTCTTAAATATGAACTGGAAAAGGAAAAGGAGATAATCAAAACTTGGACTAACTCTGGAAGAACAACTCAGAAAATCTTAGAAAATGGAAATTGGAAAGAAGGACTAGATTATATAGATGATAAAGAAGAAAAGGAAACTGTGTCATCTAAACTAAACTTTACCAAGAAAGCTGAAAAGCCTAAAGTTAATCCTATCAAGTTTGTGTCAAATTCTGACAAGTCAAAATATGAAAAGGAAGTTAAGGACAAATTAACATCTGATGAACTAAGACAAGATAAACCAACTGTGGTAAATGTTGGCTTAATGACAAAGAAGCAGCTTAAGCATAAGCTGAAAGAGATTAGAAATGTGAACAAAGTCGAGGAAGCTAGGAAAAATAGGAATGGAAAGGAAGGTATGAATAAAAGCAATAATTATATGCCTCTTCCTAATCCTCCTAGAAAGAAATGCTATAATTGTGGAAACTCTAACCATCTTGCTTCTTTTTCTAGGAAAAATAAACATATAAACTCCTTACCTCCTAGATCAAGAGTTAAGAGTCAGTCTGTTAGGTTTAAACCATAAAATCCTTGTTTTCATTGTGGTAGTTTATGGCATTCTATTTATACTTGTAAGGAATATCATAGTTTGTACTATGATTATTATCAAATAAAACCATCTTTAAAGAAAGTTAGTGTAATTCCTTCTAGTGTAAATTCTGTTGCAAAGTCTGATATAAAGTCTGATAAAATGCATGTTAGCATAAACTCTGAAACTAAATCCGCTGCAAATGCTACCAAAGGATCCAAGCAAGTCTGGGTCCTTAAAACTAACCAATAGTGGTCTTTGTGATTGCAGGGCAACAGGAAAAACATCCTGGTTTTGGACAGTGGATGTTCAGGACATATGACTGGAAATAAAGCCCTGGTATCAGACTTTGAGGAGAAAGTTGGCCCAGGAGTTTTTTTATGGAAATGGCAGCATGGGAAAAACTCTGGGATATGGCAATATCAATCTTGGGAATGTCATAATTGAATCAGTAGCTCTTATCTCAGGACTTAAACACAATCTGCTAAGTGTGAGTCAAATCTGTGACAGAGGTTATCATGTGGATTTCTATGAAGAACATAGTGAAGTTGTAAGTAATTCTATAGGAAAAGTGGTTCTGAAAGGTTACAGACATGGTAACATATATGAAGCCAGACTTTCAACAAATTATGACGGTTCTGCAATCTGTCTGTTAAGCAGAGCATCAATTGAAGAAAGCTGGAAGTGGCACAAGAGACTCTCTCATTTAAATTTCAACAACAAAAATGAGCTAGTAAAGAAAGATCTTGTGAGAGGAATTCCAAAATCAGTATTTGCTCCTAATGGTCTTTGTGACTCATGTCAAAAGGCAAAACAAAGAAAATCTTCATTCAAGAGCAAAACTGAATCCTCAGTTCTTGAGCCTTATCACTTACTGCATGTTGATCTATTTGGTCCAGTCAATGTCATGTCCATTGCAAAGAAGAAATATGTTATGGTTATAGTGGATGAGTTCACAAGATACACTTGGGTGTATTTCTTGCACAAGAAGAATGAAACTGCATCTACTCTAATTGATCATATCAGACAGCTGGATAAGTTAGTCAAAGATTCTGTTAAAATAATAAGAAGTGATCATGGCACTGAGTTTAAGAATTCAATCATGGAAGAGTTCTACAAAGAGCATGGAATAAAGCAGGAATTTTCTGCACCTGGAACTCCACAACAGAATGGAGTTGTAGAAAGAAAGAATAGGACTCTTATTGAAGTTGCATAAACTATGCTTGATGAAGCAAAGCTATCAACCTATTTTTGGGCTAAAGCTGTGCAGACTGCTTGTTTTACACAGAATACTACACTCATAACAAGCATGGATAAACACCATATGAGATGGTGAAGAAAAAGAAGCCAAATATGAAATACTTTCATGTATTTGGATGCAAGTGTTTTGTTCTTAAGACTCATCCTGAAAAGCTGTCAAAATTTGATCTAAAAGTTGATGAAGGAATTTTTATTAGATATCCACTTTCCACAAAAGCCTTCAGAGTCTACAATTTAAGAACAAGGGTTGTCATGAAATCTATCAATGTATCTTTTGATGATAAAAAGATTACTGGACTTGAAGATTTCAATGATCATAATCAGCTGAGATTTGAAAATGAAGATATAAATTCTGATTTTGTAAATTCTGATGACCTAAATCCTGATCCTGTAAGTTCCGACGGATTAAATTCTGATGTCATTGAAACTGTGGTAACTACTCCAAAGGAAAATGCACCTATTCAGGGGGAGCAAGCTGATGAACATACCACATCTCAAGACTCTCAAGAAGCATCAGAACTAGTCACCGGCTCTTCAAGCTCTGATAAGCCAAATTCTGATAATTTTGGAAACTCTGATTCTTCAATACCTGAAGGATCCAACTCAAATTCTGGAATCTCAGAGAGCATAACTTCAGGGGGGCATCAGAAAATGCTAAAGGAGATAACATGGATCATGGGGGAGGATCCAGTTCTAGAGATCAAATTCCACCTGCAAGGAAGTGGACTAAATCACACACACCTGACTTAATAATTGGAGATCCTAAAGCAGGTGTTAGAACTAGAACAACAATAATAAATGAATGGCTCTATCATTCCTTTCTATCTCAGACTGAACTAAAGAAAGTGGAAGAAGCTCTTCAAGATGCTGATTGGGTGCAAGCAATGTAGGAAGAGTTAAATAAATTTAAAAGAAATAAAGTCTGGACCCTAGTACCAAGACCAAAGAACAGATCCATTATTGGCACAAAATGGGTGTTCAGAAACAAAATTGACAGTGATGGCATAATTACAAAAAACAAAGCAAGGCTGTTGCTAAAGGTTACTCTCAACATGAGGGTATTGACTATGATGATACATTTGCTCCAGTTGCTAGATTGGAAGCCATAAGAATCTTTTTGGCTTATGTTGCTCACAAGAAGTTCAAAGTTTTCCAAATAGATGTGAAAAGTGCTTTTCTCAATGGAGAATTAGAGGAAGAGGTATATGTTGAACAACCTCCAGGCTTTGTAGATCCAAAATTTCTAAATCATGTCTACAAGCTTGACAAAGCACTTTATGGCCTTAAGCAAGCTCCTAGAGCATGGTATGAGACTCTGACTCAATTCCTTCTGGAAAGTGGATTTCACAGAGGCACAATTGACAAGACTTTATTCTACCTCTACCATGGAAATGACTTACTTTTGGTACAGATATATGTTGATAATATCATCTTTGGCTCTACAAATACAAAACTTTGTGAAAGATTTTCCAAATTAATGCAGTCAAGATATCGAATGAGTATGATGGGAGAACTTAGCTATTTTCTGGGACTTCAAGTCAAGAAAACTGAAGAAGGTACTTTCATAAATCAATCCAAGTACACCAAAAATTTACTCAAAAAGTTTGGAATGCAAGACAGTTCTGCTACATCAACTCCCATGGCCACTCCCACCAAGTTAGATAAAGATACTGGAGCATCAGTATATATTACTAACTACAGAGGTATGATTGGCTCTTTACTCGATTTGACTGCAAGTAGACCTGATATCATGTATGCTACATGTCTTTGTTCAAGATTTTAGGCTGATCCAAGAGTACCTTATCTAATAGCTATGAAAAGATTTTTCAAGTACCTCAAGGGTACAACTGATCTAGGATTATGGTATCCTAGGGAATCAGATTATAAGCTAATAGGTTACTCAGATGCAGATTTTGCAGGATGCAAAATAGACAGGAAAAGCACTAGTGAAAGCTGCCAATTTCTTGGAGGCAGATTGGTTTCTTGGTTTAGCAAGAAACATAAATCAATTTCCACATCAACTGCAGAAGCAAAATATATTGCTGCAGGAAGCTGTTGTGCACATATTCTTTGGATGAAGAATTATTTACTGGACTATGGGTTATAATTTTCTAAAATACCTATTTACTGTGATAATCAAAGTGCTATTTCTATGACAGGAAATCCAGTTGAACACTCAATGACAAAGCACATCGGCATTAGGTACCATTTCATAGGGGAACATGTGATAGAAGGTACAGCGGAATTGCATTTTGTTCCAACAGATCAACAACTAGCAGATATCTTCATAAAACCACTATGTGAAGCTACTTTTACAAGACTGGTAAATGAACTTGGAATGGTTATAGGTTCTTTCTCAAAATTTGTTTAGTTTCTGTTCTCATACATCAGAATTTATTATCAGTGTTTACAGATTTTCTTATCTCAATGTAATCTGTGCTTAAATTGTAACATATTAAACACTGCTTATTATTTGATGTGATTCTATAAACTCTGAAAGTGTTTTGAATGTTCTGTGACTATTCAATCCAATGAGGATTATCTTGTTAGATGCTGACTTAGTAGTATTTACCAAACTAGGAATCCCATGTTTGAATTAGTTATTTATATGGAAATCAATAACACAAGCAAATTCTGATTTTGATCTGAGTCAAATTTACTTTGTGTATCTTATTACTAAGTCACAAACTATATTATTTCTTCTTATCTATCAAATTCTGATGTCAGTAAATCTTAAGGATGAACTACATGCTTGATAAGCCTCACTTATCTGAAGAAAACAAAAGAAAAAAAATTGAAATCAGGTACTTTTTTGAGATCTAGAGTAAATATGTGAAAGGGAAGATCCAAGTGCATTGCTGGTATTAAGTAATATGCATTAGAAAAGAAAACTAATTTTTCTTGGTGACTTTTCACATTCTCTGATTACTGGAGAAATACTCTGATAACATCATAAATTATGATGGCAGTTGTAACTTATTTACACTGAGAAGCCACTGTCTAAAGAATTTCAAAAGATGCATAAAATGAGCACAAACAATGAGGTGGATTCTTGCATAACTTTATTCTATAGTAGACTTCACAATTCAAGACAGATTTTAAGTACTTTTCTTAGTTATGCCTTATTTCTAAGATATACTGAAGTTTATGAGACTTTAATCTTTATCTGATCATTTACACATACACATACTATCACTCCATATGAATGATGAAAATTACTGTGGTGATTAAGTTGTTTCTGACAAACAGTTAAGTATTATTTGCATAAATTCCGAAGACAAGTTTTGATGAAAGTTCTGATGATTAAACTCTGAAGAAACCAGTCAGTATTTGTGTGAAGAAACACATAAATAGTCATTCATTTTTTTGAGTACATGAGCCATGTTCTGATGACCATTAAATTCTGATAATAGTCGAGTGCTGATGCAAATCCTGATGCTTACGTGGCATTATTTATTTACTTGACTTATTTGTAGTTTTTACTATAACGGTTATATTTATCAGAAAATAATTAAGTGAGATAAAAACAGTGATAATCATTTGGTTAATGGGTTGTGTGTTTGTTTTGGTAACCGTATGTGAGCAATAATTACTACACGTTTACCGTGCCCACTAATAATGTTTTGACTGTTTACATGCTGTCAGGTGTCACATGTCTGTTTTACTTCCAAAAAGAGCCGTTGAGTGGGAAGAGTATTGTAACACCCCCAAATCCGGGGTCGGGGATTCGGGTTGTCATGAGTTCCATTTCCCTTATCAATACTTAATCTTAACAGTCAATCAACTACTGCGTACTGTGACCCCCCAATATACACACACACACCACAAGTTATAGTCTCAGAGATGAATACCAAAAATAACACAAGTCATTTTATTCCACAATTATAAATTTCACCATAAAAAGGGTTTTTGTATAATTTACATATTCTTTGCCATTAGTACAATTCATAAAGATACATAAGTTTGGTACATCAAAAGTTGAAAGCCTAGCCTATTGGTAGTTCCTACCTCAGTTACAGCGACATCAACGCCTATAGGAAGCTGCGGAACATCTCCTATCCGCTCGCGAATTGGGAGCTTGGTCCTGTTCATCTTGTCTATCTGATGTTGTGTGATGAGAGAAGAAAGCAAGGGTGAGCAACAAGCCCACTGAAATAATATGTATACTAATTAACAATATATGAGCATTCTCATAGTACTCATGAAAGTCTTGGTAAAAAAGAAATGAACCAAGTTGATATCTTAACGCGACCAAGTCGCAAAATATTCTGTATATATATACATATATACTTTTCACAATCATTGAAATCCTCTGACATGTATAATATACACAGAGTTCCAGTTTATAACTGTATAAAAATATCGTTGCAAGGTGATCTCATATATCTAACCTTGTCTCAACGTTTTTCTGAAAATCTTTGTCATGCATAAGATAATCAATAACCAGATATAAGTTGAAAAGATGAAGTTACAAGATACCCCAATATACTTATATCTTTCCCAAATACTACTTGAACTACCACCGTTCAAGTTATAATCAGTTTCAAAAGTTCATCACATAGATGAGACTACAAGATAAGACTTGAATAGATTCAATCCTTGAAATATCATTATAAATAATGAAGTTACGAGATACTTCATTAAGTCCCGATATATATATATACACCTATATATATATACATTTCATACACTCCTTGAAAACCTCTGTTATGAAAATTATAAACAGAGTTGCAATATCCAATGAATTTGGAAAGGAGAAAACCTTGGCATAAACCTGATATCTTGCTGATCAGGAAAAGATACCAGTAAGTAACCTTTTCTACTAGTAGATGGACGAATTCCCCACTGGTCATCACCCTGGTCACAATAGGACCTTATGCTAGACTGCCACTCAGCCACTTACGCATTTGATGGACTCCCACTATGCCACTTACACTTTCATGGACGCCCACTGAGCCCATGTTGCTTATGCCGACTCAAATAGATGGACTTACTTCCCGAACGTTGGGTAAGTAATCAATTCATTTATCAAAACAACAACCTCGTTGCGAATATAAAATACACCACAGAGGCGGATTCTTTAGATTTTTGAGCGAGTATTCAAGTCACCTTCAAAAAGGAAGATCTTAAATTTGAAAACGAGTTTTGGGATCCGCTCTAACCTTTAAAAATCAATTTGAAGACTCGAAAACATTTTTAAGAATGTTTGGAGTACTGCTGATTTATTAAAATAAATCAGTCCCAATATATTAGAAAATATCTGAATATTATTATTTAAATAATATTCCCAAAAAGGATAATCTCTATAAAAATAATCGAAGTAGAACTGTTAAAACTCATACTTGAAATGGGTACTAAATAACCAAAGATATACTTATACGAAAGTACTATCTTTATTTGATTAATCAAAAATAAGTGTGATTATCGAAACATTATTCTTTAATAAAATAAAGAATATTACTTAGTAAATAATCGGAGTCATAAGTCCTCAAATGAATATTCAAAGTAATATTCATTAATAAAATAAACGGAGTCATATTGATAAGTGGCATTTTATACCACTTAGAACGTCTTAAAATGGCTTAAATTGGTGTCTTAAAATCAAGTATTTTGTGTATTTGATGCGTTTTTCTAGTGTTTATGCATTTCAGGGTATTAGTTGCATTTCGGGGGAGGAATCATCAAGAATAAGCCTTGGCATGTGTTCACCATTGCGAGAGGAAAGGAACGGGCAGATTACGGTGAAGAAATGGAGCAAACTTGGATTTTTTCCAGTGGAGGCCTGCGCGCCCGCGCAGCTATGCTGAGCGGCCGCGCAGGGTCGGGAATTTTGCTGAATTATTTTAAACTTCTACTTCTGTTTGGCTTCCAACTTCTATGTAATCTGAGTTTTATGGGACTATTATATAAGTAGATTTGAGACGTTTTCACAGGGAGAAAAAGAAGAAGAAGATTGTGTTTTACGCAAGAAGCGAAGGAGATAAGGAAGAAGACCGATTTAGCACACCGCAACGAAGAGGAAGCATATTTTCTTGTGATTCTTGTTTCGTTGTAACGTTGGATGCTAGTTTTCTTGCTTTGACTTATTTACTCTTGTGACGTACTCTGTTTTAATATAATTAGTTTAGTTATTATTTTCTTGTGTTTGTTTATCATGATTTCATATGAACCCATGATGGCGATAAGTTCTATTATGGGCTAATCGTGATCATGGGGTTGCAACGGATTTATTATGGAATTATTTAGTTAATTGTTTAATACTTTAGTGTGTGATGATTGCTTGATATCTAGTATTGGTTGTGCGTATTCGTCTTATGTGCGTCGCGAACATATAAGATAGGGTGTTAATCTTTTGTGAAGCGACGGTGGATCTTGAGATTTAGAACTTGCCATGCTAGCATAGGTTCATGTACGTTGTGCATGATTAGTGGGTAACTCTAACAGTTTTATTTGCCCTATGTAATCAAAAAGGAATAACTTGTGCTTAAATCGTTGTGTTGTCAATTTCTGTAGACATATAGGAACTCAACATAATTGATGACTATTCGACTTCTATCTTAATTGTGGATGCTTGGTAGAATGGTATTAGTACAATGAAAGTTGGCTTTTATCAGTTTCGTGTTATTCGATTAATATCATCACTGTCACATGCTAAAGGTAATAACAATGGCTATAGAAGGAAGTAATAATGAAGTTGTGATCTCATGAGTGTTTTATTATTGATAAATTGAAGTGTTAGTTAAGTGGTTAATTAAGTAGTTAATTATAGTTAATATTTAATCAACAATTTTAAGTGTTATTATCTTAACATTGAGAAGTAATCATACATTGGTGAGTGAGTTTAATTAGACAATAATTTAGTCTTAGTCTCTGAGGGAACGAACTAGAAAATATTCTATATTACTTGCGAATGCGTATAATTGCGTGAATATTAGCGCGTGTTTTCGCCCTAACAAGTTTTTGGCGCCGCTACCGGGGACTCGGCGTATTTGTTTAGTTTATGTACTTACCATCATTGGTCATTAGGACTCAGTGATTAGGACGTAGTAGTTACTTATTTTTTTCTGGTTGTGTTTCAGGTACTTTAGCAAGCGTTTATGCAAACGTGTTCTCGTGCTCGCAAGAGGACTTTAGATACAGCTGAGGAGACAGACGAAGTTCTTGATATTCCAGAGAAGTTAGATTTTGAGGATTCGGATTCAGGAACTGAGCAGAAAGAACCAGTAAACATGGGAGATCGTATTGTTCAAGCTGATCCAGCTCTTATGGATTTTTCTCGGCCTAAAATTGATGACATTCAGTCAAGCATCCTTCATCCGGCTATTCAAGCTAACACCTTTGAAATCAAGCTGGGCACTATTCAGATGGTGCAGAATTCTGTTTCTTTTGGAGGAGCGGCAACTGAAGACCCCAACATGCACATAAAGAATTTTGTCGAGATCTGTAGCACTTTTAAGTATAATGGCGTGACTGATGAGGCTATCAAGTTGAGGCTTTTCCCATTCTCACTAAGGGACAAGGCT
This sequence comes from Apium graveolens, assembly GCF_009905375.1. Classification (NCBI taxonomy): domain Eukaryota; kingdom Viridiplantae; phylum Streptophyta; class Magnoliopsida; order Apiales; family Apiaceae; genus Apium; species Apium graveolens. Next base: position 166,763,570 of record NC_133649.1, read on the forward strand.
AAAGACTGGTTACATTCTGAACCAGCTGGGTCCATCACTACGTGGCAAGATCTTGCGCAAAAGTTTCTGGTGAAGTTTTATCCGATGACAAAGACTGCTGCTATGAGGAGTGCTCTTACTCAGTTTGCGCAGCAACCTACAGAATCTATGTGCGAGGCTTGGGAACGCTACAAGGAAATGTTGAGAAAATGTCCACATCATGGAATGCCGGATTGGATGGTGATCACTGGTTTCTATAATGGTTTGGCGGCCCAATCTCGGCCCATGCTCGATGCAGCAGCTGGAGGCGCCTTATGGGCTAAAAGCTATATGAGGCGTATAATCTTATCGAGACGATGGCTGCAAATGAGCATCAAAACCCAACTCAGAGGATGACGTCAGGCAAGGTAGCAGGTATTCTGGAAGTTGATGCAGCCACCGCTATTGCAGCCCAGCTCCAAGCGCTATCAATGAAGGTTGATTCTCTGGCTATGTATGGAGTTAATCAAATAGCTATGGTTTGTGAGCTTTGTGCAGGTTCTCATGCTACAGATCAGTGTTCTCTTGTAAACGAATCTGTTCAGTATGTGAATAATTATCAGCGACAACAACAGCCTATGCTAGCGACCTATCATATTAACAACAGAAATCATCCAAATTTCAGCTGAGGGAATAATTAGAATGCTATTCAGCCACCATATCAGCAAGGAATGAGTAAACAGTTTAACCCACTTGGATTCCAGCAACCACAGAAGTATGCTACAAGGCAATCATATCCTCAACAGGGAAGTGCAGCTGCACCTACTAGTGCTGATTTTGAGGAACTTAAGCTGTTGTGCAAGAGTCAGGCGGTTTCTATCAAGACCTTGGAAAATCAAATTGGTCAATTAGCCAATGCAGTGCTCAATCGTCAACCTGGCACTCTTCCCAGTGACACGGAAGTACCAGGCAGGAAGGAAGCTAAAGAGCAAGTCAAGGCTATTACCTTAAGGTCTGGAAAAGTAGCTGATGCTGAAAAGGCAAAAGAAGTAGAAGCTGAAATTAGAGGTGAAGAATCTAAGCAAAAGGAGAAAGCGGAGGAACCAAGGAAGACTACTGTTGAACACACTCTGCTTGAGGCTAATACAGGGGAGAAACAGCTTTATCCTCCACCACCTTTTCCTAAGAGATTGCAGCAACAAAAGCTGGATAGACAGTTCGGGAAGTTTCTGGAGGTGTTCAAGAAACTTCACATCAATATACCTTTCGCTGAGGCTCTGGCACAAATGCCTAGTTATGCGAAGTTTATGAAGACTATTCTTTCAAGGAAGGTGAAACTGGATGACCTTGAAACCATTGCTCTCACGGAAGAATGCAGCGCTGTTCTGCAACAAAAGTTACCACCAAAATTGAAAGATCCAGGAAGCTTCACCATTCCTTGCACAATTGGCAATCTGACGTTTGGCAAGAATTAATCTGATGCCGTTGTCGATCTTTAAAAAATTGGATCTGCCTGATCCAAAACCCACGTACATGTCACTACAATTGGCTGACCGTTCCATTACTTACCCAAGGGGCATAGTTGAGGATGTGCTCGTCAAAGTGGATAAGCTCTTCTTTCCAGCAGATTTTGTTATTCTGGATTTTGAGGAAGATAAGAAGATTCCCATAATCTTGAGGAGGCCTTTCTTGGCTACTGGCCGTACCTTGATAGATGTGCAAAAAGGTGAACTTACTATGCGGGTCCAAGATCAGGATGTGACCTTCAACGTATTCAAGGCAATGAAATTCCCTACAGAAGATGAGGAGTGCTTAAAAGTGGATGTGATTGATTCTGCGGTTACTTCGGAACTCGATCACATGCTAATGTCTGATGCATTGGAAAAGGCCTTAGTGGGGGATTTTGACAGCGATGATGAAGATAGCAACGAGCAATTACAATATCTGAACGCTTCTCCCTGGAAGCGAAAGCTGGACATACCATTTGAATCTCTTGGTACTTCTGACCTCTAGAACGCTGAAGGGAAGCTCAAACCATCAATAGAGGAAGCACCTACCTTGGAGCTCAAGCCATTACCTAAACACTTGAGGTATGCTTTTTTAGGTGATTCATCTACGTTACCTGTTATTATTTCATCTGACCTTTCAGTAGTGAGGAAGACAAGCTCTTAAGGATTTTGAGAGAATTCAAATCGGTTATAGGATGGACCATAGCAGACATCAAGGGGATAAGTCCTTCATATTGTATGCATAAAATTCTGCTAGAGGAAGGTAGTAAGCCAACTGTGGAACAGCAGCGAAGACTGAATCCCATCATGAAGGAGGTGGTGAAGAAAGAAATTCTGAAATGGCTAGATGCAGGCATCATTTATCCTATTTCTGACAGCTCGTGGGTGAGCCCCGTATAATGTATACCTAAGAAGGGAGGTATCACTGTGGTCGCAAATGAAAAGAATGAGCTCATCCCTACTCGAACAGTTACAGGATGGAGAGTATGCATGGATTATAGAAAATTGAACAAAGCCACAAGGAAGGATCACTTCCCTCTTCCATTTATTGATCAGATGCTTGACAGATTGGCGGGACATGAGTATTTTTGTCTTCTGGATGGTTATTCCGGGTATAATCAGATTTGTATTGTACCAGAGGATCAGGAAAAGACGACCTTCACTTGTCCATTTGGCACATTTGCTTTTCGCAGAGTTTCGTTTGGGTTATGTGGCGCACCGGCCACCTTTCAGAGATGTATGATGGCTATATTCTCTGACATGATTGGAAATAACATCGAAGTGTTCATGGATGACTTCTCCGTCTTTGGACACTCATATGATGAATGTTTGAATAATCTGCGCGCCGTACTCAAAAGATGTGTGGAAACTAATTTGGTGCTTAATTGGGAGAAATGTCATTTTATGGTGCGTGAAGGCATTATCCTTGGGCATAAGGTCTCTAGCAAGGGTCTGGAGGTGGACAAGGCCAAGGTGGGAGTCATTGAAAATCTTCCCCCACCTAATTCTGTGAAAGGAATCCGTAGTTTTCTTGGTCATGCGGGTTTTTATCGGTGATTCATCAAGGACTTTTCAAAGATATCTAAGCCGTTGTGCAATTTGCTTGAGAAAGATGTGCCTTTCAAATTTAATGATGAATGTTTGGCAGCATTCGAGACTCTCAAGGAGAGTTTGATCACGGCACCAGTCATTACAGCACCAGATTGGACAGAACCATTTGAGATGATGTGTGATGCGAGTGATTATGCGGTAGGTGCAGTTCTGGGACAGCGCAAGAAAAATCTCTTCCATGTGGTCTACTATGCGAGTAAGACTTTAAATGGTGCCCAATTGAACTACACTACTACTGAGAAGGAGCTTTTGGCTATAGTCTTTGGCTTTGAGAAATTTCGATCTTATCTGCTTGGTACGAAAGTAACAGTATTCACTGATCATGCAGCTATTCGCTATCTGGTTTCTAAGAAGGATTCGAAGCCGAGACTCATTCGTTGGGTGCTTTTACTTCAGGAATTTGAGTTAGAGATCAAAGATAGAAAAGGTACTGAAACTCAAGTAGCTGACCATCTCTCTAGGTTGGAGAATCCCGATTCTACTTCACAAGATAGGACGTTAATCAATGAATCTTTTCTGGATGAGCAGTTGTTCGCAATTCAGGAGGAAGAACCATGGTTTGCAGATATTGTAAATATCTCGTCAGCAATATAATGCCTCTTAATTTGACATCCGCTCAAAAGAAGAAGTTTCTGCATGAGGTGAAGTGGTATATGTGGGATGAACCATATTTGTTTAGACAGGGAGCTGACCAGATCATCAGGAGATGTATCCCGTTCTGTGAGACGAAGGGGATATTACGAGACTGCCATTCCACGGTTTATGGGGGACACTATGGAGGTGAGAAGACGGCAGCTCGTATTCTGCAAGCAGGTTTTTTCTGGCCTACTTTGTTCAAGGATGCTCATCAGTTTGTTTTAAGGTGTGATCGTTGCCAAAGAGTGGGAAATTTGTCAAGGAAGGATGAAATGCCATTAAATGTGATGCTTGAAGTCGAGGTCTTTGATGTATGGGGAATCGATTTCATGGGGCCTTTGATCTCGTCTTGCAATAATCAGTACATCTTGCTGGCAGTCGATTATGTCTCAAAATGGGTCGAAGTTAAAGCTTTACCGACAAATGATGCAAAGGAAGTACTAAATTTTCTTCATAAGCAAATCTTCACAAGGTTTGGAACACCTCGGGTAATCATAAGTGATGAAGGATCGCATTTTTGCAACCGTAAGTTCACTTCTATGATGCAGCGTTATAATGTGAATTATCGAGTAGCTACTGCCTATCATCCGCAAACAAATGGTCAAGCGGAAGTGTCTAACAGAGAGATAAAGCGCATTCTAGAGAAGGTTGTTTGTCCGTCAAGGAAGGATTGGTCTTTAAAGCTCGATGAAGCTGTTTGGGCTTACAGAACAGCATACAAAACTCCACTTGGGATGTCACCGTTCCAGTTGGTGTACGGTAAGGGATGTCATCTACCTGCGGAGCTTGAGCATAAGGCCTACTGGGCATTGAAGAAGTTGAACCTGGATTTAGATGCAGCTGGTAAGAAAAGAATGCTTCAGCTTAATGAACTGGATGAATTTCGACTTCAAGCGTACGAAAATAACAAAATGTATAAGGAAAAGGTGAAGAGGTGGCATGATAGGAAGCTACATCCAAAGTTATTTGTGCCAGGGCAACAAGTTCTCTTATTCAACTCTCGGCTCCGACTTTTTCCTGGGAAGTTGAAATCAAGGTGGTCTGGACCTTTTATTGTCAAAACTGTGTTTCCACATGGAGCGGTGGAAATTTTTGAGAATGATCCGGACCAAGCATTCAAGGTTAACGGTCAGCGGTTGAAGCACTACTATGGGGACATGGCAAACCGAGAAGTGGTTAGTGCCATTTTGTTGACTACTTGAGCAGGGTACGAAACGTCAAGCTAATGACGAAAAAGAAGCGCTGCGTGGGAGGCAACCCATGAATTATTGTTACAGGAACCCTTAGAAGTTAATAACCTATCCAAAAACACAAAAAAATCTGAAAACAGGGGCTGAAAAAAAAAAATTCCAGTGACCCCCTGCGCGCCCGCGCAGCTAAGCTGAGCGCCCGCGCAGCTATGCTGAGCGGCCGCGCAGGGGTCGAGGACCAGAAATTTTTTTTTACAGTTCAGAAAAAAAAAAAAAAAATGAAACAAAAACAAACACAAAAACAGTTTTAGCCTATAAACCCACGATTTGTTCCCACTACCCCATCATTTTATCCCTTAATTCCCAAACCCTAATCTAATCCACACCCTATATATACATACACCTATCCTACATATCTCCCACAAAACTTCCTACACTTAAACCCTCTCACAAACATCAAATATCAGTTCTTACACGATTTTATTCACGAATCAATGGCTTCCAAGAGAGCACGCACTATTGACAGCAGCAGCACAGTTTCTATTGCTGATTCATCAAGGGGTACTGCTGCAAGGCCTCGGTTAACTGACAGAGCCGCGGAGGAGGAGTACACTAGGCTGTTGGGTAAGCCGATTCTGAAGGAGAGGGGGTTTTTACCATCGGGGAGGGATGGTGAGTTGTTGCCCATGATTGCAGAGAAGGGGTGGATAGCTTTTTATGAGTCACCCGAAGCAGTACCGATGAGCGTTGTTCGCGAGTTCTACGCGAACGCGAAGGCTGAAAAGAATGGGTTTTCTGTGGTCCGTGGGCTGACGATTGATTATCATCCTGCGGCGATTCGCCGTGTGATTGGACAGCGAGAGAGGAAGCCCGAGGAGGAGAACTGGAATGAAAAGACTGCTGAGGATTTTGACTTGGATTTGATTTGTGCGACTCTCTGTCGACCGGGCACAGTTTGGACCCGCAGTACAGGCAATAATGAGTATTGTCACTTTCCGGCGATCGCCATGAACAGGTATGCCCGTGCATGGAATGCATTTATTTGTGCTAATATTTTTCCTTCTTCGCATGCACACGAGGTCACAGTTGAGAGAGCACAGCTGTTGTGGGGAATTCTGAATGAGGAGTACTATGTGGACCTTGGTGAGTTTATCTACCAAGGAATTCTGAAGTTTTTGAGGGGAGCAAAGCATATGAACATCCTTATGCATCTACGGTTACGAAGCTATGCCGGGCAGTGGGAGTGAACTGGCCGGCTCATGAGCAGTTGCAGTTGCCAGCCGCTCCGATTGATTCTGGCACTCTGAATGGGATGCAGGAGTGGACCGGTGGTGAGCCTGAGGAGCATGGGCTGGGTTATCGTCTTCCAGGAAGGCGTCCAGCATGAGGTGCTACTATGGCTAGGCCAAGGCGTGATGAGGCTGGTTCTTCGAGAGCTCAGGAGGGTGCTGGGATGGTTGATGTCCAGTATAGGAGGCTTTCACGGCGGATGGATGCCATGTATGAGACACAGAGCAGGTTTGCTCAGGAACTCACCCTTGCGTTAGGGACTTCTTTTCGAGGCCTTGGAGCTGATATCCGGTGGCCAGTTTTTGGTGAGGACTCTGCATACCCGCCGCCTGATACTCCACCCACTGAGGGTGATGATGATGATGACTACGAGTAGGTATACCCTGTGTTCCTTTCTACTACTTTCACTGAGGACAGTGAAGATTTTTAGTTTGGGGGTGGTAGTTAAGGAATTTTGTGTGTGTGTCATTTAGTTGCATATTCATGATAGTTTAGTTCATATAGTTGCATAATTTATGCCATATAGTTTTTTTTTATGAATGTCATGTAGCTCATGCATTTACCATGATCCCTTTTGCAATGATTTATCGACTGAATTGTGATATTGATGTGAGTGTAGTGATAGCATTAAAGTGATATTAAGTTGTGTAGGTTGATATGCATGCTAGAAACAATTGTAAGTCCACTAAGTCTTAGAGAATGTGAAAGGGCTAGATTGTGTTATGATTTGGTTATTTTCAAGGTCAATCTACTTATTATGCTTAGAATTCGATTATAGGTTCTTAGTGATAAAGACATGAAAAAGAAAAATTTTGGAGAAAAAAATATGGAAGTTGTTGCTAGTTGTGGCTAGGTGTCAAATGGCTAGTAGCCGGCTCGCGTATGTTGCGAGTAGTCTAGGGTTGAGCAAGATGGAGCGAAACGCACTTGCTCAGAAATTAAAAAAAAAAAAAAAATTGGCATAATTGATCAAGAGTGGGCTCTTTGGTATTCGAGTTATTAAGTTCTTAGGGGACTTTGTGCCTAGCGACCTAAGGCTTTTAGAGTCTGGGATCCGCTAACCTAACGCTCGTTACATGGATATCATTGTATAAGTCTTTTGTGGACCTCACTCATTGCACGGTCAAATAAGCACTTGAGTTGTAAATAAAAAGCACAATTCCGTAGTAAGCTCCAGAGTTCTTGTAGTGTTGTATATCACTTTGTGCCTGGAATTTTTATTCTTTGTATAATCGTAGGATTGCCTTGAGGATAGTCTAGTCATAGTAATTGGTCTAGTTCCGAAGCATATCTGTTAAGCATTTGCACACACCACGTTTCTGGCTGTATGTCCGTTTGCATGAGTTTATTGATCTTTAGTTGTCTAACTGCATTCATTGAGATGTGGCAATTTGGTTGATTAATTGTAGTAAGGGGGATCGTTGCATTTTAATATAGATTGTATTCATGCATATTTTTATTTGTTTTTGAGTCTGTGACGCTTGAGGGCAAGCATCGATTTAAGTTTGGGGGTGTGATAAGTGGCATTTTATACCACTTAGAACGTCTTAAAATGGCTTAAATTGGTGTCTTGAAATCAAGTATTTTGTGTATTTGATGCGTTTTTCTAGTGTTTATGCATTTCAGGGTATTAGTTGCATTTCGGGGGAGGAATCATCAAGAATAAGCCTTGGCATGTGTTCACCATTGCGAGAGGAAAGGAACGGGCAGATTACGGCGAAGAAACGGAGCAAACTTGGATTTTTTCCAGTGGAGGCCTGCGCGCCCGCGCAGCTATGCTGAGCGGCCGCGCAGGGTCGGGAATTTTGCTGAATTATTTTAGACTTCTACTTCTGTTTGGCTTCCAACTTCTATGTAATCTGAGTTTTATGGGACTATTATATAAGTAGATTTGAGACGTTTTCACAAGGAGGAAGAAGAAGAAGATTGTGTTTTACGCAAGAAGCGAAGGAGATAAGGAAGAAGACCGATTTAGCACACCGCAACGAAGAGGAAGCATATTTTCTTGTGATTCTTGTTTCATTGTAACGTTGGATGCTAGTTTTCTTGCTTTGACTTATTTACTCTTGTGACGTACTCTGTTTTAATATAATTAGTTTAGTTATTATTTTCTTGTGTTTGTTTATCATGATTTCATATGAACCCATGATGGTGATAAGTTCTATTATGGGCTAATCGTGATCATGGGGTTGCAACGGATTTATTATGGAATTCTTTAGTTAATTGTTTAATACTTTAGTGTGTGATGATTGCTTGATATCTAGTATTGGTTGTGCGTATTCGTCTTATGTGCGTCGCGAACATATAAGATAGGGTGTTAATCTCTTGTGAAGCGACGGTGGATCTTGAGATTTAGAACTTGCCATGCTAGCATAGGTTCATGTACGTTGTGCATGATTAGTGGGTAACTCTAACAGTTTTATTTGCCCTATGTAATCAAAAAGGAATAATTTGTGCTTAAATCGTTGTGTTGTCAATTTCTGTAGACATATAGGAACTCAACATAATTGATGACTATTCGACTTCTATCTTAATTGTGGATGCTTGGTAGAATGGTATTAGTACAATGAAAGTTGGCTTTTATCAGTTTCGTGTTATTCGATTAATATCATCACTGTCACATGCTAAAGGTAATAACAATGGCTATAGAAGGAAGTAATAATGAAGTTGTGATCTCATGAGTGTTTTATTATTGATAAATTGAAGTGTTAGTTAAGTGGTTAATTAAGTAGTTAAATATAGTTAATATTTAATCAACAATTTTAAGTGTTATTATCTTAACATTGAGAAGTAATCATACATTGGTGAGTGAGTTTAATTAGACAATAATTTAGTCTGAGTCTCTGAGGGAACGAACTAGAAAATATTCTATATTACTTGCGAACGCGTATACTTGCGTGAATATTAGCGCGTGTTTTCGCCCTAACACATATGTCCTCGAATGAATATTCAAAGTAATATTCATTAATAAAATAAATGGAGTCATATGTCCTCGAATGATTATTCAAAGTAATATTCATTAATAAAATAAACGGAGTCATATGTCCTCAAATGAATATTCAAACTAATATTCATTAAATAAAATAAAGTTATCGAATAAACCTTATTCGATTAATAGTTTTGAAAACTATATCAATATATATATATATATTATACTCGGGAACATCGACTCCCGGTTTAGAAAAATGTTCACCTTTGGGTCCCCTATACTAAGGGTATACGCAACTACTGCTTATCTCTAGCATAGGTATTATGCAACTATAAGCATTGAAATCAACAGATAGATAACCAGATTACGAAACAGACATGCATATATATATACCATCTCAGCATGCTTCAATATATCACAAAATTTGCTAATTAACCAACATGCATTTATCACAAGATAATGCATATACATATATACATCACCACAACAGTATAGCAGGTAGAAAACTTGCCTGAATGCTCCCGGATAGACTTAAGCTTAGAGTGAGTCCGATAACCTATGAACAACAACATAAGTTGGAATTAAACCCCGGTCGCTTAAGAAACTAGACTTTAACCAATTGAACCCTAACGTTCGCTTATGGTCACTCCTACGCTTAACGAATCACCTAAGTCGTGCGATTACCCTCCGCTCGACCATTTTTAATAAATTAACCATTAAGAGTTTTAAGGAGATTCTTTCGCAAGTACCTTACCAACTGCCTAATATTATTAACATAATTCTTTCATATCCCAATTAGTCATTTAAAGTCCTTAACCAAGGTTTCAAAGTAAGGCGAGGGGTAATGGTTCGTTCGCGAAACGCCGTTACTTAAAACGGTCGTTTCTCCTAAACCGTATATCGGATTCAAACGAACCACATATCAAAATGAAGCTCGTAACATGAAATATCTAATCATGGCAATGGTCAAAACCTAACAGTGAGTCCACGGGTCCTGATGTTAAGAACAAAAACAGTCTAAAGTAAATCGGACATTACGACGGCTATTTTACGCGATTACCAATTTTTATCCTACTCCAAATCAACCACAAACCAACCAAAATTCAACCATACAACCAAACTCCATCCATTCATCACTACAACAGCCCAAACACCTCAAGTTTTCCAATTTATATTAATCTCAAACATGAACTAAAACTATTCTTAAGTTCATTAACTAATAACCAAGATTTACAACTCCAAAAACATCACAAAACCAACTAATCTCTACATATTCAAACACCATGCTTCTCATGAACTATAATACTCATATTAAGCTCTTAACATTCAATAACAAAGCTAGGTTAAGAGATTATACCTTCCTTGGTGAGTAAAAGTAACTAAGGAGCTTGGAATCACCCTTGAAAGTCCTTACCAAAGCTTAATCTAAACAAAAACTCAAGAACAAAATTTCAAGTTTTTGAAAAACACTATTCACCAAGAACTTTGATGAATTGATTAGCTATGTTAAACATGGAATCTTGAGCTTAAACTTATGGCTCATCTAAGTTATGAATTATGGAAGCTAAAGAAACAAACCTCTTGAATTATGAAAGCGTGTAGCTTGATTTTTGAAATTTTTCCTTTGCTTTTCATGGAAAAACCGAGAGCAATAGATGGGGGAAGAAGAGAAATGAGTTTGTTTTGGTTACTTTTGATTTTGGTGTTTGTGAAATGAATATTTGGTGGAGATTGCTTTGATAAAGTGATGACATCACTTGGATGACCTCACCTCCAAGCCACATGTCTTTCCCTTAAGGTTTGATGATGTAACCTTCTCTTTTAACCACTTGCTTTAGCTTTTCTTGGAAGCTTCCTTCCCATTCTACTTGTATGTGCTTGTCCCTTGGTCGTTTATTTGTTTTTCAGTTCGCTTAACTCTGTTCTCTTTCGTTGTTTGAGGGATCACATCCGGGATCTTATTACTTGGGTTCCCTTAAATATTTCTCAATATCTTATAATCCTTTAATGATCCTCTCTTATAATCCTTGAATTTAAATCCCTTTAACCATGTTACCTTATAGTCAATTCTTTCGGTATCTTGTGGATTTTCGGGAAAAATCAAAGTGTTCGGATTTGGATTCTGACGATATTTACATACACTTATATACAACATAGAGTACTAATAATATCTCAGAAGATCAATAAAAGAACCCCTACATAGTGTGGTATGAAAATTTTTCTTATTCAGCATAATCGGCAAAATACTATTCATAAGGGTTTCAAAAATTCCAAAAATTGGGGTTATTACAGTCTCCCCTCCTTAAAAGGATTCCGTCCCAGAATCAGATAGGAAAATGAATAGGGATACTCTCTTTGCATTGCACTTTCTAATTCTCAAGTAAATTTTCCCACATTGTGGTTCTTCCATTAAACTCTGACTAATTTGATAGCCCTTCTCCTAAGCACTTGTTTCTTTTCAATCTATAACCCTTCATGGTTGCTCCATATAGGTTACGTCTGGTTGCATGCCTATGCGCTCATATGCCCTTATTTGCCTGGCATCCGGATTATACTTTCTTAATATTGATACGTGGAACACGTTATGAACTTGCTACATGTTCGGGGGTAGAGCTAGCTCATATGCTAACTTCCCAATACGTCTTAATACCTCAAAGGGTCCAACAATTCATGGGCTTAGCTTTCCTTTCTTTCCGAACCTCATCCATCCTTTCCAAGGGAATACCTATAACAGCACTAGGTCCCCTACTTCCTATTCCTTGTCCTTTCGTGTCAAATCAACATACTTCGTGTTCCCATCTTGGGCTACTACCAGCCGTCCTCTGATTAAATCTATTATATCCTTGGTCCTTTGGACCACTGCTGGTCTAAGCATCTTGCGCTCTGCAACATCATCATATCATAAAGGAGATCAACATTGTCTTCCCTCAAGGATCTCATAAGGCGAAATCTCGATAATGACATATGATCTATTGTCGTAAGAAAACTCAATCTGTGTTAAGTGATCATTCCAATTTCTTTCAAGTCTATTGCACAGACCCTCATCATAGCTTCTAGAATTATAGCTTTTGCTTCTCAATACCCACTCTTTTCCAGTTCGTAATCGCTACTATCTTTCGTTCCTAATATTATACTGGTTACACCTTTGCTCGTTAGCATTTTATAACCTTTTAATACATGCGTCAACCTTAGTATCACGAATGTGTTAGAATCAGAATAGCACCATAATTGGTACCACTTCCTTTCTAGCTGCTTCTATCTTCGAAAGCTTGATCCATCATATAGAAGTAAAAGAATTTATTGAGAGATCACTATGATCATGAACACTTGTTAAATTGCATAGTTAGTACAGAAGGTGGCCAACCTTTAGTACTTGACAAGCAATTAAACAATAGATGGTATCCTACTAGGCTTCTATCACACAAATAGATAGTCATTCGGCAATACCTCCCCTTCTGGAAGGGTTGTTCTTCTCAGCTTACATGAAATGAAAAGGAGAGAAAAGAAAGAATTGAAGAGAATTGTATATATATTAAAATATATACTGCCACAAAATATCTGGCTTGAAATCTACCTCTGAACTATAGAGGTTTATCATAGGAGAACAAAACATATATGTATATAAATCAACATTAAGCATTATAGCATCGTATTTCACATGCCTAATTATTTTTGATATTTCGTCCATCATTCTATGGACCCATGCTCTTCCTCGAGCTTATACACAATCACCTTTGAAACTCCCTTGACATCAAAAATCGAATCTGGGATTTCATTCTAGACATCATCGTTACTAGAATTCTATGCTTGCACCACAACCTTCTTCGTATAGTAATACGACTCTCTATTCCTAAGAAGGAATAAATATTCAATAGGTAGATAATCGACTTAATTAGTCTATCAATGATAACTTATACATCACCACGACCCGATTAGTGGTACTCAATCTCAACATCCATTCTAATACAACTCTTACAGTTGTAATCGACTCATTACTCGCAGAATCATTCCTGCATTACTATGGCCCATCGTTGACCCACTATAGTCATTCGTTTTCCTTGGATCTTAATAGTTAACCATACGGAGTCCATACCTGTCGTATCAAATTCTTCTAAGGAGTTAACATAATCACCATTCATAATTCATGAAGAACACTCCAGATCCTGACGTACTTTCATGATATGAAGCAGATAAAATTATAGAAGAGTTTCAATCAAAGCAACGATAGCAGGTTAATACCTTTCTTAATCATATACCTTCAATAGAAGACTTAACTCAAAGCTTCGTTTAGTCCTTTTTGAAACATGGTCCTGGATTATTCTCAAGATAGGACCTTCAAAGATAGATAGCTCGCTCATGGCGATTACACGAATTAAACCTTTACCAAACTACTATTACGGTTGGGTATTGCACAGTCATCAGAAGGAACGTCAATCTTCCAAACCATAATACAACCTTCACGGCTTCAACCATTATCACTATATTCCTCTGGCACGAGCGCCTATGATTGTCCTTTTACACTTAAAGTGTCGGCCACCTCTTTGGCCTTTCCTGATAGTAAAATTTCTTTACAATCAATGTCTTTTAAATTATCTTCAACTAAGTTTTCTACCTCATTTCCAATCACTACTTGCGTGAAAATGATCTTCCTTACGCTTTGGTGAAAAAATATATCACCATTTTTCCATAAGTTATTGCCTCGGTCTTTTAGAGGTTAACATTGTCACAACTGACTCTCGATCATACTTAGGACGTCTCTTATCTTGGGTCCTACATGTTTTCACCAATCTCGACCTTTATTGGGTCGATCTATACTTTCTTATGGTTCAACACGTGCCCACCTGGCATCATTATAATTATGTCATATTTCCTTTATCAAAATTTCTATTCTTGAGAACTTTGAATATTACTTTTTTCCTTGTAAAACCTCTTAGGTTATTCTTGAATCGTTCCTCCTGTATTCCCTAGATACAGGGCATATCAAAATACCATTTACTAATACCAGAATCATTGTCTATATACTTCTGAAAAATTTCTCCACTGATCCTTAAAGGTTATTGTTACCTTAATCATTTCCAGTTCATACTGTCAAACTCATACTATCCCTATTAAGGGTGAAATGCCAACCTTTATGCATTCCCCTAGGATTCATTTTAAGTTACCGATGTTCTATCCTTAATTCCACCTTTAGAAAAAGTACATGCATCCTTCCATGGATAAATCAAGTCATATATCCCTGATGAGGGTGTCTTATTCAATCATTCCCACCTCAATAGTATATGCCTAATTTTACAATAACATCTGTATTCAAAATGAGGTCAATCAATATGGCCTCCAAAAGATAACAACGGATATCCGCTTTTCTTTCCTAATTTGGTAATGACAACAGGGATGTCCCGGAAGATATTGGTCGTGTTCAACGTGAACTTCTTCTTAATAATTCCTTATTACTCTTGTTGTTTATCTCAACAGTCATCTCAATGTTGGGATATCTCTCATACCTGGCGTCTCCCTTTCTGGGTATCATGCCACCGGTCTTACACTTCACATTCTTGAAGGTCACTTCCTTCATCCAATTTTCCTAATTTCTTACTTTCTTGTCTCTTCAGTCTATTCGCGTCTCATTATTTATCCTTCGAACTATCCCAAGGTTTCACCGAATCCTTCCAACTTGAAGGGGGTACAACATATATATCTCTTATGCCTTCAACCATCAACTTTAACTCATGGTTAATCATCCTCATCCTGATGATCATATACTTTTCTATTTCTATAACTACGAGTCTTTAGGGATTCCTCATACCCGACTCCCTTATCATTCCTCAAACTCTATTGCCTTTATGCTCCTTTTCACTTCAGTTTCTTTTTATTTTCCTTTCTCTTACAATCATTTTACGTACCCACTAATCATTGACTTCAAACATCACGTCGTTCTAGGATTCTTGTCCTCCAGACGAATCTTGACAACTTTTACAATCTTAGATTCATAATTCATCATATTCGTCCGCCTTTATTCTGGCTCTTAAAGCTTTTACACTATCTCCATAACCTTGGAATTTACTTTCTCGAAAAAAATTTTGATTGAACTTTAATCAGTTTATCATAACCTCTTGCTCCGTGCCTTTCTTGGTCTTTCACTAGTGGGTGGTCTCTCTCTTAGGAGGGTAAGTGACAAAAACAGTCTTTTGTGATTCGTCAATCATTTAGAATCTCAAATGATTCCTGTATTTCCTTTAGCCAGGCTCTTGCCTCGACTGGGTCAGCTTGTTCCTTGGAACTCTGAGAGCTTAGCGACTTAAAGGACCTGAAAGAATTTCTCACCGCATTATTTCCTCAAGGGTTGGGGATAATAGTCTAAGTTCTATTTATAAAGGTCCATAATTTGTCATATAGGAGTACCGTCTCGGGTCCCCTTTCCTTACTCGACTCCCGTTTCCTTAGTCTGAACGTTCCCTCATTCTCCCCATAATCGGGGTCATCCTACATGTTTAAATCCTCATTTTCCACTCCATTATGTTATGGGTTCCTTCTATCTTGATGGCGACCTCCCTAACTATCACGTTCAGGGTTTGCTCTAAATCTTATTCCTCAAACTAGCTTTCATCTAAGATTTCATCTTTAAGCTCTTGAACATTTGGAACCCAAATTCTGTAGGAATACCTCATTATTCCCTTATCATCTTTCTCGGTATTAATCTCTTATCTATTTGTTGGCTCTCTGCCTTCATTCATCACTTTTTCTGGCATAATATGTTCTTTTCCAATAATTCGGGGTGTATTGCAATCTCAAACAGCTTTTCGGTACCGGCTCCGGTTACCTTCACTTTTATTTCCATTTTCTCAAAATCTCTTATCAACTCTCCCAAAGACATTATCATCTTGAGTCTCTCCTTTACACTAAGGGCATTAGCCACCATTTTGGCTTTCCCTGGATGATAAAGAAACTCATAATCGTAATCCTTGATTAGCTCTAATCACCTCCTCTGGCGCATATTGAGCTCTTCCTGCGTGAAATGTAATGGAGCACTTATGGCTAATGTAAATCTCGCACTTCTCTCCATACAAGTAGTGCCTCAAATCTTTAGCGCAAAACTATTACCACGAGCTCAAGCTCATTGGTGGGGATATCAAATTTTATATTCCCTTAATTGACTTGACGCGTACGTGATTACCTTGTTGTGCTGTATAAGAAGCACCCTAACTCCTTATACGAAGCGTCACTACACATCCCAAAATCTCCTTTTCCATCCGGCAACGCCTACATAGGGGTCGTCACCAACCTTTGCTTCAGTTCTTAAAAGCTTTTCTCGCATTTCTCTGTCCATTCAAACTTTTCAGTCTTACGAGTAAGCCGCGTTAAAGGGCTACTATCTTTACAAACTTGAACGAACCTCCGGTAGTGACCGGCCAATCCTACCTCTGGTAGTTCCCTAACCATGGTCATCAATTCCTCAGTGGTCCTTTATTCATTCTTGTCAGGATCCTCCACGGGATCCTCCCCAGCAACAATCCCTTCTAGGACAACATCCTCAATCGCTACATCCTCAATATGAACATCATCCGGTCCTGCGTTAGGACGCTCTATCGGATCCACAATCCGATCTCCAATTAGTAATACAACATCATCGCGCTGTTACTCCTCAACCTCAGGGTTCAGAGTCCCGCTACCATATACGATAACGAACTACGCTTCTATCATGATATTTATAAGGGTTCCCATAAGGGTTTTAATTGTCAGTACTACGCTAGGTAGTCCGACTATGAACTTGGCAAGAGTTCTTATTATCTTAGTGAACTTATTATCTTAACGCCACATCATCTCTGAGGTTTATAACGCTTGGCTCCGATACCATTTCTGTAACACCCCCAAATCCGGGGTCGGGGATTCGGGTTGTCACGAGTTCCATTTCCCTTATCAATACTTAATCTTAACAGTTAACCAACTACTGAGTACTGTGACCCCCCAATATACACACACACCACAAGTTATAGTCTCAGAGATGAATACCAAAAATAACAAGTCATTTTATTCCACAATTATAAACCATTTCACCATAAAAAGGGTTTTTGTATAATTTACATATTCTTTGCCATTATTACAATTCATAAAGATACATAAGTTTGGTACATCAAAAGTTGAAAGCCTAGCCTATTGGTAGTTCCTACCTCAGTTACAGCGACATCAACGCCTATAGGAAGCTGCAGAACGTCTCCTATCCGCTCGCGAATTGGGAGCTTGGTCCTGTTCATCTTGTCTATCTGATGTTGTGTGCTGAGAGAAGAAAGCAAGGGTGAGCAACAAGCCCACCGAAATAATATGTATAATAATTAACAATATATGAGCATTCTCATAGTACTCATGAAAGTCTTGGTCAAAAAGAAATGAACCAAGTTGATATCTTAACGCGACCAAGTCGCAAAATATTCAGTATATATATATACATATATACTTTTCACAATCTTTGAAATCCTCTGACATGTATAATATACACAGAGTTCCAATTTATAACTGTATAAAAATATCGTTGTACGGTGATCTCATATATCTAACCTTGTCTCAACATTTTTCTGAAAATCTATGTCATGCATAAGATAATCAATAACTAGATATAAGTTGAAAAGATGAAGTTACAAGATACCCCAATATACTTATATCTTTCCCAAATACTACTTGAACTACCACCGTTCAAGTTATAATCAGTTTCAAAAGTTCATCACATAGATGAGACTACAATACAAGACTTGACTAGATTCAATCCTTGAAATATCATTATAAATAATAAAGTTACGAGATACTTCATTAAGCCCGATATATATATACACCTATATATATACATTTCATACACTCCTTGAAAACCTCTATTATGAAAATTATAAACAGTGTTGCAATATCCAATGAATTTGGAAAGAAGAAAACCTTGGCATAAACCTGATATCTTGTTGATCAGACAAACATACCAATAAGTAACCTTTTCTACTAGTAGATGGACGAATTCCCCACTGGTCATCACCCTGGTCACAATAGGACCTTATGCTGGACTGCCACTCAGCCACTTACGCATTTGATGGACTCCCACTGAGCCACTTACACTTTCATGGACGCCCACTGAGCCCATGTTGCTTATGCCGACTCAAATAGATGGACTTACTTCCCGAATGTTGGGTAAGTAATCAATTCATTTATCAAAACAACAACCTCGTTGCGAATATAAAATACACCACAGAGCCGGATCCTTTAGATTTTTGAGCGAGTATTCAAGTCCCCTTCAAAAAGGAAGATCTTAAATTTGAAAACGAGTTTTGGGATCCGCTCTAACCTTTAAAAATCATTTTGAAGACTCGAAAATATTTTTAAGAATGTTTGGAGTACTGCTGATTTATTAAAATAAATCAGTCCCAATATATTAGAAAATATCTGAATATTACTATTTAAATAATATTCCCAAAAAGGATAATCTCTATAAAAATAATCGAAGTAGAAGTGTTAAAACTCATACTTGAAATGGGTATTAAATAACAAAAGATATACTTATACGAAAGTACTATCTTTATTTGAATAATAAAAAATAAGTGTGATTATCGAAACATTATTCTTTAATAAAATAAAGAATATTACTTAGTAAATAATCGGAGTCATAAGTCCTCAAATGAATATTCAAAGTAATATTCATTAATAAAATAAACGGAGTCATATGTCCTCGAATGAATATTCATGGTAATATTCATTAATAAAATAAACGGAGTCATATGTCCTCGAATGATTATTCAAAGTAATATTCATTAATAAAATAAACGGAGTCATATGTCCTCCAATGAATATTCAAACTAATATTCATTAAATAAAATAAAGTTATCGAATAAACCTTATTCGATTAATAGTTTTGAAAACTATATCAATATATATATATATATTATACTCGGGAACATCGACTCCCGGTTTAGAAAAATGTTCACCTTTGGGTCGCCTATACTAAGGGTATACGCAACTACTGCTTATCTCTAGCATAAGTATTATGCAACTATAAGCATTGAAATCAACAGATAGATAACCAGATTACGAAACATACATGCATATATATACCATCTCAGCATGCTTCAATATATCACAAAATTTGCTAATTAACCAACATGCATCTATCACAAGATAATGCATATACATATATACATCACCACAACTGTATAACAGGTAGAAAACTTGCCTGAGTGCTCCCGGATAGACTTAAGCTTAGAGTGGGTCCGATAACCTATGAACAACAACATAAGTTGGAATTAAACCCCGGTCGCTTAAGAAACTAGACTTTAACCAATTGAACCCTAACGTTCGCTTATGGTCACTCCTACGCTTAACGAATCACCTAAGTCGTTCGAGTACCCTCGGCTCCACCATTTTTAATAAATTAACCATTAAGAGTTTTAAGGCGATTCTTTCGCGAGTACCTTACCAACTGCCTAATCCTCTTAACATAATTGTTTCATATCCCAATTAGTCATTTAAAGTCCTTAACCAAGGTTTCAAAGTAAGGCGAGGGGTAATGGTTCGTTCGCGAAACGCCGTTACTTAAAACGGTCGTTTCTCCTAAACCGTACATCGGATTCAAATGAACCACATATCAAAACGAAGCTCGTAACATTAAATATCTAATCATGGCAATGGTCAAAACCTAACAGTGAGTCCTCGGGTCCTGATGTTAAGAACAAAAATAGTCTAAAGTAAATCAAACATTACGATGGCTATGTTTACGCGATTACCAATTTGTATCCTACTCCAAATCAACCAAAAACCAACCACAATTCAACCATACAACCAAACTCCATCTATACATCACTACAACAGCCCCAACACCTCAAGTTTTCCAATTTATATTAATCTCAAACATGAACTAAAACTATTCTTAAGTTCATTAACTAATAACCAAGATTTACAACTCCAAAAACATCACAAAACCAACTAATCTCTACATATTCAAACACCATGCTTCTCATGAACTATAATATTCATATTAAGCTCTTAACATTCAATAACAAAGCTAGGTTAAGAGATTATACCTTCCTTGGTGAGTAAAAGTAACTAAGGAGCTTGGAATCACCCTTGAAAGTCCTTACCAAAGCTTAATCTAAACAAAAACTCAAGAACAAAATTTCAAGTTTTTGAAAAACACTATTCACCAAGAACTTTGATGAATTGATTAGCTATTTTTAACATGGAATCTTGAGCTTAAACTTATGGCTCATCTAAGTTATGAATTATGGAAGCTAAAGAAACAAACCTCTTGAATTATGAAGGTGTGTAGCTTGATTTTTGAAATTTTTGCTTTGCTTTTCATGGAAAAGCCGAGAGCAATAGATGGGGGAAGAAGAGAAATGAGTTTGTTTTGGTTGCTTTTGATTTTGGTGTTTGTGAAATGAATACTTGGTGGAGATTGCTTTGATAAAGTGATGACATCACTTGGATGACCTCACCTCCAAGCCACATGTCTTTCCCTTAAGGTTTGATGATGTCACCTTCTCTTTTAACCACTAGTTTTAGCTTTTCTTGGAAGCTTCCTTCCCATTCTACTTGTATGTGCTTGTCCCTTGGTCCTTTATTTGTTTTTCGGTTCGCTTAACTCTGTTCTCTTTCGTTGTTTGAGGGATCACATCCGGGATCTTATTACTTGGGTTCCCCTAAATCTTTCTCAATATCTTATAATCCTTTAATGATCCTCTCTTATAATCCTTGAATTTAAATCCCATTAACCATGTTACCTTATACTCAATTCTTTCGGTATCTGGTGGATTTTCGGGAAAAATCAAAGTGTTCGGATTTGGATTCTGATGATCTTTACATACACTTATATACCACATAGAGTACTAATAATATCTCAGAAGATCAATAAAAGAACCCCTACATAGTGTGGTATGAAAAGTTTTCTTATTCAGCATAATCATCAAAACACTATTCATAAGGGTTTCAAAAATTCCAAAAATTGGGGTTATTACAAGTATTAATATTAGAGATAAAAGATAATACAAATTTTTTACCTTATCTCTTACTTTAATCTCTTATTTCTTTTACTCTCTCTCTCTTTCTCTATATTTTCTGACGGACTTTCTTATAGGCATTAAATCAAACACCTTGCAAACACACAACTTTTCACTTAATTTTTCACAGAAATGGCACCTAAAGATCTTATCTATGATGGAGCCAAGTTTGTCCCCAACAACTACATGGCTATTCTCAACAAGGACGAGGCTCCTTCAGAACTTCACTTCATTCAAGATTTTCTCACTCGAAGTGAAATTGGGTATGCTCTGACCCAACCACAGCTTCTCTCAGGAAAAGAAATTCTGGAGTTTTGGAGATCTGGGGTATATGATGATGGTGGTGAAAATGGGTCGCCAAGCATTATTTTTACAATAGGGGAAGATGAGCACTTGGTCACCCTGTCTACTATTCAACAAGCTTTGCATCTGTCAGAAAAATGTACTTATAGTTCACAAGTTGGGGAGTCAACTCTTCAAAATATGATGGTAAATCTTGGGTATGAGAAATCTTTGTCCACGCTAGGACAATTGAAGAGGCCCTACATCAGGAGGGAATGGAGTTTCTTTTTCGACTGCATTACCAAAGCCTTTGCCAACAAATGCTCCAACTTTGATGCTATCCCAATAATGAGTCAGCAAATTGGGTATGCCCTTCTTAATCAAACTCATTTTGATTATGCTACTGCAATTTTGGGTTTTATAGGTGATAGGATGAAAGAAGATAGCAACACAGTTTATTTTGCTAGATTCTGTCAGCTTATATATAATTTTTGTTGTTCTGATGCACCTTAAAACTTTAGTGAGACGATTGAACCCTTTAAACTTCACAAAAGGGCTTTCACAGACTTATTATCTGCTGATAATAAGAAGAATGTACTAAGACCCCTCCAAATTCCTCTATCTGTAAAACAGTTCTTAGTAAATTCTGATCCTCACACATATACACCCATATATCCTGATGTTGCACATACAGAACCTACCACTTCTCAACCTCAACCAACACAGCCTTTCAATACTCAACCACAGCCAACTATCAGAACCTACTATCAACCTGCACAATCCTCTCAACCACAACCATCAACACCTACCATCAGAACCTCACCTCTCAAATCCAAACCAACCTCTGGTACTTCTCAAAAGGTGCCAGTTGTAAAATCTGACACATCTTCTAGGCCCAAAACCAGAAGAACTATTTTTGTGCCTAAATCTCCACCAAGGAGAAGAAGAAGGATCATTATGAGAGATGAATCTGATGAGGATGAACAAGTCCAGGTTCCTGGATAAGAACCTGTGACAAATGAAGCTGAAAAGGTAATTTTTCAGAAGGAGAACGAAACTGAGGGTTTTGGCATTTTGAAAAGGAAAAGATTTGTAAATTCTGATACAGATCATATCTCTCTACCATCTAGAAGATCAAAGAAGACAAGAGCAGGTGTGCATATGGCAGAAATTCAATTTGAAGATGCTGAAGAAGTTGAGGAAGGGGATCAGGAATCTCTAATCTCACAAGAACCTACAGTAATTGAAGCCCTTCCAGCACCCGGAGAAATTCTGATTCAGGAATATAAAATTCCTGAAGTTCACAGATCAAAACCTGTGATTTCTCCACCTCACTCTCTAATCCAAGCTACAGATGATGTTGAACAACAAGAGACAAATTCTGAAATATATATTCATACCTTGAATATTCCTACTATTCTCTATCTGGAAGCTCCACCAGTAAAATAGTCAACACCTCCTGTTTCACCAGTTCTACAGGCTGAGAGACCATCAACTCCAATTCTTGATCTTGGAACTGAAGATCATAATTTAAATGAAGCTACTACAGAATATCCTTCAGTTATACACACTCTGGTGTTAACAGAAGATGATGAGAATTTATCAAGTTCTGGAGACAGTGCTCCAGCAAGTGCTCCAGTCAGTGCTCCAATTCTTGGAAAGGAGGCACTACTTAAGTTTGTTGAAGAAAAGATGCTCCTGTTCCATGGGAGGAAAATTTTAGAGGAGTTGAGTGGATAAAGAAGTGGAATGAACCTGACTTCATTCCTAGCTCACATGTTCTGTCAGAACATATTTCAAAAGCTGGTGAGTTGCTGACAAATTCTGATTTCAAGCACCAACTTAAAGTCACTGCTCTCAGTACTAAAGCACTTCAAGGTCTACACTCCAAGACTCATGAAAAGGTTGATAAACTTCAGGGAGATGCTGATAAGCTAGACCTGATGCTCAAGCTAGACAAGAATAGGTTTATCAGACCAATTCATGACAAAGTGGAAGCTATTGAGCGTGTTCAAGAAAAGCAGCAGGTCCAACTGGATGAGGACCTGCCGAATTAAGCCTCTCAACAAACACAGCTAAATGAAATCCAATCTTCAGTGGAACTCCTTCTTTCACTACTCCTGCCAGATGATGCCAAAACGGGGGAGAAGGTAGTTAAGTCCAAATGTTCAATTAGCAAATCACTGAGGAAAAAGGATGATTCTGAAGATGACCAGGGAAACCCTTGCAAGGGTAAAGGTAAAGGTCAAGTTAAGCAAAGCAGCAAAGTTTCTTAATGGAAACTAATTTCTGATTCTAGCAAATCTTCTACACAGAAGAATTCAAGTTCTAAAGCTGTGAATGCTCAAACTCTGATAGCAAGTTCTGATAATCAAATTCTGATGACAAAGTCTGATGTTCTGATTCAGTCTGGAAGTCAAGACTCTCAGAAGCTTTTACAAACTCTGAAGCTTAAGGGAAGGGAGACTACTATCTACTATAAGGATCCCAAGATTCAGACACTTGATGAAAAAATTGCTAAAAGATTATTTTTCAAGGATAATCCTGGAATGGATTTAGAGACTCTAAGGGAGGAAGAAGCTAGATTTGCAGCTGAGAAGACAAATCATAAGTCTAAAGCTTCTAATACAAAGAAACCTCCAAGGCCTAAGGAGAAAGGTATAGTGATAAAAGAAAGAACTGCCACAGAGATTCCTACATCAAGGACTAGATCTCAAACTATTACTGATCCCAAAGACAAGGGAAAAGGAAAAGTTGGGGAGATAGTCAAGAAGCAAGAAATGAAGATTCCTCAAATTCTGATGGATCCTGTATACAAGTTGGTTCAAGTCTTTGATGATGCTGTTGCTGAAGATGAAACTATTGAAACTCTGAAAATAAGAAAGGTGACAAAAGAATCTAAGATAAACTTTGACATAGCTCAAGTTGTTCAGAGTGAAGAAAGTTCAAAATAGCAAGCTACAGAAGAATCTCCAAATTCCTAAACAAGTCATCAAGACATCAACCTCTGACAGTGCTCAAGTTGATTTGAACAAGATGACAGTTATTGATAAGAAGAAACTCCTATGGAAAAATGTTAAACCATCAGATCCTAAGAAAAGTCAACTGCTATCTGATTTCTTGACTGTTGGATTGAATGCTAGAGAAGCAAGAGACAGATCAGGGCTAGGATCAAGCGAAGCCAAGCTGAAAACAGGAGTTGAAGTAACTATCAAAGATCCAATCTTATTAACTGACAAACCACTTGAGGAAGTTACACGGAAACATCTTGACAAGGTTATATCTGTTCAAGTGGTACTGGATGTTCATGATAAGAGTAATGTCAAAGAAAAGCTGATTCTATTTCTTAAAGATGGGAGAACATACAGAATGTCAGAATCAGATGTGCTGAATAAATCTCTGAAATAACTTCAATTCTATCATTATCTTTTGGAGATAAAGTCTGAGATTACCAGAAGATGGTCAAATTTCATCATGAAGGCCATAAGGGATAAAGCCAGAATCTCTGGATCAAGGGTTGCAGAATTTATTCCAAAGATAGTTGAAGATGATGGAAGTGAAATTCCAATGAAGAAGAATTCTGCTAAGATAGAAGTTATTCTGAAAGAGAAATGTTTGTGCTACAATGAAGACTTTTATCATCCAAGAGTAATCAGACTTGGTAATGGTTTGGAAAGAAATCACATTTCAGCACTTAGGATTTCCATCTACCAGATTGGAAGTCAAGATGAAGAAATAAAGCAAGTCAAGGCTACATTAGCTCAAGTCCTGAGAAATGCAGAAGAGAAGCTGATATCAAACTTTGTCAAGAATCACTTTGGATTAAGATTTATTCAGTAATATTGGTAAAAGCTGCAAGGACTGTAAGTTGTAGTTAGCTTTCTAAATAAACTCTCATTGCATTTGTACTTAAATGTTTTTTACATCATCAAATCTATTAACTTGTATATTTTTCATAATTTACAAGTTGGAGGAGATTGTTAGATATATTTATGATGTCATGACTAATCTGATGTGTTTAGTTTCAGAACTTAATATCAGGACTTACTAGAAATTAGAACTTACTAAAGTCAGAACTTATATCAGAATTTAAGGCCGTCAGGATTTATATCAGGACTTAAGTGCGGGTACTTCAGATATGGAATGCAGCTGATTTCTAGGAGAGGATCTGGACTAAAACAAAGGAAGATATGCATGGAGAATTGGACAACTAGAATACTTGTAGAAGATAATATCTGAATGATATATTTTAGGAAGATATATATTTCATATCAATTAGAAGATATCTTGTAACTGTGTAATATATAAACACAGCTTAGGGTTTACACTATATGTGTTATCATTCACGAGAATATTATTCTTTGTAACCCTAGCAGCTCTTAGTGATATTGTTTATCACTGAGAGAGTGGTTTAACCTACTTTGTAACAAAGCTTATTATATTGAATAAACTTGATTACTGTTACATACTTGTATTCAAAATTGATTTGATTATATAAACACTATATTCAACCCCCTTCTATAGTATTGTGTGACCTATCAAGTCTATATACATTTTGACTTATAGATATCTTTGAGATCTCTAATGAGAGTTGACTTGTCGATATCTCCAATCTTTATATCTAAATTTGATTTGTCGATATCTCTGAGACTTCTCTATAAACCATTTTGGACTTCTTGATAAGTCATTCTAGAGTTCTCGAATGACTTCTCTATATGACTTGAACTGTGACTTGTAGACATCTTGACTTAGAACAATTTTCCTAAAACAGATTTATTCAACTCCAAGCTACTTCACCTTTTTTCTGAAGCATGATCTTGTTGATCTTCTTCCATAGTTTATTCTTAGGCTTGAGACTGTTTACAGAAAAATACTCCAGTCTGATCTTTGACATTTTTACGGACTTAAGTAATACAATACGTTAGATATATTTGATAATGTCATGGTTAATATGATTTATGTTTAGTTTCCAGATCTTACTTAAACATGATAAATCAGTACTTACTGGAAGTCAGGACTTAAGGATATCAGTACTTATATTATCAGGAGATAATCATCAGAAGATGGATATCGGAACTTAAGTGCTGAAGGACCTTCAGAAAAGGAAAGTAGCTGATTAAAGGAAAGAAGATCGAGATAAACATAAGAAGAGATATGCATGAAGAAGGAATTCTATGAAAAATACAATACTTGGAAGAAAAGATATCTGATTGATATATTTTTGGAAGCATAATTATATTCCATATCAATTAGCGATTGTCTTGTAACTGTGTAGTATATAAACACAGACATAGGGTTTACACTATAAGTGTTATCATATTCGAGAAGATTATTCATTGTAACCCTAGCAGCTCTCGTGATATTTGTTCATCACTGAGAGGTAACAGTTCCATACTGTAACAGAGTTTATTGTTTTAATAAAGTTTGTTTTCTGTTACTTGAGATATTAAAGTTCGATTTGATTGTACTTTACACTTTATTCACCCCCTCTACAGTGTGTGTGACCTAACAAGTGGTATCAGAGCCTATCTGTTAACGCACATACAGTTAAAGATCCAAACACAATCATGTCTGACACAGAAACTCCAACTAAGCCTACACAAACTGAAGAACCTCCAAAGACACAAATTCAAAGTCGGTATGAAACCATCAGAGTTCCCATACTGAGACCATCTGAATATGCCATATGGAAGGTGAGGATGACCATGTTTCTGGAAGCTACAGATCCAGAATATCTTGATAGAATCAAGGAAGGACCTCACAAACCAACCAAGCTCGCTGTTGCAGTTGCAGGTGAAGCAGTAAAGACCGTACCAAAGGAGAAGAGTGATTATACTGCTGAAGATATCACATCAATTGCTAAGGATGCTAAGGTACGACACTTACTGCATAGTGCCATTGATAATGTAATGTCAAACAGGGTAATTAACTGCAAGACTGCTAAGGAGATATGGGATGCTCTGGAAATAAGGTGTCAGGGAACTGATACAATTAAGAAGAACAGGAAGACAATACTCACTCAAGAGTATGAACACTTTGACTCAAAGGCTAATGAGTCATTGACTGATTTATATGATAGATTTGTCAAACTCTTGAATGATCTGTCACTGGTTAATAAGGAGTATGATCTTGAAGATTCAAACCTTAAATTCCTGTTAGCTCTTCCTGAATGTTGGGACTTGAAGGCAACAACAATAAGAGACAACTACAGTCTTGATGAAACAACTCTTAATGAAATTTATGGAATGCTCAAGACTCATGAACTTGAGATGGAACAAAGAAGCAAGAGGAAAGGAGGAAAGTCAAGGACAGTTGCTCTTAAGGCTGAAGAAGAATTCCTCAAGGCAGCTACCTCAAGGAAAGACAAGGGTAAAGCTCTTTTCACAAAGTCTGATACTGAGTCATCAAATTCTGAAAGTGATGATGACTCAGATTCTGAAAGCTTGCCTGAAACTGATGCTGATGAGGAGATGATGAAGCTGTGTGCTCTTATGGTGAAAGGGATTACAAAGATTGCATACAGGAAGTTCAGGAAGGGAAAGAAGTTTTCCAGGAAAGGCACAAGTTCTGATAAGAAGAATTTCAGAAGATCTGAGGGCAGAGGAGGAAAGTCTGATAGAGGAGATTATACCAATGTCAAATGCTATAACTGTGGTGAGAAAGGCCACATATCTCCTGATTGTAAGAAAGTGAAGGGTGACAAAGGCAAGGCTCTTGTCACAAAGAAGAAAAGCTGGACAGACTCCTCAGACTCTGAAAGTGAGGAGAACTATGCTTTGATGGCAAATGCTGATAAAGAAAGTGCTTAGAGCAGTTCTGAAGGTGCTGAAACAAAGGTACATCAGACTACTTATGCTTTTCATACTGATGATATTAATGAGTTGAGAATATATCTTAAAACCATGTTTGTTAGTTATAGAGATCAAACTTTAACATGTGAAAGATTAACTTCTGAAAATCTTGCTTTTAAGAAAAGAAATGATTTCTTAGAAAAAGAGTTAGTTATGTTCTATCAAACTCAGAAGGATAGAGATGATGCTTTTTATGTTAGGGATGAAGTGCTAAAAATGAATGAATCTCTAAAAACCGAGTTAGAAAAGGAAAGAGAGATAATCAGGACTTGGACTAACTCTGGCAGAACAACTCAAAATTTGCTAAATAGTGAAAATTGGAAAGAGGGCTTATGTTATGGAGTAGATAAGAATGATAAAGGAACTGTAGAAATTAAGCCTGTTATTAAGCAAAAGCCAAAGTTAAAACCTGTTAAGTTTGTAACTGAAAAGTCTGATAATGAGAAATCAGAAGTTAAAGAGGGATTAACTTCTGACAAACTAAAACAGGAAAAGACAGCTGAAGTAAACATAGGCTTAATGACTAAGAAGCAGCTTAACCATAAGCTGAAAGATGTTAAGAATGCAAACAAGGTAAAATCACCTAGGAAAAATAAGAATGGAAAGGAAGGTGTGAATAAAAGCAATGATTATAAGCCTATTCCTGATGCTCCTAGGAAAACGTGTCATAACTGTGGAAGTTCTAACCATCTAGCTTCTTTTTGCAGGAAGAATAAGAACATAAACTCCTTACCTTCAAAGTCAGGAGTTAAGAGTCAGTCTATTAGATATAAGCCACAAAATCCTTATTTTCATTGTGGTAGTTTATGGCATTCCATTTATACTTGTAAGGAATATCATAGTTTGTACTATGATTATTATCAAATAAAACCTTCTTTAAAGAAAGTTTCCATTGTTCCTTCTAGTGTAAATTCTGATTCAAAGTCTGATAGTGTAAATTCTGATAAGAAAAATGTTAACATAAACCCTGATGCTAAATCCGCTGCAAATGTTAACAAACTTGATAAGGCCAAAGGATCCAAGCAAGTCTGAGTCCTTAAAACTAATTATTAGTGGTCTTTGTGATTGTAGGGCAACAGGAAAAATATCCTAGTCCTGGACAGTGGATGTTCAGGACATATGACTGGAAATAAAGCCCTGCTATCAGACTTTGTGGAGAAAGCTGGCCCAAGTGTTTCTTATGGAGATGGCAACATTGGAAAAACTTTGGGATATGGCAATATCAATCTTGGGAATGTCATCATTAAAGAATTAGCTCTGGTCTCAGGACTTAAACATAATCTGCTGAGTATAAGTCAAATCTGTGATAGAGGTTATCATGTTGATTTCTTTGAAGAACACTGTGAAGTTGTGAGTAAATCTAAAGGAAAAGTTATTCTGAAAGGATACAGGCGTGGTAACATCTATGAAGCTAAGCTTTCAACAAGTACTGATGGTTCTGCAATCTGTCTGATGAGTAGAGCATCAATTGAAGAAAGCTGGAATTGGCACAAGAAGCTCTCTCATTTAAATTTCAACAATATAAATGAACTAGTCAAGAAAGATCTTGTGAGAGGACTGCCAAAGTCAGTATTTGCTCCTGATGGCCTTTGTGATTCTTGTCAGAAGGCCAAATAAAGAAAATCTTCATTCAAGAGCAAGACTGAATCATCAATTCTTGAGCCTTATCATCTACTACATGTTGATCTATTTGGTCCAGTGAATGTCATGTCAATTACAAAGAAGAAATATGCGTTGGTCATAGTGGATGAGTTCACCAGATACACATGGGTGTATTTCTTGCACACAAAAAGTGAAACTGCATCTATCTTGATTGATCATGTCAAACATCTGGATAAATTGGTCAAAGATTCTGCGAAAACCATAAGGAGTGATAATGGCACTGAGTTCAAGAATTTGATAATGGAAGAGTTCTGCAAAAACCATGGAATTAAGTAGGAATTTTCTGCTCCTGGAACTCCACAACAAAATGGATTTGTTGAAAGGAAGAATAGAACTCTCATTGAAGCTGCACGTACAATGCTTGAAGAAGCAAAGCTTCCAACCTACTTCTAGGCTGAAGCTGTGCAGACTGCTTGTTTTACTCAAAATGCAACACTCATTAACAAGCAAGGAAAAATACCATATGAGATGGTGAAGGAAAAGAAGCCAAATTTGAAGTATTTTCATGTATTTGGATGCAAGTGTTTTGTTCTCAAGACTCATCCTGAATAGCTATCCAAATTTGATCTAAAAGCTGATGAAGGAATCTTTGTTGGATATCCACTTTCCACAAAAGCCTTCAGAGTCTATAATCTGAGAACAAGAGTGGTCATGGACAAGAAGATTACTGGACTTGAAGATTTTATTGATCATGAACAACTGAGATTTGCAAATGAAGACTCAAATTCTGATACTGAAAATCCTGACAATCTAAGTCCTGATACTGTAAACTCTGATGGATTAAACTCTGATGTTATTGAAACTGTGGTGACTACGCCAAAGGAAGATGCACCTATGCAGGGGGAGCATACTCAAGATCTTACCACATCTCAAGAAGCATCAGAATATACATCTGGCTCTTCAAGTTCTGATTCGTCAAGTTCTGATAAGCCAAGTTCTGATATTTCTGAAAATCTAAATTCTGAAGAATCCAACTCAGAGAGCATAGTTTCAGGGGGAGCATCAGAAAATGAAGTTGAAGACAACATGGATCATGGGGGAGCATCCAATTCTAGAGAAAACCTTCCATCTGCAAGTGTCAGAACTAGAACAGGTACTTCAAACGAATGTCTTTACAATTCTTTTCTTTCTCAGACTGAGCCAAAGAAAGTGGAAGAAGCTCTTCAAGATGCTGATTGGGTGCAAGCAATGCAGGAAGAGTTAAATGAATTTGAAAGAAACAAAGTCTGGACCCTAGTGCCAAGACCAAAGAATAGATCTGTTGTTGGTATAAAGTGGGTGTTCAGAAACAAAACTGACAGTGATGGCATTATTACAAGGAATAAGGCAAGGCTGGTTGCAAAAGGATATTCTCAACAGGAGGGAATTAATTATGATGAAACATTTGCACTAGTTGCTAGGTTAGAAGCCATAAGGATATTTTTGGCTTATGCTGCTCACAAAAAGTTTACTGTCTTTCAAATGGATGTGAAAAGTGCTTTTCTCAATGGAGAATTGGAGGAGGAAGGATATGTTGAACAACCTCCAGGATTTGTAGATTCCATACATCCAGATTATGTCTACAGGCTTAATAAAGCACTTTATGGACTTAAGCAGGCTCCTAGAGCATGGTATGAGACTTTAGCTCAGTTTCTTCTGGAAAGTGGATTTAACAGAGGAACTATAGACAAAACACTGTTCTACCTCAACTATGGAAAGGACTTACTTCTGGTCCAGATTTATGTTGATGATATCATTTTTGGGTCTACAAATGACAGACTTTGCAAGAAGTTTGCCAAACTGATGCAGTCAAGGTATCAGATGTGTATGATGGGGGAACTTAGCTATTTTCTGGGCCTTCAAGTCAAGCAGAATGAAGAAGGCACTTTTATTTGTCAAACTAAGTACATCAGAAACTTGCTGAAGAAATTTGGAATGCAAGATTGTTCAAGTGCATCCACTCCCATGGCCACTGCAACAAAACTGGACAAGGATACTGGTAAATCAGTAGATATTACTAATTACAGAGGTATGATTGGCTCTCTACTCTATCTAACTGCTAATAGACCTGATATCATGTATGCTACCTGTCTTTGTGCAAGATTTCAAGCAGATCCAAGAGAACCTCACTTAACAGCTGTAAAAAGAATATTCAAGTATCTTAAGGGAACAGCTGATCTGGGATTGTGGTATCCCAGAGAATCAGATTTTAAACTAATAGGTTACTCAGATACAAATTTTGCAGGTTGCAAAATTGACAGGAAAAGCACAAGTGGAAGCTGCCAATTTCTTGGAGGCAGATTGGTTTCTTGGTTTAGCAAGAAATAAAAGTCAATTTCCACATCAACTGCAGAAGCATAATATATTGCTGCAGGAAGCTGTTGTGCACAGATTCTTTGGATGAAGAATCAGTTACTGGATTATGGGTTAACATATTTCAAAATCCCTATTTACTGTGATAATCAAAGTGCTATTGCTATGACAGGTAATCCAGTTCAACACTCTATGACAAAGTACATCAGCATCAGGTATCACTTCATCGGGGAGCATGTGGATGAAGGTACAGTGGAATTGCACTTTGTTCCAACAGATCAACAACTAGCAGATATCTTCACAAAACCATTGTGTGAAGCTACTTTTACAAGATTGGTAAATGAACTTGGAATGGTTTCAGGTTCTTTCTCTAAATCTGCTTAGTTTTGTTCTGATGCATCAGACTTTATGATCAGTATTTACAGAATTTTCTCTCTTTGTGTATTATGTGCTTAATTGAAAAATGTGCTTAAGTACTGACTGTTGTCTGATATATATTTCTAAACTCTAAAAATGATATGTCTGTTTGTGTAACTATTCAATCCTATGAGGATAACTGTGCTAGATGCTGACTTAGTAGTCTTCAATAAACAAGGGATCCCATGTTAGAAGTAATTATTTATGTGGAAATTTATTGACACAAGCAAAATTCTGATATTGAGCTTAGTTGAGTTTACTTTGTCTATCTTATTACTAAGTCACAAACTAGAATATTACTTCTCATCTGTTGAGTTCTGATGCTAGTAAATCTGTTTGGATGTACTAAGTGCTGATAAACCTCACTTATCAAAAGAAAAGGAAAAAGAATCAAGAATTAAACTTCAGGTACTCCTTTGAGATCTAGAGTACAAATGTGGAAGGAACGACCCAAGTGCATTGCTGGTATTAAGTAAATATGCATCAGAAAAGCAAAATATTTTCTTGGTGACTTTTCACACTCTATGATTACTGGAGAAATACTCTGATAATAGCATAAATTCTGATAAGCAGTCGTAACTCACTTACACTGAGAAGCCACTGTGACGGCCTCAACCCCGGGGTCAGGAATTGACGTCACTAAACCCCATTACCAAAAATATAAACAACAGAATTGCTATTAGAATATACTAACTTGATCCCAAACCAAGATCCGATCCAGGTTCAAGTATAATTCAGGTTCTCAATATTACAAACTCTTTATTTATTATCTAAGACACAATACTCTATTCAACAACTCTTCAGACCTCATGGTCTGATACAACTACCTCAGAGGAGCCAGGTCCAGTAGGGGCGGGAACACGGGTCGGTCTGACTGATCTTCTAGGCATATGCGAAATATACTTAACAGTTTGCAAGGGTGAGCATAATCGCTCAGCAGTACCAAATATGAACAACAGATTAAAACAATAATGTAACAATAATAGGAACAGAGCTGTAATTATGATATCAACCTTTCATAATGATAATCAAAGTAACTAGATATCACTAATTAGCATGCTTTGTGAAAACAACATTGTAGTGTGCTGCGGAATACCAGAGTCCAATTTTAGCATGCTAACCATTTTATAAAACCGCTGTATCAATAAATCATGCTTTTATATAATTCACAAATCCCAATCAGATATATAGCGGATATGTGAAGACAGCTGATCAGGCTATCAACACCAGACGGCTCTAACTGCCATACCATTTACCTGTTCCGGAACTCAGAGACTAGCTAGGTCTCTAACCTGCTGGACTAATCAGTTTTATAATGCGCGCAACCGAATTAGCCTCTTACGCCACCTCAATAGGCCTACTCTGGCCCCAATGTATCCCATATCTGACCGTTTTATCCAGTTTTCAAAACACTTGTACCTATCTTATTTCAAAACCATTTATTTAACCAGCACACGTATAAAAATCCAGTTCGCAAATCATTTCAGTCGAGATAGGTACCTTCGAAGTTACTTTTCCCCAAAACAATTCGAAAACAGTGATTTATAACTTCAGGGGATACGTAACTTAAAACATTTATGTTCCATTACAAGAATAAAATATGTAGCTATTCATATATACTGAACCATAAAAGAATGGTCAGGGGTACTTGCCTTGCAACGCTTTACAAACCCTAATAGCTTTCACGCTGACTTTGATCCTGGAATAACTCGACTGGGATCTACAATTACAGAATAGCCTAATTAGTTATACTGACATGCTTGATATCCTCAAATTATAGTAACCCAAATCCGACAACCCGACTCGTATTCATATTATACACATAATCATGTAATCATATTTCTCGAATGTAAATAGGGGTAACATGTAGCACATAATTATATACGATTACAAATATATTTTTAGAAAATTTTGGCAGCAACTTCTTTATTTATAAGACTACCCGTCGATTATAATCGACACCAACAATTCTCAACAATCCACAATATTATTTTATCCTTTTATACAACTTACATCCCAACACCAATCATAATTAATTATTTAAGTCCGAAAATATTTTACGAAAAATCATTTTATTTATTTATAAAATTTAGGACTCAGAACACCGTCATCACCGGCCACCGTCCGCTCGTAACGAGTCATCGCGGTACGACGGCAAAATTTATTGGTGCCCGAAAATATTCGAGTATCCAAATAAATTCTACCGATTATTTTCAAATCAATTCCAACACGAATAATTAATATCATGAATATTAATCAATAATTTCCTGCAATAAAAGAAATTAAATTAAAAATCTGAACAATCCAAACAATCAACACCCAAGCGGCCCAACAAGGCCCAACACAAAATCCCAACTGTAAGTGTATACTGAAAATATTTATTTGAAGTATGTACATTTATTTCTGGCCAGTTTATTTGAGAATCATTTGAATGTTTACATGTTATCTAATATTATATATTGTGAACAATCTAGTATCAAATGGGATACAGAATATTAGATTATTAAATACGGTTATATAATATAATAAGGTTCACAGCACAGGTGGTGTTGGACAATCCACTAGTATGGCTGTAGTATTATTTAGATTAGTTTATATTGACTAATAAATAATACTAGTATACTTTGTGTATATTGAACAGGATCAAATTTAGAATTGTTCCCTTAATACTGATTAAGAAGGAGAACTAAGATTCTATGTTATTATTAATGCTTAGGTTCTTAATCCGGAAATAGTAATTGACACGTGTATATTACTTACATGCTTTGATTTATATATGAAATAATTCTTTTGAATTATATCATTATATTTTGGGTGATGGAATTATATACATGGTGGATATTATTTATTGAAGGAATCCATGTCCTGATAATATTCGGGTTAATGATGTGCCCTTGAAAGCTTAAAAAGATTTAATTATGTGAAACCCTGCAGGTGGAATTTATTCTGGCATAATTAAATAAAGGTTGAGTGGATGATCAAGGATAAAAGATATTAATTAAATAAATTATCAGTAATTTATTTAATTAATGGACATATGATATTTTAAACATGGGGAATTTAATAAGCAAATAATATTGGAACCGAATTAATTAAATTACGGTATTAGGAAAGGTAGTGTAAATATTAATTCTTTAGTGGATTGAATTAATATTTAATTACATTGGGCTAGGCTCAAGATGTAATTAGAAGGCCCAACCTAATTATCCATGGTCCCTATTGTAGCCTATATATATTCTTATTCTCTTCTTGCTTGGAATTGGGTGAAAACATATTGTAGCCACCAAGGAGCAAGAAGAGAGGATAACTTGAGAAGACGGAGGCCACACTTCGCTCAAGGGAATTTGGGAATACAATAGAAGAGCGTGGAATCAACCATTAACAAGGTAATCCTATTTTCGTAATCTTTATCGTAAAACGTAGTAACACCCTAAGTCCGTGGTTCCCAACAATAAACATATTGTAGCCACCAAAGAGCAAGAAGAGAGGATAACTTGAGAAGACGGAGGCCACACTTCGCTCAAGGGAATTTGGGAATACAATAGAAGAGCGTGAAATCAACCATTAACAAGGTAATCCTCTTTTCGTAATCTTTATCGTAAAACGTAGTAACACCCTAAGTCCGTGGTTCCCAACAATTGGTATCAAGAGCCTGGTATTGGGTTCTACGTTTTATGATATAATATCCATGTCGTAATTATATATGCGTGTATATAGTGTTTTGCTTGTATTGGTTTTGATGCAGGTTGTTAATCCACTATTATGGCCATGTATATTTTAATTATGTGTTTGGATCCCACGTGGTTTAATCGTGGTTAATTTTTGTTTTGGTTTCCACGTGGTTTAATCGTGGTTGTAATTTACACGAGGGTTGATCGTGTTAGAATAGATTTTACAAAATTAGTTTTGTATTAGATCTATTTTTTTGTAATTGTTCCGGGTATTTTGTAATAGTTATGTGCGATCGGAAATCAATTCCGGTAGTTTTTTGTTCCGCTGTGCGATTACATGGGGCTGCTGGGGCTGCTGGGGCTGCTGCGGCCGCTGCGGCCGCTGCGGCAGCTGTGGCTGCTGGGGATGCTGGGGCTGCTGGGGCTGTTGGGGCTGCTGGGGCTGCTGGGGCTGCTGGGGGCGTCGGGGCGCGCTTGGGGCAGATTTTTTTTGAGAGCTGGATTTTTTTTCAAGGGTCATAATAGTGAAAAATTTATTTTAATTTTTTCCATTAAATTTTAATTATTGCTTTAATTTATTGATTATGTGTGTCGTTAATTATGTATGTAATTCTTTTAAAATTGCATGTTTAACTTAATTAGGACGACATAGACATAAATTTTATTTATTGCTTTAATTAAATGTTATATGTTGCTATAATTATGTGTGTATTTTGAATGCATGATTAGACATAATTATAACAACATAGGGCTCCATTTAATTTTAAAATTCCTCAATTATAATAAAAAAATTCTAAGTGGGAGAGGGAATTAATATGAAATTAAATCCCATGGTCTCCATTATTGGTTGTAGGTAATTTAACATAAAGACGAATATAAATTATATATACGTCATTCATCGTGGCATGTAATTTATGGTGTCTAGAATGTTATAGAAATTACTAGAACAAACTTCTTAAATTAATAAATTTTGAAAGGAATAAATACGGATTTTCTTTATTTCTGATTTGGGGCGATTTTGTCAAAAACGGGTTCATCGAACTTGTAAGGCTGTGGGTTTTAAGCGAGACCGATGTGACTCCTCCACTACCTGGAAATCAAACCATTGATGAATATTGAATTGAAGTATACTATTCAAGGCAAAATTATGAATAATTGGAAGGTATACACGCCACCCATCGTGGCGTACCAAGGTCCATAGATTTCAAATAATTTAAGATTTGATGATGGTATACACTTAGCTATGAAAAAAATATAGTCCACCCCAACGTGGCATATTGTTTAGTAATAGGACCGAAGTAACATTTAAACAAAATTAGGTGGTATACATGTCACACATCGTGGTGTACCAGAAGCTTATGGTGTTTATATGTTAGTGCATTAAATTTTAATAATTGTTAGAGGAAATGAATAGATCTTAATAATTAAAGCACCCTTATTTATGTGATGTTTTTATGCATGATTCTCAGGATAAAATGGGTTTTAATCCACTATTCACCATACTTAAGGATAACAAACTTACCGGACCTAACTATATTGAATGGAAACGAAATTTGGACATTGTGTTGACTGCTGAGGAGTACAAGTTTTGCACTTATGAACCCAAGCCTGAACAGCCTGCTGTTTATGCTCCTGAAGATGAGAAAGAGTATTATAAACGGTGGATTAAGGCTGATGAGATGTCGCGATGTTACATTCTGGCAGCAATGTCGGGTGTTTTGCAGCATCAGCATCAGTCTATGGCCACTGCTTCGGATATGCTCTTTAATCTCAAAGAACGTTTTGGAGATCAGAATAGGGCTGCTAGGAAAGTAGCCATGAAGGCTTTAATGAACACTCAGATGGCTGAAGGCACACCTGTAAGGGATCATATTCTAAAGATGATGTCGCATCTGAATGAGATAGAGATCCTTGGTGCTGAACTTGACGGGGAAACCCAGATTGACATTATCCTTATGAGCTTGTCCAAGAGTTTTGAGCAGTTCCGCTTGAATTACAACATGAACAAGAGGCAGTATAGTCTCGCGGAACTGCTGACAGAACTTCAGGCAGCTGAAGGATTATTTCGGCAGAGTGTTCAAGTGAATGTGGATGAGAAAGGTTCTTCCTCTAAGCCGAAAGGTATTAAGAAGAAGAAAAAGGCTCAGACACAGAAAACTGTGAAGGCAGTGGGAGTTCAGGGTGGTGTGAAAAAGCCTAAGGGAAAGTGCTTCAGATGCAAACAGTCAGGTCACTGGAAACAGGATTGTCCTCTTCCTAAGAAGACAAACAATACTGGTATGTCTCTTTCTCTAGTTACAGAAACATTTATAGCGTCTATATCTACGAGCACTTGGTGTGTAGATACAGGAGCCACTGATCATGTTTATAATTCTATGCAGGGGTTCCAACTATCCAGAATGCTTAGAGATGGTGAGATATACGTGTTCATGGGAGATGCTACGAAAGTAGCAGTAGTTGCAGTAGGAGTTATTCATTTATCTTTTGGTTCTGATAGGATTTTTGTTTTTGAACAATTGTCTTTATGTACCTGTTTTTAGAAGGAATTTAATTTCGGTTTCTAAACTTGCTTTGGATGGTTATAATGTTTGTTTGGATCATAATGTTTCTATTATAATGAATAAACGAATTATATGTTCCGGTACATTGCAAGACAATTTGTATATAATTAATCCAAGTCAACCTGCACTGCAACTACAATTTAGGGAATTGAACAACACATCTTCTAACTTTACTAAAAGAAAGGAACCTTCTAGTTTGAACCAAACATATCTTTGGCACTTGAGATTAGGTCATATTAACTTGAGGAGGATTCAAAGACTGGTAGTAGACGGGCCTTTAAGCTCATTGGTAGTGGAGCCATTTCCAGTTTGTGAATCCTGCTTGGAAGGTAAAATGACTAATAGGCCTTTCAAGGCAAAAGGGAATAGAGCCAAACAACTGTTAGAATTGGTTCACTCTGATTTATGTGGACCCATGAATATCCAAGCAAGAGGTGGTTATGAATATTTCGTCACTTTCATTGATGACTATTCTAGATATGGGTACGTTTATTTGTTGCACCGTAAGTCTGAGTGCTTTGATAAGTTCAAAGAGTACAAAGCTAAAACGGAGAAGCGACTTAATAAAAGTATCAAGTCACTACGATCAGATCGGGGTGGCGAATACTTGCTTGGAGAATTTAGGGAATATTTATCAAAAAATGGGATAGAATCCCAGTTAACTGCACCAGGCACACCCCACCAGAACGGTGTAGCAGAGAGAAGGAACCAGACTCTTTTAGAGAGTGTTAGATCGATGATGAGTTATTCGGATTTACCCAAATCGTTTTGGGGACATGCCTTAGAGACAACAGCTTATCTTCTGAACTTAGTACCTTCTAAGTCGGTTCCCAAGACCCCTTTAGAATTGTAGACCGGGGATAAACCGAGTCTAAGACATATTCGAATATGGGGTTGTCCAGCACATGTGCTGAACAAGAACGCGACTAAGTTAGAATCTCATACAGAAGTAAGGTTGTTTGTAGGCTACCCCATGGGAACGAAAGGATATTTATTTTATAGTCCAAAGAATCGGGATGTCATTGTTAGCACCAATGCAAGATTCTTAGAGGAGGAATATATAATGAATCACAAACCCATGCGTTTTAGAGGAACTAGTGGGAGGGACAAATAATACCCATGAAGCTGTAGTACAAGTAGAACAACCACAACATAATGTACAACCTGTCACTAATACCGCACCAGTGCCTCGTCATAGTGGGAGGGTTGTTCAACAGCCTGATAGATTCATATTTTTGGGAGAGTCTTCAGACTTGGTCCCTGGTGAACATGATGATGATCCCCGTACATACGAAGAGGCAGTACAAGACAAAGATGCAGATCTTTGGCAAAAGGCGATGGAATCTGAGATAGAATCAATGTATTCTAATCAGGTTTGGGAGCTCGTGGAACCACCCAAAGGTATAAAACCTATTGGATGTAAGTGGATCTACAAGAAAAAGAGGGGATTAGATAAAAAGGTGAAAGCCTGGAAAGCAAGACTTGTTGCGAAAGGGTATACTCAGAAAGAAGGTATCGATTATGAGGAAACCTTTTCACCGGTAGTCATGCTTAAGTCAATCCGTATTCTTTTATCTATAGCAGCTCATCTCGATTATGAGATTTGGCAAATGGATGTCAAGACAGCTTTTCTTAATGGAAGTCTTGAAGAAACCATCTATATGCAGCAACCAAAAGGATTCATTAAGTAAGGCCAAGAGCATCTGGTATGTAAGCTTAAGAGGTCTATTTATGGACTTAAACAAGCTTCTAGAGACTGGAATATTCGTTTTGATCAGGCAGTCCAGTCATATGGATTTGATCAAAGTCCAAGCGAATCATGCGTGTATAAGAGAAGTGAAGGTAATGCAGTGGTTTTTCTAGTACTATATGTAGATGATATTTTACTCGTTGGAAACAATGTTGAGATGTTGTCATCAGTAAAGGCATGGTTGTTCAAATAATTTGACATGAAGGACTTAGGTGAAGCGGCATACATCCTTGGGATCAAAGTTATAAGGGATCGCAAGAAAAGGATGTTGGCTTTATCTCAAGTGCCCTACATTGATGAAGTATTAGCTCGTTTTAACATGCAAAACTCCAAGAAAGGTTTTTTACCTTTTAAGCATGGAGTTGCTCTATCTAAGAAGCAGAGTCCTTCGACACCTAAGGATATAGAGAGCATGAAAGCAGGTCCTTATGCTTCAGCATGTGGAAGCTTAATGTATGCTATGTTATGTACAAGGCCTGACATCTGCTTTGTTGTAGGCATGGTTAGTAGATATCAGTCAAACCCAGGTCAGGAATATTGGAGTGCAGTAAAAACTATACTCAAGTACCTGAGAAGGACTAAGGAGTATATCTTAATTTACAAGGCCTCAGATCTATTTCCTTTGGGATATACTGATTCAGATTTCCAATCAGATAGGAGTCAAATGGATGGACACATAGATTTTTATGTAATAGTGGATTAAATAAACACTGATGTACACATAGAATATTTTGAGTATAAGTGGGAGATTGTTAGTGTATACTGAAAATATTTATTTAAAGTATGTACATTTATTTCTGGCCAGTTTATTTGAGAATCATTTGAATGTTTACATGTTTTCTAATATTATATATTGTGAACAATCTAGTATCAAATGGGATACAGAATATTAGATTGTTAAATACGGTTATATAATATAATAAGGTTCACAGCACATGTGGTGTTGGACAATCCACTAGTATGGCTGTAGTATTATTTAGATTAGTTTATATTGACTAATAAATAATACTAGTATACTTTGTGTATATTGAACAGGATCAAATTTAGAATTGTTCCCCTAATACTGATTAAGAAGGAGAACTAAGATTCTATGTTATTATTAATGCTTAGGTTCTTAATCCGGAAATAGTAATTGACACGTGTATATTATTTACATGCTTTGATTTATATATGAAATAATTCTTTTGAATTATATCATTATATTTTGGGTGATGGAATTATATACATGGTGGATATTATTTATTGAAGGAATCCATGTCCTAATAATATTCGGGTTAATGATGTCCCCTTGAAAGCTCAAAAAGATTTAATTATGTGAAACCCTGCAGGTGGAATTTATTCTGGCATAATTAAATAAAGGTTGAGTGGATGATCAAGGATAAAAGATATTAATTAAATAAATTATCAGTAATTTATTTAATTAATGGACATATGATATTTTAAACATGGGGAATTTAATAAGCAAATAATATTGGAACCGAATTAATTAAATTACGGTATTAGGAAAGGTAGTGCAAATATTAATTCTTTAGTGGATTGAATTAATATTTAATTATATTGGGCTAGGCTCAAGATGTAATTAGAAGGCCCAGCCTAATTATCCATGGTCCCTATTGTAGCCTATATATATTCTTATTCTCTTCTTGCTTGGAATTGGGTGAAAACATATTGTAGCCACCAAGGAGCAAGAAGAGAGGATAACTTGAGAAGACGGAGGCCACACTTCGCTCAAGGGAATTTTGGAATACAATAGAAGAGCGTGGAATCAACCATTAACAAGGTAATCCTCTTTTCATAATCTCTATCGTAAAACGTAGTAACACCCTAAGTCCGTGGTTCCCAACACCAACTGTATAAACAGGCCCATCAGCAAAGCCCGAAATGCTAAGCCCAACTGCAAGCCCAACCGCAGAAAAACGAACATCACAGATCAAACCGGAACCAAGGCACAACATCACCATCCCGGCGAACACACACACACACACAACACAACGCACACACACAACACAACACACACAAATAACACAACACACACATAATATATACACATTTATATGCATATATATATATATATATACGAATTAAACCAGCCAAGCCAAGATAAGCGGCAGCTCACCGGAGGTAATAAGCCGGAAAAATAGAAACGATGACTGAATTAAGCAGCCGAAACACTGAGAAAACAGGAAACAGGGAGAAAGCGGAGAGAGAGATATAAGAGAGAGACTGTCGAGATGAACGGGGTGAAAGGGGAAACCCCCCTTTTACTTTGTTAATCTTATATATATATATATATATATATATATTTTAACAGATGCTGCAACCAAGCACAGGCAACAACGCAGGCAACAACACGTGTCCCCTGCTGAAATATAAAAGCAACACGTAGTGTTTAGGATAATTATAAAGGTTTTGATAATCTGTTTTGCCCCGAAACCTGAAATTAAACGAAATAAGTTGCGAATAAAACAACCTCCGAAAATTACGAAAATAGCTTTAAAATATTATAAATATCCCGAAATAAATAAAAACGTAACTTTCGAAATTTTTAAACGATTTTTAAGGTACGCGTTATATCCGCTTTTTTTAATAAATAACGAAACGACGCACGCCTGAAATGATTCCTCAAAATTCCCAAAAAAATTTTAAAATTCTCCGAATAATACGAACCTAATAAAATATAAATTTCATAATTTTTAAAGATTCCCATAATTAAATATGGATTTTAGCGTTTAACACACTCAGAAAATCATTTAAAAATGAATAATTAACGAAATATTGATTTCTCAATTTTATAAAATCCTAAAAATAATTATTGAAATTATAAAATTAGAAAACCAATTTTAAAGGCAACCCAAATATTTATGGAATTAAAATTATCATAAAAGTACTTTTGCATGCGAAATACAATCACATAACTCACCAATAAATCACATAATTCTAATCCCACATATCAACATATCATAATTAATTAAATAACAATCAACAACCGCTGCCAAAATCAATACACTTCTTTTATTTATTTACTTAAACTTTTATTATACTTCCAAATATTAGAAATAAAATAAAAATATACGAGTCGTTATATTCCTTCCCCCTTAAAAAGATTCTGTCCCCAGAATCTAATTTAACTAAATAAATGAGGATATTTATCAAGCATGTCTGACTCCAATTCCCATGTAGACTCTTCTACTCGAGGATTTCTCCACAAAACTTTTACTATAGGAATCGAT
The DNA here is from genome assembly GCF_009905375.1 of Apium graveolens. NCBI lineage: Eukaryota > Viridiplantae > Streptophyta > Magnoliopsida > Apiales > Apiaceae > Apium > Apium graveolens. The sequence goes on from NC_133649.1 coordinate 166,807,428, forward strand.
TTATTCCTAAGGACTCGTTCCTTACGGTCTAGGATTTGAACTGGTTGTTCTACATAGGATAAATCTGGTTGAAGCTCAATCGGTTCGTATTCTATGACTTGATTCGAATTAAAGACATAGGGCTTCAACATAGACACGTGGAACATATTATGAATGTGCTGCCACTGTGGTGGTAACGCTATCTCATAAGCGACCTTTCCCACTTTCTTCAAAACCTCAAAGGGTCCTATGAATCTAGGGCTAAGTTTACCCTTCTGACCAAATCGTATTAACCCTTTCCAAGGTGATACTTTTAGTAACACCAAAGCTCCTATCTCAAAGTCCATGTCTTTCCTATGCAAATCTGTGTATTTTCTTTGTCTATCTTGAGCTGCTTCTAATCTTTTCCGAATCAACACTATAACATCTCTAGTTTACTGAACCAACTCAGGGCCTAACACTTTCTTTTCTCCTACCTCATCCCAGTACAATGGTGATCTACACTTTCATCCATACAAAGCTTCATAAGGTGGCATCCCCATACTGGCATGGTAGCTGTTATTATACGAGAACTCAATCAAAGGTAGGTGCTCATCCCAATTACCCTTAAAATCTAGAACACAGACTCTCAACATATCCTCTATGGTCTGAATCGTCCTCTCACTTTGGCCATCCGTCTGAGGATGATAGACGGTGCTCATATTCAATTTCGTTCCTAGGCACTCTTGGAATTTAGTCCAAAACCTAGAATTAAATCTAGGGTCTTGATCCGACACTATAGAAACAGGAACTCCATATTTGGTAACTATCTCATCCAAGTATAACTTCACTAGCCTTTCCAACGGATACCTCTCATTAATCGGAAGAAAATGCGCCGACTTAGTCAATCTATCAATGATTACCCAAATAGCATCATGATTCGCTCTCGTCTTTGGAAATCCTACTACAAAATCCATAGCAATGTCTTCCCATTTCCATTGGGGAATCTCCAAAGGTTGTAACAATCCACTCGGCCGCTGATGCTCTGCTTTCACCGTCTGACACACGTGAAACTTACTTACCCAATTGGCAATATCCTTCTTCATTCATGGCCACCAAAAATTTCTCTTCAAATCCTGGTACATCTTGGTGCTACCAGGGTGTATAGAAAACCTAGAGTTATGTGCTTCCTGTAATACTTCATTCTTCAACTCTGTTACATCAGGAATCCAAACTCTGAACGAAAACCTATATAAACCTTGACTATCTTTTTGAGTACACAACTATTCTCCAGTCAAAGTATCCAACTCCTGTTCCATAACTTCTTCTTGACATCTTCTAATCTTTTCAATCAAGGCCGGTTAAAAAGTAATTTCATATAGTTGCTCTTGAGTTTCGTTAAATCCTCGAACTTCAATTTCCATTCTTTCTAAGTCTCGTGCCAACTCTTCCGCAATCTTAATCATATTCAGCCTTTCCTTTCTACTTAAGGCATCAGCCACTACATTGGCTTTACCTGGGTGATAATTAATTGAACAATCATAGTCCTTAATCAACTCCAACCACCTTCTCTGTCTCATGTTCAGATCTTTCTGCGTGAATATGTACTTCAGGCTCTTATGATCGGTGTAAATATCGCATTTCTCTCCATATAAATAGTGACGCCATAACTTTAAAGCAAATACTATAGCCGCCAATTCAAGGTCATGAACTGGATATTTTTGTTCGTGAGGCTTTAGTTGTCTGGAGGCATACGCAATCACTTTGTCATGCTGCATTAACACACATCCCAACCCTTTCAGAGAAGCATCACTATAAATTACAAAGTTTCCCGTCTCATCTGGCAATGCTAACACTGGAGCCGTCACTAGTCTTCGTTTTAACTCCTGGAAACTCTCTTCACACTTTTCCGTCCAAACGAACTTCTCATTCTTCCTGGTCAACTTGGTTAGTGGGGATGCAATCTTTGAGAAATCTTTCACAAACCTTCGATAATATCCTGCTAATCCAAGAAAACTTCTTATTTTCGTTGGTGTCTTCGGTTGCTCCCATTTTGATACGGCTTCAATCTTTACCGGGTCTACTTTGATACCTTCTTTACTTATTACGTGACCAAGGAACTGTACTTCCGTCATCCAAAACTCACACTTAGAAAACTTAGCATACAACTGCTTTTCTCTTAACTTTTGAAGGGCAATCTACAGATGCACCGCGTGATCTTCTGGATTCTTCGAGTATATGAGGATGTCATCAATAAATACAATAATAAACTTATCCAGATACTCCTTGTATACCCTATTCATCAAATCCATGAAAGCTGCTAGCGCATTCGTCAGTCCAAACGACATTACTAGAAACTCGTAATGGCCATACCTTGTTCGAAATGCAGTCTTGGGGATATCCTCGAGCTTTATCTTCAACTGGTAGCCGGACCTTAAGTCAATCTTTGAAAAGTAACATGCTCCCTTAAGCTGGTCAAACAAATCATCGATCCGCGGCAAAGGAGATTTATTCTTTATCGTCAACTTATTCAGCTCTCTGTAATCAATATACAATCTCATACTTCCATCCTTTTTCTTCACAAATAACACTGGAGCACCCCACGGGGAAACACTGGGTCGAATAACTCCTTTATCCAATAATTCCTGAAGTTGCTTAGCCAATTCTTTCATTTCCATCGGGGCTATTCTATATGGAGCCTTAGAAACTGGTTCAGCTCCAGGTATCAAATCAATGGAAAACTCTATCTCATGATCAGGTGGCAATCCTAGTAATTCTTCTGGAAAAACGTCAGGGAATTCTCTTACTACAGGGATGTCATCCAAAATAGGGGTCTCTTTCTTCGTATCCACTACATGAGCCAAGTACGTTTCACATCCTTGTCTCAGCAATTTTCTTGCTTGCATCACTGAGAGAAACTTCCTATCTTGCCCCTGCCCTTGGTAACTGATCCTTCTATTATCTGAGGTGTACAGAACAACTCTCTGTTTCTTACAATCAATATTTTCCCTATATCGAGACAACCAATCCATACCTAAAATAACATCAAAATCTCCCAACTCGAAAGGTATTAAGTCAACAGGGAACATATACCCCAAAATCTCTACGGAACAACTAGGACAAAATTGTTTTACAAGTACTTTATCTTTATTAGCCACTTCTATAGTTAAGGGTTCATCTAAATCTTCTAGCATCAATTGCATTTTATTCACACAATTTACAGATATAAAAGATTTGGACGCTCCCGAATCAAACAAAACGTTAACAGGTACGGAATTAAGAATAAGCGTACCTGCAACCACATCAGAGTCATGAACTGGAGACTTCTGGGTCATCTTAAAAGTCCTAGCTCTTGCAGTACTGGTTGCTAGTCCTTTGGACACACTCTTTCCAACATTACCTTGAGTCACTGACTTGCAATTTCTAGTTATGTGTCCCACTTTGCCGCAACTAAAACAAGTAACTCCTTGAATCTCAGACTTACACTCCGTGGAATAGAGACCTTTCTAACCATACTTAAAATAATTAACATTCTCTCAGCACTGTCCACTGTGCTTTTTCCCACACGTCTTACAATCAACTACTGGCTTACTCATCCTCATCGGGGCAGAGTTAACTGATGTTGTACCGGGCTTAACTTGGGGAAAGTTCTGCCCTTTAAACTTTTTATTCTTATTCTTGCCAAACCAACGCTGGAACTTTCGACTAGCTATTCCTGATTCTGACTTTGCAGGTCCACTTTCAAATTCCTTTTCTTTTCACCCTGCTCCTTTGCAGCTAACTTCTGATCACTCTCTATCACCAGGGCAGCCTGAACTACCGAAGTATATGTCTTGAGTTGTAAGGCTACAACTCCACTTCTTATTTCTGGCTTCAACCCTTGTTGAAACCGCTTCGCTCATTGGACTTCTGAACTCACATATTCCGGTGCTATACGGGCCAACTCCGTAAACTTCGCTTCATATTCCGTAACACTCCTATTTCCTTATTTCAACTCCAAAAATTTCATCTCCATTTGACTTTGGAGACAGGCTGGAAAGTACTTTTCCAAAAACAATTCTGTGAATCTGGCCCAGGGAACTGGACCTTCTCCTTCTAGGGCTCGCGTAGATTCCCACCAATAATTTGAATCATTCCTCAGAAAATAACTAGCATAATCAGTCTTTAAATCCTCAATCACCTTAGTGAGCGCAAACGCCTTTTCCATTTCCTTTAACCATATCCTGGCAGCAACAGGATCTACTTCTCCTTTAAACTCTGGGGGCTTCATTGCTTGAAAAGACTTAAAACTAACACCTTGATTTGCCCCTCTCATCTCATGCTGCTGTTGGATTTGTAGTTGCTGCTATTGGATTTGTTGTTGTTGTCGCTGTATGAGCTGTTGTTGTTGTTGTTGATGATGTTGCAATTGTTGCTGCTGTTGCTGGAATTATTGTTGTTGTTGGGCCAGCTGTACAGTCTGCTGACGCAACAAGTTCATCAAATCACTCATTGAAGGATCCCCTGCAGATCCGTTATTGGGCTGAGAATTTTTCTTTGGTGGTATCTCCTGAAACATGATAGTCATATATAAGAAAATGGATTGCTCCAGCAGTTTATATGTATGCATCAGGAGAGCGTTGCCACTAAGACAATATTCTTATCCCCCATTATAATTGGATCCGTCCTGAGTGAATGATTATAATCTAAAAATGCCAGCAACAGAAACAACAATAATAATAACAACAATAATAGCAACACACAATATATAAAAACTGAACAATAATATAAAGCAGCTGAACTACAGTAACCAACAGAACCCAACTAGTACAACTGAAAATCCAAATACAAAGAACCATCCGAATACACGCCAAAATTGGCTGTCATAACAGCCTCGCCTACTACAAACTATCACAACATAATGTACATATACAAAGTAAACAACTACAGAACTCCTAGAAGTCAACTCTGAGCTCTGCATCCCTTTACTGCAGCTCTATCTAGTCTCTACCACTGCCACCAATGGAACCTAGCTCAAACACTAGCCAGTTCACTAGGTCCTGATACTGCACCGCTCTGAACTCTGAGCTAATGAAACGGTCAACAGACACAACCTCTGACACAGCTCAAGTTAACTTGAAATCAGAAGATAGATCAAAGAAACTCCTACCAGGATTCACTAAAGCAAAACAGACACAACCTTTGAAGACTGCTGCAAGTGGTTTTGAAGCAAGAGTAGTTACTGGAAAGGAAGCAAGAGATAAAACTGGATTGGGAAGTGCTGATGAAAGAAGAATACAGAACACTACCAATGATCCAACTTCCTTGAGTGAACCACGTATTGGAGAAACTCCTGAGAGATTGAATCAACTGGAATCTGTACAAATGGTTTACCATACCTACTTGAAAGAACACATCTTGTTGTACTTCATGACAGATGGTAGGGTTTATCATATAAGGCAAAATGCCATTCCTTTGAAGTATTTTGAAGAATTGGAGCGTGTACTATTCTTACTTCAAGTGGATGACAGATTGACAGAAAGTGCTGCAAACTATTTGAAGGATCAGATTCAGAGACAGAAAAGGCTTTATTCTGTTAAGTCTGACAGCACATATGTTCCAAAGTACAGAGATCACAAGGATGATATAGTTGAAATGAAGCCCAATACTGCTAAGATTATAACTACCTTTCTGGGTTACAGGGCTGTGGAATTCAATCTTGAGTCTAATAAAGCTTATTTGATCAGACTGGATCAGGATATAAGAAAAGCAAAGATTAATGATTTCAGGGCTGCAATCTTTCAAATTGGTGAAGATAATGCAGAGTTTAAAGATGCTAAAAGGAGAATGATTGATGAACTTAGATATGCTTAGAGATGTTTGTTGAAGAACTATCTCAGAACAACTCCTGACATCAGAGAGATCAGAAGATGAAGCCAAGTCAAGATATACAACTGCTTAAATTCTGATATTTGTACAGACTGAAGCTGTTATCAGAAGTTAAATATTGGTAAAGCTTTAAGGACTGTAAGTTGTAGTTATCTAGTCTAATTCTCATGCATTTGTACTTAATGTTTTTGACATCATCAAATATCTGTTAAACTTGTATATTATGCTAATTTACAAGTTGGGGGAGATTGTTAGATATATTTGATAATGTCATGGTTAATATGATTTATGTTTAGTTTCCAGATCTTACTTAAACAAGATAAATCAGTACTTACTGGAAGTCAGGACTTAAGGATATCAGTACTTATATTATCAGGAGATAATCATCAGAAGATGGATATCGGAACTTAAGTGCTGAAGGACATTCAGAAAAGGAAAGTAGCTGATTAAAGGAAAGAAGATCGAGATAAACATAAGAAGAGATATGCATGAAGAAGGAATTCTATGAAAAATACAATACTTGGAAGAAAAGATATCTGATTGATATATTTTTGGAAGCATAATTATATTCCATATCAATTAGCGATTGTCTTGTAACTGTGTAGTATATAAACACAGACATAGGGTTTACACTATAAGTGTTATCATATTCGAGAAGATTATTCATTGTAACCCTAGCAGCTCTCGTGATATTTGTTCATCACTGAGAGATAACAGTTCCATACTGTAACAGAGTTTATTGTCTTAATAAAGTTTGTTTTCTGTTACTTGAGATATTAAAGTTCGATTTGATTGTACTTTATACTGTATTCACCCCCTCTACAGTGTGTGTGACCTAACAAATACAAAATACAGATTTAGACTATCATACAACTCAATCTTAGGGTTGTCAATGTGAATTAGTCTTGTTATGATACAGGCATGTCTTGCACAACATAAGTTGAAGGGAAAATAGATAAATCTCATGAATAGGAGTGCAATATTCATCACAAACAGAGGAAGGAGAAATGAAAATGAATAAAGAGGGTGAAAATTGATTAAAAGAAAATTGAGATTCATCAAAAATCACATGTCTTGAAACATTAATAGTTGATGTGAGAGGACCATACACTGTATAACCTTTTTGATGGGAATGATATCCTACAAAAACTATTTTAAGGCACGAACAACCAACTTATCACCTGGATAAAGTGACATATTGGAAAGAAACCCATAAGCCTTTAAAAGACTATAATCAATAGGTCCTTTAAATAATTTGGCATAAGAGATTATGCAAATGTTTAATCAAATATGTAGATGTTAGTAAACAATCACCCCAAAAGCCAGTGGGAAGTTTTCTTTGAATAAGAGTGCTCGAGTCATTTCAAGAAAATTCTATGTCTTATTTCAATTTTGTTGTTTTTTTGAAGAGTATAGGGGCAAGTAATTTAGTGAAGAATGCCATATTTAAAAAAAAAATGAATTGACAAATTCTCGTCCATTATCTATTTTAATATACTTGATAGAGCATTTGAACTAATTTTGGACATAAAAGTGAAAGTCTTGTAAATCTTGAATGGTATGTTGTTTAATATGAAGATGGATTGTCCACAAGGGTCTAAAATTGTCATCTAGTATGGTAGAAAATACTTGCAACCATTGCAAGTTGGAGTGCGATAAGGCCCCTAAAAATCACAATGCACTAGATTAAGGATATGATCAGAATATAAGTAACTAGTGAGAATCAGTATTCTTGTCTGTTTGCTTAAGGAACAGGTATCACAAGTCAAATTTTGAGAAGATAAATCGGATAGTAATGAAATTTTTGACATAACTCTATTGGGAACATGACCCAATCTTTGATGCCACCACAAAGAATGTGATAAAATAGACATAGTCAAAGCAATATGATTAGAAGTAGAAGTGGAAGGAATGCAATATGATTATGAAGCCGATATAACCCTCCTTCATGTCTACCAAGAATCAGAGGATTGGTCTGGGACAGGCCCTGCATAACACATTCATTATTGTAAAATAAATGTGAGAATCAGTTTGTGAAGCCAGTTTGCTAATAGAAAGCAAATTAAATTTGAAAGAAGGAATTAAGAGAATATCATGGATAATAGTTCAAATATGCTTTAACATGACAAATCCTGAATGAGTAACAGTGAAAGCCTCTCCGTTTGGAAAAATAACTAAAATTGGCTCTGGCAAAGCCTTGAGATTATGCATAGCTACACTATCACAACTCATGTGATTGATAGCTCCAGTATCCAATATCCAAACATCACTTGAGATATCATAAATAGAAGTCAAGAAGAATATGGTCTTACCATATTGTTTCCATATGTACAGGTAGGAATGGATGCAGATGTAGTACTCGTCTTAGAGAAACCCTGCATCAAAGTGTTCATTTGTTATTGTAGAATATCTAGTTGAGAGTTAAAGCTTGAAGAACTATCTTCCACAATCAGTTGGCCTGAATTAGGACTGCCAGAAGATGTGCTGATGTGCAGAGCATGATCTGACATTTTAGACTCTGAATTCTGAGAACTAGAAGCAACACCGGTAAGCTTATTGATAGGCCTTTTTTTGCCTTTATTGTTACGGTGATAGGGATGATCTTGTTGAATATATTTGAGATGTCATGTCTAATATATTTCATGTTTAGTTCTGAGATCTTAATAAACAGGAAATATCTGTTCTTACTGGAATCAGGACTTACTGGAAGTCAGAACTTAAGGATATCAGAACTTAGATTATCAGAAGATAATAACAGAAGATGGATATCAGAACTGAAGTACTGGAGGACTTACAGTTAAGGAAGGAAGCTGATTTACAGGAAAGAAGATAGAGACTAATACAAGAAGAAGATATGCAAGGAAATAATTCGAGGACTAGAAGAATTATAAGATATCTGGTTGATATATTTTAGGAGACAGAATTATATTCCATATCAACTAGAAGTTATCTTATAACTGTGTGTCTATATAAACATAGACATATGTTTACTCTATAAGAGTTACGATCATCGAGAAGATCATATAATTGTAACCTAGCAGCTCTCGTGATATTTGTTCATCACTGAGAGAGAACAGTTCCATTGTAACAGAGTTTGTTATATCGAATACATCTGTTTTCTGTTACTTACGCTTTAAATCAATTTGATTATATTTTACACTGTATTCAACCCCCTTCTATAGTGTTGTGTGACCTAACAAGCCAAAGAATATCCTACCAACTTGAAACACTGGTCTCGTGTGTGTGATTATTATAATGACAATAACTACATTCCTGAGAGCCGATGAATTTATGTTGATGTTGAAAGGATTGCTATTTATGCAAATTAACCATCATAGCAAGTTGAGAAGGTTGATGTTGAACTCGACTTTTCCTCTCTTCTTGTTTAGGAAGCATGCAAGCTTGATTTATAGATGTCTAGGGGTTCATCATAAGTAAATATCCCCTGACAGCAGTGTAGCTAGTATGCAGGCCCGTAATCGACTGTTTCTTTTCAAATTGATCTACCACATTCTTTGTAACACCATAAGTACATTTTACAACTAGCTCTAAAGCACATTATTCATCCCTAGACCTTTAAGCTTGTAAAAATAGAATTCAATAGAGTCATTACCTTGTTCTAATTTGAATAACTCCTTTTTTGTTTTATATAACTTATGACCGCTCATAAAAAAATGATCATTAAGCTCATTTTAGACATCAATAGCACTATCCATATATTTTTACTCTATTGCTAATATCATCTGAAACGGTGTTTAAAATTCAAGTGATCACTATGTCGTTAAGACGTTTTCAGTGCGGAAAAAGTAATGAATCAACATTAGGAGCAAAAAAAATAACCAGTTAAAATGATAAGCTAATTTTTAGCAGAAATTGTTATTTACAAAGATCGTTTCCAACTAGTAAAATTATCAGATATAGTAAATTTCTTGGAGATTGAGATCATACCAGGTTGATCATTATTATGAAAAAATAATGAATGTGTATTGTTATTTATACTTGAAAAAAATATCTGTATTAGAAGAAAGAGGTTCAGGATCTGGATTGCTTACTTGTTGTGAGATAGTATTGGTAGTATTGTGACGAGAATTATCACATGATATTGCATTTGCGTATGATTGATTCCGTGTGAAAGCTATTAGATCAGTAACTTAAGATCAGTAGCGAGAGATCAATAACAAGATCGAGAAAGAGATTGTGGATGAAATTGAGAGAGATCGCGAAAAGAAAGAGATCGATAATATATCATAATCATAAAGAAAATCAAAAAAGGAATAAGGAAAACAATCAATCAATAGAGAAAGAAGACCAGTGTGTACGGAATTACTCTAATACCATATAGAGTTTGTAGAAGCTTACAGATCTCCATTAAAGTATGAAAAGCAAGCATGTAGAAAGGTGTAAAAATATTGTATACATAAATTATTGAAAGAATATTTACATCTCAGGAAATGATAACATAAATGTTTACTTGAAGAATAAACTAAAATGAATTACAAATGTTCTAAATGGAGTCTATTTATAAGTTGACTTGATTCAGTTGACTGCTAATTTCTTGTAGAGTTTATAAACGTGTTTAGAGTTATGCCAATAATATATTTTTCTGCTTCACGAAATAAAGTTAGCTGGATATCATCAATTGTAACGCCATAAACATTGCATGCGGGAAATTATTATACAATATTCAGCTAAATTCGTAAAATTATTTTTATATATTCTTCCAATTCAATATTCGGCGTCTTCTTCTATCATCTTAAAATTTTAGAGACATTGATTATATTGATTATTCAACACGATATTAGAGTTTAAATCTAAGAATGACACATGATTCAACTTCTAGATTTTTTAATAAGTACAAAATTTTATAAGGTCTTCCTATGTTTTAGAGGACTAGGTTAGTTAACTAACCATTACATGATAAATGAATGTTCAAATATTTTTTTACCCTACTTTACCATTTTGATCTAATATAAAAATTTGGCTTAGAAAAAAAAATATTTTTTGAGACATTAATGAATATTCAAATAACGTTTTGTGCAACTGAAATGATATATAAAAATAGTTGTTGCAATATTATATTTTATTATACAATACGAATAAGAGAGATAATTTTAAAATAGAAGTCAAGGGTTTAAAATTTATCAAGCACTTTTTATCCTACATGTAATAGGATTGAAAGTATTAATAATTAACATATCTTTTAACATATTTAAATTAGAATAGGCATCCTAAGTTATAAATTGAAGTAGATAGTTTAGAATTTATAAACAAAAAAAGGTATCATAATTTACAAAGAAGAGAAGTCTGAATTTTATTTTAACATATAAGAAATAGAACATGTTAGGAATATGTTGTGAACTTGATGATAAATTAAATAAAATATCTTAGTAGATTTAACTTAGTGAATTTTGTAGCACTCGATGGATAATCAAATATATTCTCGACGGATTATTTAATATAGTCCCGACAGATGACAATTTGACATCCACCGGGTGAGTAGCTTATGTAACAAATAAGTATTGTAGGACATTTCTGCAAACAACTTTGTGTAGATTCTGTAGGAGTATATGAGTCATGTTGACTACTAGTGGATATGCAGAATAGGTTGATTAATTGTAAATATGAGATGTATTGTAATTTTGTATAAGTGAAATGGAGTCAAGTGACAAATAGCTACCTGACGGATGATTAACAAAGATACCCGATGGATGATCAACAAAGCTTCCGACAGATGACAAATATGTACCCGACGGATGATTAAATTCAAATATCTGTTGACAGTGATAACACAGTCACATGTGTTGGGTGTTTGCAAAAGGAATGTGGCAGCCTGTTAAGCAGGAATTTGAGAACAAAGAAGCATTACCATTTCTATGCAATTGTGAAGATATTCAAAGGTGTTGGAATAGAGTAGTAAAGTAGCATGGAGTTAGACTAGATATATTTATTTTATTATCTTGTCTTATTGTCATGTAAACTTGGTGATATATAAACCAAGTGTAGCTAGTAGAACATTCAACTAAGAAAACACATTTTAAAGAGAGATAGAAAAAGTTGTACTTATCAAGAATTTATTTGTAGTTTGTTTGTTCTACTTGTAAAGCAGCTGCGAGCCATTTTAAGCTACACAGAGTTCTCAAACTAATATATATATATATCTGGTGGATACATTGAAATCCACCAGAAAGTTTTAAAAGCTTGTGTTTTTATTACTTTGTGTTTTGATTTATATAACTCTTTCATTCCGCACTCTGCAAATCAAACACTTATATATTTTCAATTAGAATAGTTTTTAAAATCTTGAAAAAGTAGCCAGAATTACATTCAACCCCCCTTCTGTAATTCTTGTTGTATTGTTAGGGAATAACAATTGATATCAGAGCAAGCTCTTGAAGTACAAAGAGTGTAAAGATCAAAACAAATAGCAAGATGAACAAGAAGGATGTTGGAGTCAAAATTCCATTTCTGGATAAAGATTATTATCACCACTGGAAGGTGAAAATGCACCTACATCTTCTTTCCCAAGATGAGGCCTATATGGATTGCATAGAGAGAGGTCGTCATGTACCAATGAGAGTTGCAACTGGCAATGAATCATCTATTCCCAAACCTAGGCATGAATGGTCAGATCCTGATATTGAGCAAGTCAGGAAAGATAAGAAGGCCATGAAACTTTTGTTCAATGGAGTTAATGGTGATATGTTTGATAACATCATTAACTGTAAAACATCCAAAGAGGTTTGGGACACAATCCAGATTATTTGTGATGGTACTGAGCAAGTAAGGGAGAACAAGATGCAGCTACTGATTCAGCAATATGAACATTTTCACTGTGAAGAAAGTTAGCCTCTCACTGATATTTTTAGTAGATTTCAAAAGCTACTAAATGCTTTGAAGTTGCATGGAAGAGTCTATCAAACAAAAGACTCTAACCTCAAGTTCCTTAGATCTCTTCCAAAAGAGTGGAAGCCAATGACAGTTTTATTGAGAAATTCTCAGGATTACAAGGAGTTCACCTTGGAGAGACTGTATGGCATCCTAAAACCTTATGAGCTTGAAATTGAGCAAGATGAGAGGATGGAGAAAGAAAGGAAGAAAGGAGGGTTCATAACACTGGTTACTGAGTTAGAGAAAGAGAAAGATGAATGTAGAAGCTGTTGAGTCTACATCAAAGGTCTGTGAAAGCAAGGGTAAAGGGCTGGTAGCTGAAAATGAAGATCAGTTGAGCCAAGATGACATGGATGATATTGATGAGCATCTAGCATTCCTATCCAGAAGATTTTCCAAGCTCAAGTTCAAAAAGAATTTTGGAGCAACCAAGCCAAGTAGAAACATGGTGGATAAATCCAAATTTAAATGTTTCAAATGTGGCTTGGCAGGGCATTTTGCCAATGAGTGTAGAAAGTCAGATTCTAACAAGAAGAAGTTTGAGCCTGTTGATTATAAACAGAAATATTTTGAGTTGCTGAAGCAAAAGGAAAGGGCTTTCATTACACAAGAAAATGACTGGGCAACTGATGGATTGGATGAAGATGAAGAAACAAGCTATGTCAATCTAGCCCTGATGGCCAAGTCTGATGAAACAGAAACAAGTTCTTCAAGTAATCAGGTAATCACCACTAACCTAGCACATGTATCTAAAGCTGAGTGTAATGATGCAATCAATGACATGTCCACAGAATTATATCACTTGCGTGTTACACTTAAGTCCATCACTAAGGAAAATGCTAAAATTAAAGAAAACAACTTATTTTAAAGTGAGAGGAATAATTTGCTAGAGTCTCAATTTATTGAATTTGAAAAACTGAGAATTAAGTATAAGATTGCTAAGGATGAATTAACTGAGTCCTTGAAGAAAGAAGAGATTTTAAAGAAGCAGCTTGAACGAGAACATGAAGTGATTAAGGCATGGAAATCATCCAGAGATGTCCATGCTCAAATCACTAAAGTTCAAGGTATTGAGTCCTTTTGTGATGCAGCCTGGAAGAAGAGTAAGGAGAAGCTGGAATCCAATTTGGTTGAAAGATTGTTGACAAATATGGACTCGACGAATGATGAAAATCATCCGTCAGATAATCAAAAGGATTATCCGTCGAGTGATAAAGAGCCACACCCGTCGGCTGTAGGAAACCTGTGAGCAAAGCTAAGCTAGCCAAGTTAAATGAGAAATATAGCTGAGTCTCTAAGAACTTTATTCCAGGAGAATCAAGTCAAGTCAGGAAGGACAAGAAAGTTAATGTTGGTCATCTGTCCATCAAGCAATTGAATGACACATTAGAAAAGATTGAGGTTAAAACAAGAGCTAAATAGAAAAACAATAGAAATGGGAAAGTAGGAATTAACAAACATAACAACTACACACCTGACAAATATGCACCCAGAAAAATCTGTGTTAAGTGTGGCAGTGTTAATCATTTGTCTCTTAATTGCAAACTTGTAATGCCTACTTCCATGTTTGCACCCTCTTCTTTTCCCAACATGACTGCCATGCCTACCATGCCTATGAATTCTATGTCTGCTCATAATATGAATGCACAATTTGCTATTATTCCATTTTCACCTAATCCTTATTATGCTGCATTTAGTATGCCTCAAATGCCATTTAGCATGCCTTTCCGAAATAACATGTTTGCAAATAGCATGCCTTTTCCTGTTAATCAAAATATGCATGAAAATTATGTTCTAATGGCTGGTTTCAAAGGTCCAACTCAGATGACTAAGGATGAATCAGAAATTCCCAAGTCAAATGAGATTAAACCTAAAAATCCAAAGAAGAAAGCTAACAAGGAAGGATCCAAGGAAACTTGGGTACCAAAATCAACTTGATTTGATTTTGATGTGTGTAGGGAAATAGAAAGAATCTTTGGTATCTTGATAATGGTTGCTCAAGGCACATGACTGGAGATTCTACCCTGCTCACTGAGTTCAAGGAAAGAGCTGGCCCAAGTATTACTTTTGGAGATGACAGCAACGGTTATACTGTAAGATATGGCTTGATTTTAAAAGACAATGTCATCATCGAAGAGGTTTCCCTAGTAGATGGTCTCAAGCACAATTTGTTGAGTACCAGCCAGCTTTGTGATAAGGGTAATTCAATAACCTTCAATTCAGAAGCCTGTGTTGTGACAAACAAATAGAGCAACAAAGTGGTTCTTACTGGAGTGAGAAAAGGGAATGTATATTTAGTTGAATTCAATTCATCAAATGCAGAATCAGTAACTTGTCTTCTCAGTAAAGTAAGTCAAGATGAAAGTTGGCTTTGGCACAAGAAGCTGTCCCATCTAAACTTCAAGACCATGAATGAGCTTGTCAAGAAAAAACTGGTTAGAGGTATTCCTCAAGTGGAGTTTACTAAGGATGGATTGTGTGATGCCTGCCAGAAAGGAAAGTGTTGGATTTTTAACGCAGCAGGGATGGCAAAACACTTTTACACATACAAAATCCAAATAAAAGCATATAAATCGTGAATAAAAATTCGAGGGATTGAATCTATCCTTTTAAAATAATTCGGAGACAACGATCAGAGATCCTTAGCAGTTGCTCCTCAAGTGTGAAGCACTCCACCGGTATACACCAAGAAAACGATGTTAATGAGGAGGAAGGAGGTGGAGAGAATTGGGTTTTCCAAACTTTTTGGGTTTTCGGGTTGGTTAGTGGGTTGGAATAAAATAGGGTCTATTATAGTGTATTTATAGGCAAAATTTTTAGCTGAAATTTTCCCATAAATAATATTATTATTATCCCATTTATTATTCTCATTAATAATTAAAACACCTTTTAATTATTAATCCTTTTTCTAAACACTTTAGAAATAATTCTCTCTCTTGATTTAATTTCCAAAAATTAAATCCTTTAATTAATAATATTAAGAACTTTTCTTAATTATTTTATAATCAATTAAATCTCATTTAATCAATTATTAAATTTGCCAATTAATTATTTATTTCACAAATAAATAATTATTAGCCATTATTAATTAATTCCTCCACCATTAAATCATTCTCTTTTTATGGTGTGACCCTGTAGGTTCAATATTAAGCCGGTAGTAGAAATAAATAATAATAAAACTATTTTATCATTACTTATATAAATTCTCTAATTTATTAAATATGATTAATTAATTAATCACATTTATTCTACATCGTGAGTGATGCTTCTCAACATATCGCGACTATCCGGATAATATGAATTCACTGCTTAGAATACCAAGAACCTGTTAGTGAATAGTTACCGTACAATAAACTCCTTCTACCCTACAATGTCCCGATTAAATACAAGGCATGGATCTCGTGTCAAGCCTATCTAATTCAATCACTTTGCTTACCATTTACTATGCGTAGTTCTATGCAAATTAGAAATTCCTTTCTAATTTCATTTACTATGGCCAGAGATTCCTGAACTAGCATAAGTGGATCAGCCTTGAACATTCGCTTCCTTCACTGGAAGGGGTAGATCCTTTATTGATCATACACTATCTTCGTGTACAAATTCCTATACCCAGAAGAGCCCTAATAATTGTCCCTGGAGACTAAGAACTAAACCCAAGCATAGTTCAGTGCACACAAGATGACTATGACGACCTCAAGTCTAAGGATACGTGTACAACTATCACTAGGTGAACAACTGCTGACACATGAGTGAACTCCATCAGTTGTTCAGCTGTGCGAGTCATGTTCAGTGAACTTATTCCATAATAAGCACCTACATACTAGCTATAGTGTCACCACACAAATGTCTATGAGAACAGACATCCTTCATAATGAAGCAAGCATAGTATGTACCGATCTTTGCGGATTATTAATTACCAGTTAGTAATCCTTTGACCAGGAACTATTTAAGTTTAGAGTTTTCATCTTTTTAGGTCTCACTATTATGATCTCATCATAATCCATAAAAAGCTTTACTCTAAACTATGGTATATCTTATTTAAACACTTAAATAGATAAAGCCCGTAATAAAAACAAAACAAGTCTTTATTAATATCAATGAAATCAAAACAGATTACATAAAAGTTATTCCTAAATCCTAATACATGATTGGACTTAGGACATATTCCTTTCAATCTCCCACTTGTACTAAAGCCAATCACTCTGGTATCTAATACCCATCTTGTCTTTATGACGATCAAAGTGACTTTCATAAAGTAGCTTTGTGAGTGGGTCTGCTATGTTGTTATGTGTGTCAACTCTAATTTCAATACAACACAAGAAATGTTATCGCGCTCCCACTAACCCTTTTGTAGACGCATGGTTCATCTACGTTTTTGATAAAATCAAACTGTTTGATTGTCTCATCAAAACGAATGTTCCATCTTTCGAGAAGCTTGCTTTAAACCACATATGGTTCGCAGTAGCTTACACACTAGGTTTTCATTTCTCTTGGAAAGAAAACCATCTGGCTATTTGCCAGATCTCATAGTTGTAGTAAGCAGCAATCGCAAGCAAAATCCGAACTGATTATAACAGGACTACAGGTAAAAGGCTTCATCAAAGTCAATCCATTGCCTTTGTTTGAATTCTTTTGCCACAAGCATGGCCTTATAGGTCTCCACCTGGCCATCTGCTATAATCTATCTTTTGTATACGGTATACATAGATTCCATTCTGGATTTCATGGCACTATGCCATTTCTCTTAGTCAACACTACTCATAGCCTCATTATAGGTTACAGGGTCGTCATCATCAATGATCGACAACTCATTGTCATTCTCAATGACAAGGCCATAATACCTCTTAGGTTGGCGAGACACTCTCCCTGATCTATGAATGGGCTGTTCCACAAAAGGTTGTTCAATCAGAACAGGTGTTTCCACTCGATCTGTAGTAGTTTGTGCTTCTTGAACTTCATCAAGTTCAATTTTGCTCCCACTATTTCCTTCAAGGATAAACTCCTTTTCCAAGAAGGTAGCATGTCTGGAGACAAACACCCGATGATCGGTGTAAAAGTAATACCCTAAAGTCTCTTTAGGATATCCCACAAAACTACATTTTATGGATCGATATTCCAGCTTATCTGGGTCAACTTACTTGACATAAGCTGGACATCCCCAAATCTTAACGTGTTTAAGACTCGGTTTCCTTTCTTTCCATATCTCATACGAAGTTTGAGGAACAGATTTTGGAAGGCACCTTATTCAGTAAATATGCTGAGGTTTCCAATGCATAACCCTATAGGAATACTGGAAGATTTGCATAGCTCATCATGGACCGAACTATGTCTAACAAAGTTCGATTTCTCCTTTCAGATACCAATCTGAAGGAGTCCACGGGGAGACTATACCATTTACTTTGAGATAATCTAGAAACACTCCATTAAAGTATTCACCACCTCGATCCGATCGAAGAGTTATAATACTATGTTTGGTTGTTTCTCCACTTCATACTTATATTCTTTGAACCTTTCTAAGGCCTCAGACTTGTGTTTCATCAAACACATATCCGAATCCAGATCTATCATCTATGAAAGTAATGAAGTATGAAAATCCACCCATGGCTTGCGTAGACATTGGTCCACATACATCTGTGTGTACCATTTCTAGCAAATTTGCAGTCCTCTCTCCATGTCTACTAAATGGAGACTGCAGTGCCACAATCAAGTGAGATTTTCATCATCCCTTTTCTTTTATTAGTTTGTTCAATCTGAAGTAAATTATGTCACATTTATACAGACCATTATTTAAAGTACCACGTCCATAAAGAATATTATCTCTAAGAATAGAACATTCATTATTCTCAATAATAAATGAAAATCCAGCCAAGTCTAACATGGGAATAATATTCCTCACAATCGAGGGAACAAAATAACAATTATTTCAAGCAATAGTCTTGCCCGTAGGCCTATGTAAATGAAATGATTCTACATCTTCAGCAGCAACTCTTGCTCCATTTCCCATCAGTAGAATCACCTCCTCTTCCTCACGAGTCCTACTTCTCCTTGGTCCCTGCAACAAATTGCAGATTTGAGAACCACAGGAGGTATCTAATACCCAAGTAGAAATTTGATTTAATGACATATTCACTTCTATCATGAACATACCTAAATCAGAAGCGGGAGTCTCACTACCCTTCTTCTTCTTCAATTCTGCAAGGTAAACCTTGCAGTTCCTCTTCCAGTGCCCCACCTTGTTACAGCGAAAGCAAATAACTTTGCTCTTGGGGTCTTCAGCTTTTGGTGGAACCGGTATTTTCTCACCTACTTTCTTCTTCTTGGAAGGGTTCCTCTTCCTTTTCTTAGGATTGGAACCTTCACCAATTAGAAGAACAGAACTCTTCTTAGGGGGAAAATTCGATTCCGCAGTCTTCAACATGTTGTGGAGTTCAGGAAGGCTGACATCCAACTTATTCATGTGAAAGTTCACAACAAACTGTGAGAACGAACTCGGAAGCGATTGCAAGACCAGGTCTTGGCTCAGCTCCCCATCCATGACAAAACCAAGTTGTCCAAGACGTTCAATCAAATTGATCATCTTAAGTACATGGTCATTCACAGATGATCCCTCAGATATCCTACAACCGAACAGCTCCTTCGATATCTCATATCGAGCTGTCCTCCCCGCCACATCATACAACTCTTGTAGATGCATGAGGATAGTGTGAGCATCCATATGCTCATGTTTCTTCTGTAGCTCAATGTTCATGGAAGCTAGCATGATGCATTGAGCAACATTTGCATCATCTATCCACTTACGATACACAACATGTTCATCATTATGTGCATCACTAGCAGGTTCAGTAGGCTTAGGTGAGTCAATCACGTATTCCAGCTTCTCAATCCTGAGAACAATTCTCAAGTTTCGAAGCCAGTCAGCATAATTAGGACCAGTCAATTTGTGAGCATCTAGTATGCTTCTGAGTGATAGTGCAGAAGACATAACGTAAAAACACATAACAACACTTAGCAAATATTCGATTTCATTTCAAAACACTATATGAATCAGGTCCTTATTCATAAGTGGCTCCCACTAGTTTTCCTAATTTATTCAACCCCCTACGTGAAAAATTAAGCATTCATAATGCTAGTGGGAATAGGGATCCTACATTCCATTACACAACCCCGGCTGTGGCACGAAACGCCATGTAATGTTCAATAGGTAGACAACTCTTGTCAATTACATCTTATGTTATTCCCTAATCAAACTTTAGCCTCTTGAATAATTGAGTCACGGCTGTGGCATGACAAACTCAATATTCTAAGTCAAGTCTAACCCAAAATTCCATACAATTGAATCAGTCCCCAAAGGCCCACGGCTGTGGCACATAACGACCTTTAGATTCTTATTCAATGTACACATCTCTATGTAATAGACAAGTATTTCTTATTTCGAAATCAAAGCCCTCGGTTGTGGCACGAAACGACATTGATTCAAAAATAAGAACTACTTTCTACCATGTTGGAAGGCTATGACCGACACAAGCCCGTTGTGTCATTGGCCAATTACTACTTGATATTATTTAATTTTAGAGGGATTATATTACGTTACAATCATAATCATATTATAAAGAGATTCTTCCATTTAAATTAAATATTTCAAATCAATAATCAATAATCAATAATCAGATGATTCCCAGATCGGGTGGAGCATTGTCAAGAGGCGTCACTTAATAACCCTTTCTTATAGATAGAAATCTGTTATTGACAGAATCATCCTTTCTCTCATATCGAAAATTCATATTCAATTACGTGTTTCATAAACACAAGAATCTCATGATTGTATTCATAATATTATTATTAAGGTTATGAAACAATTTCACTATACTAGGTTGTCTAACAAACGCCTTATGTTTATTTAAGTTCACATAAATCTATCATCGCATGATAAACTAAGCATATATCACATATATCAACATGAATAAACATCAAGGTAGGCATGTTACATCATCTAGCACATTAGTCTAAGCATTATACATCTCTATGTATCACATGAAGCATTTAAAATCAATTCAAACGATCAAAAACAGCTTTAAAACATTTCATGGAATATAAACAGTTCATAACTTTTATATAAACTAAAATTGATCACTCCATTAGATCCGTCTCAGAAAAACGAATCCAACGGTATATTGCACGCCTAAAACGGAGTTACGAAACTCCCAGAAAATCAATTTTAAAATCAACAGACGGGCTGTAACGCATTACGGGAACGCGTTACAAGCCCTGTAACGCATTCCGGTGATGCGTTACACCCCTTTTAAGCCATTAAAGGGTGTAACGCATTCCATGAATGCGCCACAGGTGTGTAACGCATTCCCGGAATGCGTTACACCCCTATTTTCTTTTTTATTATTTTTTATTTTTTTGCAGCCGCAGCCGCCTTTTCCCTCCTCGAACTGCGTGCATGTCAGACCTACATGTTTTGTGCTTTTCTTGTTTCTTCCGTGCAGCAGACACAAATAAACACAGACAACATACAGATGTTGTACAGATATATATACATACTTATAAACAATTTATATATATATATGATTTATTTAATTACGAATTTTAATTGAAACAACTTCAAAAATTTATAATAAAAAATCTATACATCATAAAATTATCAAAAAAATACCCAGACGATCTACAACACTTGTAGAACCCAGATCAACATTCAAAATTATTCTGAGAAACGATTTCTCATCAGACAAAATTAATCCATGATATAACTTGTAAAAATCATAATTAATTCATACAAGCACATAAAATTCTGAAATTTTTATAACAGATCTATATGCATACAACCTATGCTCTGATACCAATGTTGGATTTTTAACGCAGCGAGGCATGTCAAAACACTTTTACACATACAAAATCCAAATAAAAGCATATAAATCGTGAATAAAAATTCGAGGGATCGAATCTAACCTTTTAAAATAATTCGGAGACAACGATCAGAGATCCTTAGCAGTTGCTCCTCAAGTGTGAAGCACTCCACCGGTATCCACCAAGAAAACGATGTTAAGGAGGAAGAAGGAGGTGGAGAGAATTGGGTTTTCCAAACTTTTTGGGATTTCGGGTTGGTTAGTGGGTTGGAATAAAATAGGGTCAATAATAGTGTATTTATAGGCAAAATTTTCAGCTGAAATTTTCCCATAAATAATATTATTATTATCCCATTTATTATTCTCATTAATAATTAAAACACCTTTTAATTATTAATCCTTTGTCTAAACACTTTAGAAATAATTCTCTCTCTTGATTTAATTTCCAAAAATTAAATTCTTTAATTAATAATATTAAGAACTTTTCTTAATTATTTTATAATCAATTAAATCTCATTTAATCAATTATTAAATTTGCCAATTAATTATTTATTTCACAAATAAATAATTATTAGCCATTACTAATTAATTCCTCCACCATTAAATCATTCTCTTTTTATGGTGTGACCCTGTAGGTTCAATATTAAGCCGGTAGTAGAAATAAATAATAATAAAACTATTTTGTCATTATTTATATAAATTCTCTAATTTATTAAATATGATTAATTAATTAATCACATTTATTCTACATCGTGAGTGATGCTTCTCAACATATCGCGACTATCCGGATAATATGAATTCACTGCTTAGAATACCAAGAACCTGTCAGTGAATAGTTACCGTACAATAAACTCCTTCTACCCTACAATGTCCCGATTAAATACAAGGCATGGATCTCGTGTAAAGCCTATCTAATTCAATCACTTTGCTTACCATTTACTATGCGTAGTTCTATGCAAATTAGAAACTCCTTTCTAATTTCATTTACTCTGGCCAGAGATTCCTGAACTAGCATAAGTGGATCAGCCTTGAACATTCGCTTCCTTCACCGGAAGGGGTAGATCCTTTATTGATCATACACTATCTTCGTGTACAAATTCCTATACCCAGAAGAGCCCTAATAATTATCCCTGGAGACTAAGAACTAAATCAAAGCATAGTTCAGTGCACACAAGATGACTATGATGACCTCAAGTCTAAGGATACTTGTACAACTATCACTAGGTGAACAACTGCTGACACGTGAGTGAACTCCATCAGTTGTTCAGCTGTGCGAGTCATGTTCAGTGAACTTATTCCATAATAAGCACCTACATACTAGCTATAGTGTCACCACACAAATGTCTATGAGAACAGACATCCTTCATAATGAAGCAAGCATAGTATGTACCGATCTTTGCGGATTATTAATTACCAGTTAGTAATCCTTTGACCAGGAACTATTTAAGTTTAGAGTTTTCATCTTTTTAGGTCTCACTATTATGATCTCATCATAATCCATAAAAAGCTTTACTCTAAACTATGGTATATCTTATTTAAACACTTAAATAGATAAAGCCCGTAATAAAAACAAAACAAGTCTTTATTAATATCAATGAAATCAAAACAGATTACATAAAAGTTATTCCTAAATTCTAATACATGATTGGACTTAGGACATATTCCTTTCAGAAAGTAGATCAAAGCATCATTCAGAAAGAAGCTTGATTCAACAATTGAAGAACCTTTGCAATTGCTACATATGGATTTGTTTGGACCAATCAATGTGTTGTCCATCTCAAGAAAAAGATTTTTCCTAGTAATTGTGGATGATTTCTCAAAGTTCTCTTGGATATATTTCCTAAAGTCTAAAGATGAAGCTAGTGAAATCATCATCAATCACGTAGGGCAAGTCAACAATCATCCTGATTTTAAAGTAAGAAGAATCAGGAGTGACAATGGAACCGAGTTCAAGAATTCTGTGATGAGATCATTTTGTGAAGAGAATGGGATTATGCATGAGTTTTTTGCAGCAAGAACTTCACAACAAAATGGAGTAGTGGAAAGAAAGAACAGATCTCTTATTGAAGCTGCAAGGACAATGCTTGAAGAATCAAAGTTACCAACATATTTTTGAGCTGAAGCTGTGAATACTGCTTGCTACACTCATAATATTTCTTTGGTTAATCAAGCAAAGTGTATGACACCCTACCAATTGTTCAAGAATAGGAATCCAACTCTAAATTTTCTTCATGTCTTTGGCTGCAAATGTTATATCTTAAGGAATCAAACTGATCAACATGGGAAGTTTGATGCTAAAGTAGATGAAGGAATCTTTGTTGAATATGATGTGGGAAAGGCATATAGAGTCTACAATCTAAGAACCAACATTATTATGCAATCAGTACATGTTGTGTTTGATGATAAAAAGATTGAAGGACTTGAAGATGGAGATTTCCATGAGAACCTCAAGTTTGATAATGTGGCGATGGTCAGTGATGACAGTGATGATGAAAGTGATCAAGAAACAGTGAATAAGGATAATGCAGAAAAATCTACAACCAATGAAGCACATGATTCAACATCTATCGAGTTACAAAATGCTTTATCCGTCGGGAGACAATCTGCCTTATCCGTCGGGAGACAATCAGCTTCATCCGTCAGGACACAAAGTGCATCATCCGTCGAAACATTAAGAGAAGCTGAAAGTCAGAATAGATCACCTATAGAAAGTTCCCCTTTCTCAAATCAAAGATTCAAAAACTCAGGGGGAGTTTCTAATAATCAAAACTCAGTCACACATCAAGACAACAATGAGGCCTCTTCATCTAGAGCTAATCTACCTCAACAAAGAAAATGGACTAAAGATCACCCTTTTGAGCTCATCATTGGTGATGCATCTTCTAAAGTTCAAACGAGGAGAGCAACTCAAGAAGAATTTCTATATAGTATCTTCCTATCTAAGGAAGAACTAAAGAAGGTAGAAGAAGCTTTGTTGGATCCTGATTGGATTTTAGCTATGCAGGAGGAGCTAAACCAATTTTAAAGGAATAAGGTATGGAAGCTGGTACCCAAACCTAAAGAAATGAATTCAATTGACACCAAGTGGGTATTCAGAAACAAGATGGATGAAAATGGCATTGTGGCCAGGAACAAAGCTAAATTGGTTGTTAAGGGCTACTGCCAATAAGAAGGAATAGATTTTGATGAAACCTTTGCTCCTGTTGCAAGACTTGAAGCCATCAGAATTTTCTTAGCCTATGCAGCCCATGCCAATTTCAAGGTCTATCAAATGGATGTCAAAAGTGCCTTTCTGAATGGAGATTTGGAGGAGAAAGTCAATGTCAGTCAACCTACTGGGTTTGAAGATCCAATTTTTCCAGGATATGTCTACTATCTTTTGAAATCACTTTATGGACTGAAGCAAGCACCTAGAGCCTGGTATGACACTTTATCAAAGTTTCTTTTGGAAAATCACTTCACAATAGGTACTGTTGATAAAACCTTATTCCTTAAAAATGTTAATGGCTCTAGTATACTTGTTCAAATCTATGTAGATAATATTATATTTGGCTCTACAGATGAAAAACTTTGCAAAAAGTTTGCCAAATTGATGCAAAGTAAGTATGAAATGAGCATGATGGGAGAACTAACTTACTTTCTTGGTTTACAAGTTAAGCAAGTTAGTGATGGAATATGCTGTTAGATATATTTGAGATATCATGTCTAATCTGATTTGTGTTTAGTTTTCAGAACTTAACAATAGGACATATCAGGAATTACTGAAATCAGAACTTACTGAAGTCAGAACTTAATATCATAACTTAAGGCGTCAGAAGATATATAACAAGACTTAAGTGCGGGAAGACTTCGGATAAGGAATGCAGCTGATTTATAGGATAAGATCTGGATGAAAGCAAAAGAAGATATGCATGAAGAGTTAGAGGACTAGAAGACTTGTAGAAGATATATGATTGATATATTTTAGGAGACATAATTATATTCCATATCAATTAGAAGATATCTTGTAACTGTGTACTATATAAACACAGCTTAGGGTTTACAATATACGTGTTATCATTATCGAGAAGATATATACATTGTAACCTATCAGCTCTTAGTGATATTGTTCATCACTAAGAGAGAACAACAGTTCTATTGTAACAGAGTTTATTTGAATATACTTGATCTTTGTTACATACTTGTGTTGAAATTGATTTGATTGTATAAACACTATATTCAACCCCCTTCTATAGTCTTGTGTGACCTAACAAGTGGTATCAGAGCTTTTCTGTTAACATACATACAGTAAAGATCCAAACAGTCATGTCTGAAGAAATACAAACCCCAACTAATCCCACCAAAACTCAAAAAACTCAAAACACTCAAACCCACTGTCGATATGAGACTATTAGGGTTCCCATACTGAGACCTTCTGAGTATCCCATATGGAAAGTGAAGATGGCTA
Source organism: Apium graveolens (assembly GCF_009905375.1). Taxonomy (NCBI): domain Eukaryota; kingdom Viridiplantae; phylum Streptophyta; class Magnoliopsida; order Apiales; family Apiaceae; genus Apium; species Apium graveolens. Next base: position 166,833,438 of record NC_133649.1, read on the forward strand.
TGTTTCTGGAAGCTACAGACCTAGAATACCTTGACAAAATTAATGATGAACCATATAAGCCTACCAAACTCTCTATTGCAGTTGCTGATCAACCATCAAAGACCATACCAAAGGAGAGAGGTGAATACACACCTGAAGATATCTCATCTATTGCCAAGGATGTAAGGGTAAGGCATTTGCTGCATAGTGCAATTGATAATGTCATGTCAAACAGGGTAATTGAATGCAAGACTGCAAAGGAGATATGGGATGCTTTGGAGACAAGGTGCCAGGGAACTGATGCAATTAAAAAGAACAGGAGGACAATACTCACTCAAGAGTATGAGCACTTTGACTCAAAAGCTGATGAGTCATTAACTGATTTATATGACAGGTTTGTCAAACTCTTGAATGATCTGTCACGGGTGGATAAGGAATATGATCTTGAAGATTCAAATCTAAAATTCCTTTTAGCTCTTCCTGAAAATTGGGATTTGAAGTCTACTACCATAAGAGACAACTATGACCTTACTGAAACTACTTTTGATGAAATTTATGGTATGCTCAAGACTTATGAACTTGAGATGGATCAAAGGAGCAAAGGCATGGAAGAAAGTCAAGGACAGTTGCTCTTAAAGCTGTGGAGGAGTCTCTTAAAGTTGTTGTCTCAAAGAAGGGCAAATGAAAGGCTCTCATCATAAAGTCTGATTCGGAGTCATCATATTCTAATGATGATGATTCAGAAACTGAAAGTTTACCTGAAATAGATGCTGATGAAGAGATGATGCAACTGTGTGCTCTTATGGTGAAGGGTATCACAAAGATAGCCTACAAGAAATTCAGAAAGGGCAAGAAGTTTTCAGGAAAGGTGGAAGTTCTGATAAGAAAGGGTTCAGAAAATCTGAAGGCAAAGGAGGAAAGTCTGATAGAGGAGAAAACTCAAATGCAAAATGCTACAACTGTGGTGAAAGAGGCCACATATCTCCTGACTGCAAGAAAGGAAAAATTGATAAAGGCAAGGCACTTGTCACAAAGAAGAAAAGCTGGACAGACACTTCAGATTCTGATGATGAGGTGAACTATGCCTTGATGGAAAATGTTGATAGCAGTACTGAAACTGCTGAATTAAAGGTACCTCCAACAACCTTTGCTTTTCATACTGATGATATTACTGAGTTGAGATTATACCTTAAAACCATGTTCATTAGTTTTAGAGATCAGACTTTAACATATGAAAGATTAACATCTGAAAGTCTTGCTCTTAAAAATAGAAATGACTATTTAGAATAGGAGTTAGTTTTTCTTTATCAAACTAAGAAAGAAAGAGACGAGGCTTTGTATGTTAGAGATGAAGTACTAAAATTGAATGAATCTCTAAAAACTGATTTAGAAAAGGAAAGAGAGATCATCAGAACTTGGACTAACTCTGGCATAACAACTCAAAATTTAATAAGTAGTGGAAACTGGAAATAGAGCTTAGGTTATGGAGATGATAAAAGTGAGAAAGGAACTGTGTAAATTGAGCCAATTATTATTAAACAGACTGCTAAGCCAAAGGTAAATCCTGTTAAATTTGTAGCAAAAACTGTTATGTCTGATTCTGAAAAGAAGAAAGATTCTAAGACAGAAGTAAAAGAAAAGTCAACTTCTGACAAATTAAAATAGGATAAACCAGCTGAAGTAAACATATGCTTAATGACAAAGAAGCAGCTTAAGCATAAGCTGAAAGAGATTAGAAATATGAACAAGGTAAAGGAAGCTAGGAAAAATAGGAATGGAAAGGAAGGTGTGAATAATAGTAATAACTATATGCCTGTTCCTAATGCTCCTAGAATGAAATGTTATAACTGTGGAAACTCTAACCATCTTGCTTCTTTTTACAGGAAAATAAAGATATAAACTCTTTACCTCCTAAATCAGGAGTTAAAATTCAGTATGTTAGGTTTAAACCATAAAATCCTTGTTTTCATTGTGGTAGTTTATGGCATTCCATTTATACTTGTAAGGAATATCATAGTTTGTACTATGATTATTATAAAATAAAATATTCTTTGAAGAAAGTTAGTGTAATTCCTTCTAGTGTAAATTATGATGCAAAGTATGATATAAAGTCTGATAAATAGCATGTTAGCATAAACTCTAAAATTAAATCCGCTGCAAATGCTAAAAAACTTAAAAAGGCCAAAGGATCCAAGCAAGTCTGGGTCCCTAAAACTAACCAATAGTGGTCTTTGTGATTGCAGGGCAACATGAAAAACATCTTAGTCCTTGACAGTGGATGTTCATGATATATGACTGGAAATAAAGCCTTGCTATCAGACTTTATGGAGAAAGCTGGCCCAGGAGTTTCTTATGGAGATGGCAACATGGGAAAAACTCTGGGATATGTCAATATCAATCTTGGGAATGTCATCATTGAAATAGTAGCTCTTGTCTCAGGACTTAAACACAATCTGTTAAGTGTAAGTCAAATCTGTGAGAGAGGTTATCATGTGGATTTCTCTGAAGAACACTGTGTAGTTGTAAGTAATTCTACAGGCAAAGTGGTTCTGAAAGGTTACAGATATGGTAACATATATGAAGCCAGACTTTCAACAAATTCTGATGGTTCTGCAATAAATCTGTTGAGTAGAGCATCAATTGAAGAAAGCTGGAATTGGCACAAGAGACTCTCTCATTTAAATTTCAACAACATAAATGAGCTAGTAAAGAAAGATCTTGTGAGATGACTGCCAAAATCAGTATTTTCTCCTGATGGCCTTTGTGATTCATGTCAAAAGGCAAAACAAAGAAAATCTTCATTCAAGAGTAAAACTGAATCCTCAATTCTTGAGCCAGTCAATGTCATGTCTATTGCAAAGAAGAAATATGCTATGTTTATAGTAGATGAGTTCACAAGATATACTTAGGTGTATTTCTAGCACAAGAAGAATGAAACTGCATCTACTATAACTGATCATGTTAGACAGCTGAATAAATTGGTCAAAGATTCTGTTAAAATAATAAGAAGTGATAATGGCACTGAGTTCAAGAATTCATTCATGGAAGAGTTCTGCAAAGAGCATGGAATTAAGCAGGAATTTTCTGCACCTGGAACTCCACATCAAAATGGAGTTGTAGAAAGAAAGAACATGACTCTCATTGAAGCTGCATGAACTATGCTTGATGAAGCAAAGCTACCAACCTACTTTTGGGCTGAAGCTGTGCAGACTGCTTTTTTTACACAGAATGCTACACTCATAAACAAGCATAGAAAAACACCATATGAGATGGTGAAGAAAAAGAAGTCGAATCTGACATACTTTCATGTATTTGGATGCAAGTGTTTTGTTCTTAAGACTCATCCTGAACAGCTGTCAAAATTTGATCTAAAAGATGATGAAGGAATTTTTGTAGGATATCCACTTTCCAAAAAGCCTTCAGAGTCTACAATTTAAGAACAAGGGTTGTCATGGAATCTATCAATGTATCTTTTGATGATAAAAAGATTACTATACTTGAAGATTTCAATGATCATGATCAGCTGAGATTTGAAAATGAAGATTTAAATTCTGATTCTGTAAATTCTGATGACTTATATCCTGATTATGTAAGTTCTGACGGGTTAAATTCTGATGTCATTGAAACCGTGGTAACTACTCCAATGGAAAATGCACCTGTTCAGGGGGAGCAAGCTGAAGATCCTACCACAACTCAAGACTCTCAAGAAGTATCAAAACCTGTCACTGGCTCTTCAAGTTCTGATCCATCAAATTCTGATGAGCCAAATTTTGATAATTCTAGAAACTCTAATTCTTCAATTCCTGAATGATCTAACTCAAATTCTGAAGTCTCAGAGAGCATAACTACAGGGGGAGCATCAGAAAATGCTGATGGAGATAACATGGATCATGGGGGAGGATCCAGTTCTAGAGAATAGCTTCCATCTGCAAGGAAGTGGACTAAAGCACATACACCTGACTTAATAATTGGAGATCCTGAAGCAGGTGTCAGAACTAGAACTGCAACATCAAATGAATGTCTCTAGCATTCCTTTCTATCTCAGACTGAACCAAAGAAAGTGGAAGAAGCTCTTCAAGATGCTGATTGGGTGCAAGCAATGCAGGAAGAGTTAAATGAATTTGAAAAAAATAAAGTCTGGACCTTAGTGCCAAGACCAAAGAACAGATCCATTGTTGGCACAAAATGGGTGTTCGGAAATAAAACTGATAGTGATGGCATAATTAAAAGAAACAAAGCAAGGTTGGTTTTTAAAGGCTACTCTCAACAGGAGGGTATTGATTATGATGAAACATTTGCACCAGTTGCTAGATTGGAAGCCATAAGAATCTTTTTAGCTTATGCTGCTCACAAGAAGTTTAAAGTCTTTTAAATGGATGTGAAAGGTGTTTTTCTGAATGGAGAATTGGAAGAAAAGGTATATGTTGAACAACCTCCAGGATTTGTCCAGATAAATGGAGAAAAATAGTATTCCTATCGATGAAGTTGAGCCATTGCGGGATCGACTGATACCCTACGTGGCATAAAGGAAATCGGAAGTAATATTATAAATTTTGTAGGAACGCGATTACGATCAAATCATTAAAGCATTTCCAGATGACATTTCGAAGATATAATGTGACCAAAATTGTGAATCTCTCATTCGACTGGTTTCTGCAGGCATAATTAGGTGAAGCGTGAAAGGTGATCAACATCGAAATTCCTCTTCTTAATACGATAGCGTATGTTCTTCTTGATTCTTGAATACGTACGAGTTTCTCCTGTGGATAAATCATATGAGGTGAAGACGAAAGAAAATTTATTGTATTCCTTCTAAATTATTTCTCTTCTTAAATTACTGATTCCTGATTGATACAAACAGTGTTGTGGTATGACGCTTTGTCGAAATGATGAAGAGTCGGGTGGGACGCCACCTAATCATGTGTTGTATGCCATATAGTATGAAAGACTGGCCATCTTGAGTACGAATATGGTTGTCTCATTCACATCTAAATCTTCACTCATTCTTCTTTCTTCAATTTACTAAATTACAAATTCTCCCAATCGTTTGTGGCATTGTTATTCTTTATTCAGTTTTCAATCAAAATCATATTCACAAACTCTTCTTTGGCGTAAGGTCTGTTCTTTGACGATTTCAAAAAAAAATACAACAGCGTGACACGTGGAATCATACAACAAACATAGATATGACTGCAAACCGATATATGGTTGACATCTGTGGGTAAGGAAGAAGAAATTCATCAATAACATGGACATGGCGAAAATATCGAGTCAGACAGTTGTTCTTGCTATAGGGATTTCATTAGTACAGTAGATTACGTTAACGCGATACATTTCGAATTGGAAGATTTCTATAAGAAATGAATCGTTAGTGAACTGTAATAATTAAATCAATTACCAAATAAGGAAGTAAAGTTGTGTGCACCAGATGGAGCAAACGAGTATCGGGACGACGATCAAATATCAAGGAAATTCTGAACAATGACTCAGACATGCAATTACTACGTAAAACATCCCTTCATCGCGGAAAGATATTTGTCATGAAGATTCAAAATGGAAGAAATCTTAAATGTAATCGAACTGCGAACGTGCTCTTAAAGAAATTGTGAAGTTCTCTAACTTGCGTAAATAAGTGATGATGAATTCAATGCTCATACCCGGGTCAGTGACGAAAGTTTGATGCGGAACCATAAGTGGAGATGAAGTAATGGTGACTCAACGGTGAAACTTTTTAAGAAATAATGATATAACGATTAAGTTTCTACCAGATTGCGACGATAGTAATGAAAACCGTGCGTGGTTATTAAAAGATAAACATATTAGTTAATAAAATTGAATGCGTATCGTCCAAGATAGATGATTGTTGTGATTTGTGGAAGGATGCGGCATAGTTCTTAAAAGTTACTATACACAATGAGTAACGACAATAAATAAGTTAAAATACTCGCGAAATAAAATTGTGAGACACGAGATAAATTTTAAAGCTTACTGATAAAATTTTGTAACATTCTGAAAGAACTGGGAAGATAGTGGTTATATTAATCCTTGTTGATTTAAGACTTTTAAGTCTCACATTTTGCTTGACTTGAAGTCCCAGAAAATAGCTAAGTTCTCCCATCATACTCATTTGATATCTTGATTGCATTAGTTTTGCAAACCTTTCACAGAGTTTGGCATTTATAGAACCAAATATGATATCATCAACATATATCTGTACCAAAAGTAAGTCCTTTCCATAGTTGAGGAAGAACAATATTTTATCAATTGTGCCTCTGTTAAATCCATTTCCAGAAGGAATTGAGCTAAAGTCTCATACCATGCTCTTGGAGCTTGCTCAAGGCCATAAAGTACTTTATCAAGTTTGTAGACATGATTAGGAAATTTTGGATAAGATCTTAACAATATCACCACTAAAACTAGGTTTATAACTACATACTAAAAGAATCTTGAATTTGAATCTTAAATAAAGTTGGGTCAAATATTTTTACCTTTCTTGAAAGCTTGAGATAAACATCAAGATCTTAACAATATCACCAATAAAACTAGGTTTATAACTACATACTAAAAGGATCTTGAATTTGAATCTTAAATAAAGTTGGGTCAAATATTTTTACCTTTCTTGAAAGCTTGAGATGTGTTCTTGAGGATGGTGGAGTCTTGGGAGTGCTTGGTATGGTTTTTGGAACCTAAAACCACCATTGCAATCAAGAAACCAAAGAAGAGTTACTATTCATACTATTCCCTAGCAACTTTCTTGATTTTATTTCACCCATCAAACCTTGATAAAAAGGGATCAAAGATTTATCTTACCTTAGTTTGGTTGTTAGGAAGCTTGAGAATTAATGGGAGGATTTAACCATGGCTAGAACTTGAGGTTTTGAATTTGATTTCTTGGTGAAGAAGAAGCCGAATGGAAGAAATAGGGAGCGAAGAAGTGTTTTTATGTTTGCTTCCTTGGTTGCTTCTTGGTTGCTTCTTGGAAATAATGCAAGTGGTATCTTGTAATTGATCTTTATCCTCTAGTATATATCCTACGATTTATTCTTGTTGCCAAATCTTTGGACAAATCTAGCTAGGCTTCCTAGTTTACAAGCTAACCTAATTAGCTTAGCCAATTAGCTTACTATTCTCTAGCCCTTGGTTGAACATCCTATACCTTAGCTCACTATTTGACAAAGTAATCATGGTTACTTTCCTACCATGGTTAGTTAGTGTGTTACGTTTATTTAAGCATTTACGCGTTCGCTCGGTCACTTAAACGTTTTCGTAATACCTTCTCGAAAATGGTTCGCGACGTAAATCATTTCGTATTTATTCCTTATGCTTTGAATTATCATAATTGAATATAAATCCATAGGGTTTTAAATTTGTAATTATATTGTGATTCCCGTAATCCTCGATGATTGGTAAATATGGTTATTTTTCAAAGTTCGTTTTCTTCGAAAACTAATAGCGTTTACATCACTCATTTGGTATGTATAATCATAATATCAACTTCGAATCTTATTTTCTCATGCATAACATAGTGTGGGCTAAAAAAAATTCCCGTCCATCAGGGTTACTATTCATTTAGCATTTTACCATGTCTCAAAAATTCAAGTTATTATATTACTATTCATAAAGGTCTTTTACCGATGTCAAAAATTTGGGTTCTTACAAAGTGGTCATTCCAATTTCCTTTAAAATCAATGGCACACACTCGTAGCATATTTTCTAGGGTCTGAATAGTCCTTTCACTTTGTCCATCACTCTGGGGGTGGTAAGCGGTACTCATGTTTAGTCTTATGCCTACACATTCCTGGAAGCTTCTCCGAAATCAGGAATTAAACCTGGGGTCTCGATCTGATACTATGGCAACATGGACGCCATGTCTCACTACAATTTCCTTCAAGTAAATATCCACTAGCTTGTCTACGGTGTACCTTTCGTTGATTGGTAGGAAGTGTGCGGACTTGGTCAATCTATCTATGATAACCCATATGGCTTCGTGATTGGTCTTTGTCCTTGGTAGGCCTGTCACAAAATCCATGGCTATATGCTCCCATTTCCATTTCGGAATTTCCAGGGGCCGTAATAGTCCACTGGGTTGCTGATGTTCAACCTTCACTCTCTGGCATGTCAAGCACTTGCTGAACCACTCTGCTACTTCTTTCTTCATGTTAGGCCACCAATAATATTCCTTAAGGTCACGATACATCTTCGTACTTCCTGGGTGGATTGAATATCTGGAGTTGTGCCCTTTGTGCAGCAGCTCATCCTTTAACTCTTGCACATTGGGAATCCAAATTCGGGATGCATACCTCATGATCCCTCTCTCGTTCTTCTCATATCTCACTTCCTCACCGGTCAATATTCCTCTTTCTTCACTCATCTTCTTTTCATGACATACTCGTATCTTTTCAGTCAGTTCCGGCACTAGCTTGATCTCAAATAATCCTTCTGTTCCTTTACCGGTCGTTCTCACGTCAATTTCCATCTTCTCAAATTCTTTAATTAATTCCTCAGATGTTATTATCATTTTGAGTCTTTCCTTCCTACTAAGGGCGTCAGCCTCCACATTGGCTTTACCCTGGTGATACAAAATTTCACAGTCGTAGTCCTTAATCAACTCTAATCATCTCCTCTGTCTCATGTTCAGTTCCTTCTGAATAAAAATATATTTGAGGCTCTTATGGTCTGTGTAAATCTCGCATTTCTCACCACATAGGTAGTGTCTCCAAATCTTCAGGGTAAACACTATGGCTCCTAATTATAGATCATGCGTCGGGTATCTGCTCTCATACTCCTTCAATTGTCGACAGGCATACGCTATAACTTTGTCGTGCTACATAAGCACACATCCTAATCCTTTAAGCGATGCGTCGCTGTATATCACAAACTTTCCCTTTCCATCGGGAAAAGCGAGCACTGGTGCTAACACCAGCATCCTTTTCAGTTCCTGAAAGCTTTCCACACATTTCTCTATCCATACAAACTTTTCTGTCTTTCGGGTAAGTCTAGTCAGTGGACCTGCTATCTTAGCAAAGTCTTGCACGAATCTCCAGTAATACCCTGCTAAACCTACAAAACTCCTAACGTCAGTTGGGGTAGTTGGTCTTTCCCAGTTGGATACCGCCTCTATTTTGGCGGGGTCAACTAAAACTCCTTTGCTACTCACCACATGTCCTAAGAACTGTACTTCCCTTAACAAAACTTGCATTTCGAGAACTTGGCATATAATTTCTCATTCCTCAAGATTTCTAAGACTATCCATAAATGTTCTGCATGTTCTTGCTTTGTCTTTGAGTAGATTAGAATATCATCTATAAAAACTATCACACATATATCTAGGTACCTTTTGAACACTCTGTTCATCAAATCCATAAAGGCTGCGGGTGCATTTGTTAGCCCAAATGACATGACTAAGAACTCATAATGTCCATACCTAGTGCGAAAGGCAGTCTTCGGTATATCCTCAGGTTTGATTTTCAACTGGTGATATCCTGTCCTCAAATCTATTTTGGAAAAATGTACAGATCCCTTGAGTTGGTCGAATAGGTCATCAATCCTGGGGAGAGGGTACCTATTCTTAATAGTCAGCTTATTCAATTCTCGATAGTCTATGCATAATCTCATACTGCCGTCCTTTTTCTTTACGAACAGTACTGGCGCTCCCCATGGCGACACACTGGGTCTTATCATTCCATTATCTAATAATTCTTACAGTTGAGAAGCTAGTTTCTTCATCTCAACTGGGGCTAGCCTATAGGGGGCATTGGATACTGGTGTCGTTCCTGGTGCTAATTCTATAGCGAACTCTATTTCTCTGTCGGGTGGCAACCCTGGTAAGTTCTTTGGAAACAGATCCTCGAATTCGTTCACTATGGGTATGTCCTATGTATTAGGAACTTCCTTCTTGGTATCTACCATGTTAGGTCACACACACACACTATAGAGGGGGTGAATACAGTGTAAAGTACAATCAAATCGAACTTTAATAACTCAAGTAACATAAAACAAACTTTATTGAAATAATAAACTCTGTTACAGTATGGAACTGTTACCTCTCAGTGATGAACAAATATCACGAGAGCTGCTAGGGTTACAATGAATTATCTTCTCGAATATGATAACACTTATAGTGTAAACCCTATGTCTGTGTTTATATACTTCACAGTTACAAGATAATCGCTAATTGATATGGAATATAATTCTGCTTCCTAAAATATATCAATCAGATATCTTTTCTTCCAAGTATTCTATTCTTCATAGAATTCCTTCTTCATGCATATCTCTTCTTATGTTTGTCTCGATCTTCTTTCCTTTAATCAGCTGTTGTCCTTATCTGAACGTCCTTCAGTACTTAAGTTCTGATATCCATCTTCTGATGATTATCTCCTGATAATATAAGTACTGATATCCTTAAGTCCTGACTTCCAGTAAGTACTGATTTATCCTATTTAAGTAAGATCTGAGAGCTAAACATAAATCATATTAGCCATGACATTATCAAATATATCTAACAATCTCCCCCAACTTGTAAATTAGCATAATATACAAGTTTAACAGATATTTTATGATGTCAAAAACATTAAGTACAAATGCATGAGAATTAGACTAGATAACTACAACTTACAGTCCTTAAAGCTTTACCAATCTTTAACTTCTGATAATAACTCCAGTCTGTACAAATATCAGAATCTAAGCAGTTGTAGATCTTGACTTGGCTTCATCTTCTGATCTCTCTGATGTCAGGAGTTGTTCTGAGATAGTTCTTCAACAAACATTTCTCAGCATATCTAAGTTCATCAATCATCCTCCTTTTAGCATCTTTAAGCTCTGCAGTATCTTCACCAATTTGAAAGATTGCAACCCTGAGATCATTAATCTTAGCTTTTCTTATATCCTGATCCAGTCTGATCAAATATGCTTTATCAGATTCAAGATTGAATTCCACAGCCCTGTAACCCAGAAAGGTAGTTATAATCTTAGCAGTGTTGGGCTTCATGTCAACTATATCACCCTTGTGATCTCTGTACTTTGGAAGATATGTGCTATCAGACTTAACAGAATAAAGCCTTTTCTGTCTCTGAATCTGATCCTTCAAATAGTTTGTAACACTTTCTGTTAATCTGTCATTCACTTGAAGTAAGAATAGTACATGCTCCAGTTCTTCAAAATACTTCAATGGAATGGAATTTTGCCTTATATGATAAACCCTACCATCTGTCATGAAGTACAACAAGATGTGTTCTTTCAAGTAGGTATGGTAAACCATTTGTACAGATTCCAGTTGATTCAATCTCTCAGGAGTTGCTCCAATACCTGGTTCACTCAAGGAAGTTGGATCATTTCTAGTGTTCTGTATTCTTCTTTCATCAGCACTTCCCAATCCAGTTTTATCTCTTGCTTCCTTTCCAGTAGCTACTCTTGCTTCAAAACCACTTGCAACAGTCTTCAAAGGTTGAGTCTGTTTTGCTTTAGTGAATTCTGGTAGGAGTGTCTTTGATTTATCTTCTGATATCAAGTTAACTTGAGCTATGTCAGAGGTTACTTGCTTCTTCAGGATATCAGAACTTACTGTCTCTTGACTCTGAACAACTTAAGCCATGTCAGAGGTTGTCTTAAAAACTTTTCTTGAAGTCAGAGCAAGATCATCCTTTTCATCAGTGATTTCTTCATTCTCAGGAGGCACATAAACCTTGATAGGTTCACCAACTTTTTCTTTACCCTTGGATCTTGGATCTATCTGCGGTTGTGATTTAGCCAATGTTGTTTCAGTATTTGTCCTTTCTTTTATCACAATGCCTTTGAGTTTTGGAAGTGTCTTTTTACCAGAAGCTTCAGATTTAGATGTGACTTTTTCTGATTTAAGTCTGGCTTCTTCTTCCATTAAACTCTCCAAGTTCGTTCCTGGATTTTCCTGAAGAAATAACTGTCTTGACATTTCTTCATCAAGATCTAAAAGTTCATCAGAACTTATCCTTTTACCAGTAGCAGAACTAATTCTTTTTACAGTATCAGAACTTGTCCTGTGACTAGTGATTTCAGCTTTTCTTGATGAAAAACCTCTACCTTGACTATGACCTCTACCCATTCCAGGGTTTCCATGATCATCCTTTTCATCATCCTTCCCCTTCAGTGTCTTATCAGTTTTGCATTTGGACTTAATTACTTTCTCCCCCTTTTTGGCATCAGCAGGTAAAAGAAGAGAGACAAGCAATTCCACTGAGGCTTGGATTTCATTAAGTTGAGATTGCTGAGAAGCTTGATTTTTCAGAATATCAACAATTTGTGCTTGTTGTTTCTCTTGAGTCTTCTCAATATAAGCAACTCTGTCAAAGGTAGGTTGGAAGAATTTTTTCTTGTCAATCTTCTGAACTTGTTCTTGCTTAATGAATTCTTCCTGAATCTTATATAACTCTGCATGAGTAGTTGAATGAAGACCTTGTAGATGTTTAGTACTCAATGCAGTGACTCTAAGCTGTATTTTGTAATCATCAGTAATTTATATCTCATCAGCTTTAGTCAAGTGCTTAGCAAGATGCTTTGCAGATGGAGCACAGGTAACTGAGTTCCATTCCTTAGTCCACTCCTGTCCTGCAGGAGTTTCACTCCAAGGCACGGGTGCTTCTCTTGTAACAAATTTCTTAACAAGTTCAGATTTAAGAACAGTTTGTTGAGGAGCATGTCCTGAAGGACCTGCTTCATCAGCATCTTCATTTGGAGCAGCATCACCAGTATCTCTAGCATTTGCAGCATCAGAACTTACAGAGTCAGTATGTTCTGATAAAATAACAGTATGAGTAGCAATGGAGGCTTCAGGATCATCCTCTAATTGCTGATCTGGTTCCAAGTTCTGATCAACAGCCATATCCTGATGTTCACCTATATTCTGATCATCAGCATCTAGATGCAGAGAAGGTGTAGTAGATAATTCTGGAGTTTGAGCAGCATCAGTAACAGGTGTTGTTGATGGATTAGTTGCTGTTGGAGCTTCTAAGTAAAGTACTTCAGGCACAACCAAGTTCTGGATATCAATATCAGCACTTGTTCCTGAATTAACAGGAGATACAGTCTTAGGAGACACAGAAGGTGTGTTGGCATTTTCAGTAACAGCTTCCTTTGTTGAAGTTAATGGAGAAGCAGTGGCCTTAGCAGATTCTGGTTCTTGTAAGATCAGAGATTCCTGATCTCCTTCCTTAGCTGCTGCTTCCTCATCATCTGAAACTGGCCTTTTTGCCCTCTATTTCTTGTATCTCTTTGAAGATATGGATTCCTTGGGAGTTTCATCAACAGTCATTCTTCTAAGCCTTTTGAGAAGCCTAGATCCCCCAATCACAGAATCCTTCTGAGAAAGAACTTTCTCAGCTTCTTTATTAATAGGTTCTGAAGTAGAAACATGTTCCTCACTATCAGATTCATCTCTCAAAACAATCCTCCTTCTCTTCTGAGGTGTTTGAGAAACAGTCTTTCTCCTCTTAGCCTTGGAAGATGAAGGCTTCACAATAGGTGCTGAGGATGAAGGTTGAACTGTCTGTGAAGTGGAGAGATATGATTTGAGATATTGCCTGAGGGTAGGTTGAGTAGTATGAGTGGTATGTTCTGATGGTTGTTGTGGAGTTTGAGATCTGGTGGTTGGTTGGACATCAGGATAAACAGATCTGTAGGTATCAGGATCAGCATTTACTAAGATCTGGTTTACAGATTGAGGAATCTGTAAAGGTCTAACCACCCTTTTCTTAAGATCAGCATTTATCAGGTCATTAAAAGCTCGTTTTGCAATTTTGAATGGTGAAATTAAGGTACTGGCTAATTGAGGGGGATTAGTACAGCAAAAGTTATATATAAGCTGACAGAATCTAGCAAAATAAACTACATTTCTATCTTCTGTCATCCTATCCCCTATGAAACCTATTACAGCATTTGCAAAATCAAAATGAGTTTGGTTAATGATTGCATACCCGATGTGCTGACTCATTATAGGGATTGCATCAAAGTTGGAACACTTATTCCCAAAAGCTTTAGTGATGCAGTCGAAGAAGAAGCTCCATTCCTTTCTGATATGAGCCCGTTTCAACTGCCCAAGCTTAGCCAAACTCTGCTCATACCCCAAACTGGCCATTAACTCCTGAAGAGCTGATTCCTCTGGGGTTGAAAAAGTACATCCTTCTGGTAAATGGAGAGCCTTTCGAATTGTACCAGGAGTTACCACATGTGTAGAATCATCCACTTTGAAAATAATACTGGGAGTACCATGTGTACCACCATTATCAAAGTTTCCAGTCCTCCAAAATTTCAAAACATGTTGGCTCGAAAAGGTTGAAGGTTGGGTCAATGCATACCCGATTTCACTGTGTGCAAGAAGATCTTGCACAAATTGCAACTCAGACGGAGCTTCAGCATTATCAAGAATTGCAGCATAGTTATTTGGAACAAATTTAGCTCCATCAATGATCAAATCCTTAGGTGCCATGAAAATAATCGAGATTTAAGAGTGCCTGTTAGGTGTTTGATAGAATGTCTATATGAAAAACCAACGTCAGGAGAAGAAAGAGAGTAAAAGCAAATAGAAAGATAAAGTATAAAAGTGAATAAAAGATTAAAAAATCCTCTCTCTGTCTTTCTTATACTTTGAAAAAAAATGTAACCGTTTGACACCTGTCAGACATGCAGTAATAATGAATAGTAAATGGGCACGGGAAAATAGTAATCATTACTTACCAACTTGCAGTTTTTTAAGGAAAAAACCGTTCCACTTACCCAGTAATTCCATTAATCAAGGTAAATCAGTTTTAATTCAAAATTGAAACTGTTTCCACTTATTCAATTATTTTTCACTGTAACACCAATATTCTGAAAAACAATTCGAGTGAGAATGACCAAAATAAATCAAGGGAACAAGTACTGATAATATAAAATCAGAACTTAATTTAAATTAAAATTGAAATGGTCATCAGAATATGAATAGTTATCAGGATTTATCAATGCATTACAAAACATCTCAGAGACAAGAACTTGCAAAAAAAAGAAATTTCATTAATATATTAAGATAATACATTCATGAAATTTAAATTATATCAGAACTTTTACAAGATTGTCCTAAGCTGTTAAACCTAACATCAACAGCCTTTGTCCTAGCTCAAGAAGCAGGGCAAGGCTGACGATGAAGAAAAACAAGAAGAAGAAAATAAATCATTTCTTCTTCCTACTCTCGACAAACAGAATAGCGAGTCTGATGATTCGCTCTTGCTGGTGGAGAGCTTCCAGCCTTTCCTCCACCAATCGCTCCAGATGGCGATGGTAATCCATGTAGAAGAACAGGAGGTGGGTGAGTACCTCATGGGGAACTGAGTCCCATATCTCATCAGGAATGGCAGTGACATGCCATTCCTGCTGCCATGCTTTACAGCTCAGCTCCATGTTGAATGTTTCATAGTTCAAAAACATATTGTAATTAACCATGGTGTTTTTGATATAAAGAGAATGAAGTGAGTTTGTGATAAAAGAGTTGATGTGAAGGCTGATATGAGGTGGTTGTTTATATAGGCAAAAGAATGCCAGGAGACGCAAGGAAATTTAATGCTGACAGGTAGGATTAATTCTACCTCGTCTCCCTAGACTTGGAAGACGAAAAATAGTCATTGGAAGTGTAAGTCAGGGTTTAATGCGCACAAGTAACAAGTAAACATTACTGTACATGTACATGAACCACTATCCCTAATGATATTGACTGTTAATATTCTACCCAAACATATTCTGATTTAAAAGGAGACTGTTTTTAGATTTTATCCACAAATAAGTCAAGTAAAGGATCAGTTTTTAATATCAGAACTTAGACTTATATCAGAACTTAACAATTATCAGAACATGATTTCTTAACTCGAAAAATGAATGCCTATCGTAGTAAGTCCTCACACAAATTCTGATATAGATTCTTCAGAACTTAATCATCAGAACGTGCAATCAGAACTTGTCCTCAGAAATTTGTGCATTGTGACACAGAAACTGTGCATCTAAAATAACATAGATCACCACAGTAATTTTCATCATTCATATGGAGTGTTTAGTGTGTGCATTAAGCTAAATATCAGACAAAGAGTAAAGTCTGATTCACTTCAGTATATCTTAGAAATAAAGCATAACTAAAACTTTACTAAAAACCTATCATTATTCTGAAACCTACTATTGAATGAGTTCATGCTTGAGTCCACCTCAACTATTTTGTGCTAATTTTGTGCATCTTTTTAAATTCAATTGTACAGTGGCTTCTCAGTGTAAGTGAGTCACGACTGCTTATCAGAATTTATGCTATAATTAGAGTATTTCTCCAGTAATCATATAGTGTGAAAAGTCACCAAGAAAATATTTTGCTTTTCTGATGCATATTTACTTAATACCAGCAATGCACTTGGGTCGTCCCTTCCACATTTTTACTCTAGATCTCAAAGGAGTACCTGTTTTTAATCCTTGATTCTTTTCTTTATCTTTTGAGAAGAGAGGTTTATCAGCACTTAGTACATTTAACAGATTTACTAGCATCAGAACTTAACAAATGAGAAGCAATATTCTAGTTTGTGACTTAGGAATAAGATAGACAAAGTAAACTCAACTAAGCTCAATATCAGAATTTGCTTGTGTCAATGGATTTCCACATAAATAATTACTTTTAACATGGCATCCCTAGTTTATTAAAGACTACTAGGTTAGCATCTAGCACAGGTATCCTCATAGGATTAAATAGTTACATTAACAGACATATCACTATCAGAGTTTAGAAAGTCACATCAGACAATAGTCAGTACTTAAGCAATTTTCAATTAAGCACAGAATACACAAAGAGAGTAATTTCTGTAAATACTGATCATAAAGTCTGATGCATCAGAACAAAACTAAGCAGATTTAAAAAAAGAACCTGAAACCATTCCAAGTTCATTTACCAATCTTGTAAAAGTAGTTTCACACAATGGTTTGGTGAAGATATCTGCTAGTTGTTGATCTGTTGGAACAAAGTGCAATTCCACTATACCTTCATCCACATGTTCCCTTATGAAGTGGTACCTGATGCTGATGTGCTTTGTCATTGAGTATTGAACTGGATTACCTGTCATAGCAATAGCACTTTGATTATCACAGTAAATAGGGATTTTAAAATATGTTAACCCATAATCCAGTAACTGATTCTTCATCCAAAGAATCTGTGCACAACAGCTTCCTGCAGCAATGTACTCAGCTTCTGCAGTTGATGTCAAAATTGACTTTTGTTTGTTGCTAAACCAAGAAACTAATCTGCCTCCAAGAAATTGGCAACTTCCACTTGTGCTTTTCCTGTCAATTTTGCAACTTGCAAAATCTGCATCTGAGTAACCTATTAGTTTAAAATCTGATTCTCTGGGATACCATAAACCCAGATCAGCTGTTCCCATAAGATACTTGAATATTCTTTTCACAGCTGTTAAGTAAGGTTCTCTTGGATCTGCTTGAAATCTTGCACAAAGACAGGTAGCATACATGATATCAGGTCTACTAGTAGTTAGATAGAGTAGAGAGCCAATCATACCTCTGTAATCAGTAATATCTACTGATTTACCAGTATCCTTGTCCAGTTTTGTTACAGTGGCCATGGGAGTGGATGCACTCGAACAGTCTTGCATTCCAAATTTCTTCAGCAAATTTCTGGTGTACTTAGTTTGACAAATAAAAGTGCCTTCTTCATTCTTCTTGACTTGAAGGCCCAGAAAATAGCTAAGTTCCCCCATCATACTCATCTGATACCTTGACTGCATCAGTTTGGCAAACTTTTTGTAAAGTCTGTCATTTGTAGACCCAAAAATGATATCATCAACATAAATCTGGACCAGAAGTAAGTCCTTTCCATGGTTGAGGTAGAACAGTATTTTGTCTATAGTTCCTCTGTTAAATCCACTTTCCAGAAGAAACTGAGCTAAAGTCTCATACCATGCTCTAGGAGTTTGCTTAAGTCCATAAAGTGCTTTATCAAGACTGTAGACATAATCTGGATATTTGGAATCTACAAAGCCTGGAGGTTGTTCAACATATACTTCTTCCTCCAATTCTCCATTGAGAAAAGCACTTTTCACATCCATTTGAAAGACAGTAAACTTTTTGTGAGCAGCATAAGCCAAAAATATCCTTATGCTTCTAACCTAGCAACTGGTGCAAATGTTTCATCATAATCAATTCCCTCATGTTGAGAATATCCTTTTGCAACCAGCCTTGCCTTATTTCTTCTAATTATGCCATCACTGTCAGTTTTGTTTCTGAATACCCACTTTGTACCAACAACAGATCTATTTTTTGGTCTTGGCACTAGGGTCCAGACTTTGTTTCTTTCAAATTCATTTAACTCTTCCTGCATTGCTTGCACCCAATCAGCATCTTGAAGAGCTTCTTCCACTTTCTTTGGCTCAGTCTGAAAAAGAAAAGAATTGTAAAGACATTCATTTGAAGTACCTGTTCTAGTTCTGACACCTGCATCAGGATTTCCAATTATCAAATCAGGTGTATGTGATTTAGTCCACTTCCTTGCAGATGGAAGGTTTTCTCTAGAACTGGATGCTCCCCCATGATCCATGCTGTCTTCATTCTTCAGAATTTAGATTTTCAGAACTATCAGAACTTGGCTTATCAGAACTTGATGAATCAGAACTTGAAGAGCCAGATGTATGTTCTGATGCTTCTTGAGATGTGGTAAGATCTTGAGTATGCTCCCCCTGCATAGGTGCATCTTCCTTTGGCGTAGTCACCACAGTTTCAATAACGTCAGAGTTTAATCCATCAGAGTTTGCAGTATCAGGACTTAGATTGTCAGGATTATCAGTATCAGAATTTGAGTCTTCATTTTCAAATCTCAGCTGATCATGATCAATAAAATCTTCAAGTCCAGTAATCTTCTTGTCATCAAAAGAGATATTGATAGACTCCATGACCACTCTTGTTCTCAAGTTATAGACTCTGAAGGCTTTTGTGGAAAGTGGATATCCAACAAAGATTCCTTCATCAGCTTTTAGATCAAATTTGGATAGCTGTTCAGGATGAGTCTTAAGAACAAAACACTTGCATCCAAATACATGAAAATACTTCATATTTTGCTTCTTTTTCTTTACCATCTCATATGGTGTCTTTCCTTGCTTGTTAATGAGTGTTGCATTTTGAGTAAAACAAGCAGTCTACACAGCTTCAGCCCAGAAATAGGTTGGAAACTTTGCTTCTTCAAGCATTGTACGTACAACTTCAATGAGAGTTCTATTCTTCCTTTCAACAACTCTATTTTACTGTGGAGTTCTAGGAGTAGAGAATTCCTGCTTGATTTTATGGTTTTTGCACAACTCTTCCATTATCAAATTCTTGAACTCAGTGCCATTATCACTCCTTATTGTCTTCACAGAATCTTTGACCAATTTATCCAGTTGTTTGACATGATTAATCAAGATAGATGCAGTTTCACTTTTTGTGTGCAAGAAATACACCCATGTGTATCTGGTGAACTCATCTACTATGACCAAGGCATATTTCTTCTTTGCAATAGACATGATATTCACTGGACCAAATAGATCAACATGTAGTAGGTGATAAGACTCAAGAATTGATGATTCAGTCTTGCTCTTGAATGAGGATTTTCTTTGTTTGGCCTTCTGACAAGAATCACAAAGGCCATCAGGAGCAAATACTGACTTTGGTAGTCCTCTCACAAGATCTTTCTTGACCAACTCATTTATATTGTTGAAATTTAAATGAGAGAGTTTCTTGTGTCAATTCCAGCTTTCTTCAATTGATGCTCTACTCATTAGACAGATTGCAGAACCATCAGTACTTGTTGAAAGCTTAGCTTCATAAATGTTACCACGCCTGTATCCTTTCAGAACAACTTTGCCTGTAGATTTACTTACAACTTCACAGTGTTCTTCAAAGAAATCAACATGATAACCTCTGTCACATATTTGACTTATACTCAGCAGATTGTGTTTAAGTCCGGAGACCAGAGCTACTTCTTTAATGATGACATTCCCAAGATTGATATTGCCATATCCCAATGTTTTTCCAATGTTGCCATCTCCATAAGAAACACCTGGGCCAGCTTTCTCCATAAAGTCTGATAGCAGGGCTTTATTTCCAGTCATATGTCCTGAACATCCCCTGTCCAGAACTAGGATGTTTTTCCTGTTGCCCTGCAATCATAAAGACCACTAATGATTAGTTTTAAGGACCCAGACTTGCTTGGATCCTTTGGCCTTTTCAAGTTTGTTAATATTTGCAGCGGATTTAGCATAAGAGTTTATGTTAACATTTTTCTTATCAGAATTTACACTATCAGAATTTGAATCAGAATTTACACTAGAAGGAACAATGGAAACTTTCTTTAAAGAAGGTTTTATTTGATAATAATCATAGTACAAACTATGATATTCCTTACAAGTATAAATGGAATGCCATAAACTACCACAATGAAAACAAGGATTTTGTGGCTTATATCTAACAGACTGACTCTTAACTCCTGACTTTAAAGGTAAGGAGTTTATGTTCTTATTCTTCCTGCAAAAAGAAGCCAGATGGTTAGAACTTCCACAGTTATGACATGTTTTCCTAGGAGCTTTAGGAACAGGTTTATAATCATTGCTTTTATTCACACCTTCCTTTCCATTCCTATTTTTCCTAGGTGATTTTACCTTGTTTGCGTTCTTAACATCTTTCAGCTTATGCTTAAGCTGCTTCTTAGTCATTAAGCCTATGTTTACTTTAGCTGTCTTTTCCTGTTTTAGTTTGTCAGAAGTTAATCCCTTTTTAACTTCTGATTTCTCATTATCAGACTTTACAGTTACAAACTTAACAGGTTTTAACTTTGGCTTTTGCTTAACAATAACAGGCTTAATTTCTACAATTCCTTTATCATTCTTATCCTCTCCATAACCTAAGCCCTCTTTCCAGTTTTCACTACTCAGAAAATTTTGAGTTGTTCTGCCAGAGTTAGTCCAAGTCCTGATAACCTCTATTTCCTTTTCGAACTCAGTTTTTAGAAATTCATTCATTTTTAGCACTTCATCCCTAACATAAAAAGCATCATCTCTATCTTTCTGAGTTTGATGGAACATAACTAACTCTTTTTCTAAGAAATCATTTCTTTTCTTAAAAGCAAGATTTTCAGAAGTTAATCTTTCACATGTTAAAGTTTGATCTATATAACTAACAAACATGGTTTTAAGATATCTTCTCAACTCATTAATATCATCAGTATGAAAAGCATAAGTAGTCTGAGGTACCTTTGATTCAGCAGCTTCAGAACTTCTTTCAGCACTTGCTTTATCAGCATTTGCCATCAAAGCATAATTCTCCTCACTTTCAGAGTCTGAGGTGTCTGTTCAGCTTTTCTTCTTTGTGACAAGAGCCTTGCCTTTGTCACTCTTCACTTTCTTGTAATCAGGAGATATGTGGCCTTTCTCACCACAGTTATAGCATTTGACATTGGCATAATCTCCTTTGTCAGACTTTCCTCCTCTGCCCTCAGATCTTCTGAAATTCTTCTTATCAGAACTTGTGCCTTTCCTGGAAAACTTCTTTCCCTTTCTGAACTTCCTGTATGCAATCTTTGTGATCCCTTTCACCATAAGAGCACACAATTTCATCATCTCCTCATCAGCATCAGTGTCAGGCAAGCTTTCAGATTCTGAGTCATCATCACTTTCAGAACTTGATGACTCAGTATCAGACTTTGTGAAAAGAGCTTTACCCTTGTCTTTCCTTGAGGTAGCTGCCTTGGGGGATTCTTCTTCAGCCTTAAAAGAAGCTATCCTTGACTTTCCTCCTTTCCTCTTGCTTCTTTGTTCCATCTCAAGTTCATGAGTCTTGAGCATTCCATAAATTTCATCAAGAGTTATTTCATCAAGATTGTAGTTGTCTCTTATTGTTGTTGTCTTCAAATCCCAGCATTCAGGAAGAGCTAACAGAAATTTAAGGTTTGAATCTTCAAGATCATACTCCTTATTAACATGTGACAAATCATTCAAGAGTTTGACAAATCTATCATATAAATCAGTCAATGACTCATTAGCCTTTGAGTCAAAGTGTTCATACTCTTGAGTGAGTATTGTCTTCCTGTTCTTCTTAATTGTATCAGTTCCCTGACACCTTGTTTCCAGAGCATCCCATATCTCCTTTGCAGTCTTGCAGTTAATTACCCTGTTTGACATTACATTATCAATGGCACTATGAAGTAAGTGTCGTACCTTAGCATCCTTAGCAATTGATGCGATATCTTCAGCAGTGTAATCACTCTTCTCCTTTGGTACAGTCTTTGCTGCTTCACCTGCAACTGCAACTGCGAGCTTGGTTGGTTTGTGAGGTCCTTCCTTGATTCTATCAAGATATTCTGGATCTGTAGCTTCCAGAAACATGGTCATCCTCACCTTCCATATGGCATATTCAGATGGTCTCAATATGGGAACTCTGATGGTCTCATACCGACTTTGAATTTGTGTCTTTGGAGGTTCTTCAGTTTTGGTGGGCTTAGTTGGAGTTTCTGTGTCAGACATGATTGTGTTTGGATCTTAAACTGTTTGTGCGTTAACAGATAGGCTCTGATACCACTTGTTAGGTCACACACACTGTAGAGGGGGTGAATACAGTGTAAAGTACAATCAAATCGAACTTTAATAACTCAAGTAACAGAAAATAAACTTTATTGAAACAATAAACTCTGTTACAGTATAGAACTGTTACCTCTCAGTGATGAACAAATATCACGAGAGCTACTAGGGTTACAATGAATAATCTTCTCGAATATGATAACACTTATAGTGTAAACCCTATGTCTGTGTTTATATACTACACAGTTACAAGATAATCGCTAATTGATATGGAATATAATTCTGCTTCCTAAAATATATCAATCAGATATCTTTTCTTCCAAGTATTCTATTCTTCATAGAATTCCTTCTTCATGCATATCTCTTCTTATGTTTGTCTCGATCTTCTTTCCTTTAATCAGCTGCTGTCCTTATCTGAACATCCTTCAGTACTTAAGTTCTGATATCCATCTTCTGATGATTATTTCCTGATAATATAAGTACTGATATCCTTAAGTCCTGACTTCCAGTAAGTACTGATTTATCCTGTTTAAGTAAGATCTGAAAACTAAACATAAATCATATTAGCCATGACATTATCAAATATATCTAACATACCACATAAGCCAAATAGGCCTCGTTAACTTTCCTTAACAATCATTTTGCCTTTAGCATGGTCAGAAATTTATGGTTCTGTCGTTGACCTCTAAACAGTACTTTTTTTCCATTTTGCACTCTTATCTTTACCCGCTTCCGCTCACAATCTATTTGCGCTCCATTACTGGATAGCCAATCCATTCCCAAGATTATATCGAATTTTCCTAACGCAAATGGTATTAGGTCAACCTTGAAGACCTTCCCTTCTAATTTCAACTTGCACTTAGGGTGTACTTGATTCACAGGAATTATTTGTTTGTTTGCTATTTCCACTTGTAATATCTCACGTAGGGGTACGGAGTTAAGTTTTAACTTTTTAGAAAAATATTGAGATATAAATGACTTGGTTGCTCCAGAATCAAATAGGACATTTGCTTGTTCGGAATTTAACAGAAGGGTACTTGCTATTACGTCAGTGTTTCGGACAGCATCCTGAACGGTCATGTTGAAGGTCCTAACAGCTGGGGGTCGGTTGGATGCAGCTCTGCTCATTCCTGAGGCTGGGGGATTCAATGTCGGTCAATCCTTCCTCATGTGCTCTACTTTTCCACATTGGAAACATATCTTGTTGTATTGGGGATAGTTGTTGGGAAGGTGTCCGGGTTGGTCGCACCTGTAACATTTCAGAGGGGCTCTCGCCTGGTTGCACACTCCAAGGAGTCTTTTTCCACATGTCTGACACTCGGGTATTGGGGCACGGAGTTGGCTATGAAATGTTGCCCTAGATTGTCCGCTGCCCTGGCCAACACTCTCACTTGGGACCTTTCTGAATCCGGGGCCTCGTGCTGGTTGGGACACCACTCCCCTGACGAACCTGCTTGGAAGGCTCCTGTTCCTAGTTCCTACTCCTCCTCCGCCTTGGATTCCTATCTTCCTCTTCCTATTTTCCTTTTCCTTCATACTCTGCTCACTGCCAGCTTCAACAATCGAGGCTTTCTGTACTAAGGTGGCATAATCTGTCAGCTCTAGTACCGCCACTCAGTTTTGGATCCACTATTTCAGACCAAGCTGAAACTTTCGCGCTTTCTTCCCTTCAGTATTCACAAACTCAGGCACAAAACTTGACAGCTCAGTAAACTTGGCCTCATACTCTACCACAGTCATCTTATCATGTTTGAACTCCAGAAACTTAATCTCCATATTGGTCTCCATAAACCTAGGGAAATACTTTTCTAAGAACAGTTACCTATCCCATGGAATCATAGCATCAGTCTATAGGTTTCGTTTGGACTCCCACCAGTAATTAGCTTCTCCCTTCAGCATGTAAGAAGCGAAAATGGTCTTATGTCATTCCTCTATACCTAGTATCTTGAAGGACTTTTCTATCTCTTTGAGCCAGACCCGTGCTTCAACGGGATTGGCAGATCCTAGAAACTCTGGGGGTTTGAGAGATTTGAATGCCCTGAAGGCAGTGGCTGCAGTCTGTTGGGTAGCATGCGGCTGTGGTGGAATGGGCTGTTGGTTCATATTTGCTCTTAAAAGTTCCATAAACTCATTCATGGGGTTCCCTCCCTGATGGGTATCATCAGCCTCTTCTTCTACATATTCTTCATCATCATATTCATTATAGTCTAGGTCCTCTTCACTTTCTTCATTCACTACAGGGTCAGGTTCATTCCGTTGTTGGTTAACAGATTCTGCGGGTTGTGCCCTGGTTCCTCTTCTACGGGGTGGCATTGTTCTGATAATGAAAATTTGTCAATATAGTTGCAATTATTTACAGTTCGATTAATTTATTCATATGTAAGCATGCCATCTATTATCTAGCATGTTTTTTTTTGATTAGGTGAAATAATATGGAAATTCATTTCTAAATAACTGCTAGATATATATACCATAGGGTCTCCCAATTATATCTTGCGGACAAAACAACTAACCGAGTTCATACATGGTCTGATTATAATACATCATTACTTGTCCTGAATACTGAAATACAAATACATAAGTCGTGTACCCTGAAGGGCTAGGAACGCCATCTACTAGCTATCCTATCAAAATTGGTGACAAGTCACCCAGCCTTCTTCAAGATCCATAATTAGTCACTAGCCCCTCAGTCAATGTCACTGCGTGTGAGGTCACGCACCCTCCTCATCGCTCCTGCCAACATCAGCTCTGCGTCAACTACTGGGATGTATCCTCCAACCGCCGTCATCCTCATCTGAACCCGGGTACGGAGCTCGATCCCATCAATCTTTCTGGGGCTATGGATGGGGAAGCAGCTCTGAAGTTCCCTGGGCATCCTAGTCTGATGGCTCTCTCAGCTTTCAGTGCCTGGCGTAACTCTACAATGCGGGCAGATGCCGTAGTGATCTCAGCGTTAAGCTGAGCCACCATCCAGTCATGTACAACTACCTGTATGGTCGCCGGGGGTGGTAGAGGTGAGTCTGGGTCGCTAGAGGATATGCCATAAGCCTCGTAGATCTGTGCATCCATCCCATCCTCCTCATCATCATCAGTATAGGGTAAAGGGCTCTACATCCCTGGGTGTGGTGTAGGAGAGCGAATAGTCGGGAGAGGGTACGTCTCTACATCCCTCCATCCTAAGTCATCTCCCTGGGGCATCTCAACGTCATCAGCTATGGGGACAGGAAGGTCAGTCTCCTCCTCCGGGGCATCCTCAGTAGGGTTATCATCTGAGTCATCAATGGGTGGGTCCTCCGGCTCGGGAGTAGGGTCACGCTCAGGAACCATAACATCATCAACAGGGTCAACCTTTCTCATAGGCTCCACTGGTACCTGACATAATAGGCAAGGTGTTACTAACTTAGAGTCGGAATTCCATTGAGGGTAAAACTGTCAAGACTACCCATGTAGCCTGACAATGAACTCAACTTGAGCTATAATTGATTATTTATTATTCTTATGTCTACGTATTTTATATCCTATTGTTTCTAAGATTTGATAACCTAAGGCTCTGATACCATTTCTGTGGCGCCCCAAAATTCGGGGTCAGGAATCTCGGAGGCCACGCCATCTAAACCATTATAAACCACATACCTCAC
Source organism: Apium graveolens (assembly GCF_009905375.1). Classification (NCBI taxonomy): domain Eukaryota; kingdom Viridiplantae; phylum Streptophyta; class Magnoliopsida; order Apiales; family Apiaceae; genus Apium; species Apium graveolens. The sequence goes on from NC_133649.1 coordinate 166,859,635, forward strand.
ATCATAATATATAAATACTTACACTTTATGACCCCACACTTATCACACACACACACTTACATGTTATTGTCTTGGAAACGAACCATTTATTACTAGAGTAAATCAAACCACAAGGTGATAATTATTACAACCCAAAAGTAATTAAGTCTTACCAGGGAGTGACCTTTAAGTAAGGCTAGTCCATCGGCCAAATATACGTTTCTTAATTATTACCTTACATAAGTCATACTTATAAATAAGCCGAACTAAAAACAACTGGAAACCAATCCAGCTTATTCGGACTACCTATGGTACAGCACCAAACAACCTACGGAATATCTGGCCATTTCCTACTCATTTCCTGGCTGTGGTTCTCATGGTAGGCATCTTGATTTACTGTTGTGTTGTGTCAATTTAAGAAAACAAGTGTGAAATATGATGCCTGGCATAATAATGCACAGTATGAAAATGACTGTATGATAAACTTACGTAAAACATCATATATGATAATTATGTTTTATTCGAAAATAGTTTCCTTGGTGATACACGCCTTCTTATGAAAATAATTCTTTAGTAGATTTTATTATCCTGCGAATACCTTAATAGTAAACCCAGCGCCAAGGCTTGGGTTACGGTATTGCATTACAATTCTAATTGGAAAAATAAGACACTCGTTGGAGCCACCGCATACGATGATCAGTCGTACTACGATAATAGTAACCTTTTCTACTAGTAGAAGGACAACACCTTTGTATCCCGGTTATCACCCTTGCCGCATACGGGCTATGTGTCCTCATTTCGGGTATACACAGACTTCGCAGGTCCTTAGGTACGTATAGTACCGTCTCCTACGGTACCGGTAGTCTATCCAATACACGAAGTACTTGGATCCTACCCCTCCCATGTCCTTTAGGAAATCCTATCATATACTTGGAATCATCAAACTATATCAAAGTTCCCCAAGCGTTTTGCTTGTTGATAGGCACAACTTTACCTCAGATATATATATATATATATATATATATATATATATATATATATATATACTTCCGAGAGTTTTCGGAGGAAGTACTAAGGATGTGAGTTTAACGTTGTCAACAGATAAGTAAATAAGGGGGAGTTCCTTTTTGAAACTATATTTAAAATATTTAAAATAAATCGAGATAATATTCTCCGACAATCTGAAATTATTCGAATGATTTTCCGAAAATCAGAAAGTATTTTACATCAGGTTTTATGATTTTTAAATCATAAATAAACCCTTTAATAAATAATAAATAAATATTATTCGATAAATAATTAAACCTCGAATGATTGTACTTGAAAAGAATATTTAAATAATATTCCTCAACTAATTTATGTTTACATAATATAATAATCTTTTACATTTAATCGAGTTTGATATAAATATTCACTGGAGAATACTTCCTCCATGATAAGTAAATAGTTAATAAATATTTCTTAATCGAACGATAAAGTATAGTTGAGGGAATACGATCTTTGGAAATCGTTTTAATAAAAGTTCGAGGTATTTATTTTTTCGTAAATGGATGTTGAGTCCTACAAATCGTACTACTATGGACTTTTAATTGTCCTAATAATATCATCAGAATGATTCCGGGGTTTTCATCTTAAAATCCCGACCGACTCTCGGTCTTATAATTATATGTCACGCTTAGAGCGGAATTAAATAGTTTACGATATATATTTATCGTACAACATCGCTACATTATGCGAAAATTGAATTACTACGTATCATGGCAAGCATGGTATTTATACAATGATAATAAAACAATCCTTTCACAACACAACAGTAAATGGAGTTGGGTTCGTAAACTTGCCTGGGTATCTCGAGGTGGAGGATGCTCTAGGTTCCGCTCGGAAATCTAAAATCATAAACATAATTCGTTTTGTTAGGTCCCGTTCTAATTTACGGCGACTCGCACGTATGCGCTACTTATTATGCATCCTCTCAACTTATATTACCCTTATTATTTCTTTAAGTTCTTATTCTCATTATGTTCGCTTCCTTTTTCAAAGTATCTTAAGTCCATTCTCATTTTTGTCGTCGGCTCCGCTTATGGATTCTACGGTTTCTAATTGGGCGGTCTCGGCTCTGATATTTTTATAAAATTGAAAAATTATTATTCTCACTTGAAATTTTTATGGCAGTTAGGAAACTCAATATGATACTCTCTGTAAAAATTTCATGATTTATGAACCTTAATAAATCGATCCTTTATATTTTCAAAGTTCGTAATTCGTAGCAGTTTTTGTCGCGTAAATCACTTTAGGTAAAATGGCCATAACTTTTGATCCGTAAATAGGAATCAAGCGATTCAAGCGACTAAAATATACACTGTCTATCATAACCAAGGGTTATTTTTAAAGAAACTAAAGTTTACATCCCCGGGACTTTCTGCCGAAACTTAAAGTTACGTTTTGTTCATTTTAACAAGATTACGGTTACGATTGGAGTTTCGTTTATGCCTTAAATCATTATCCTACCACCAACAACCAACATATCATCATCAACATACTAACTCCTCTCAAGAACATCATGTTCTTGAGGCAACAACAATCAACCTTAAATCTACTTAGCTAAACATCAAGATTACAACAATACTCTCACTAAAACTATGTTTACAACTACATACTAAAAGGATCTTGAACTTAAATCTTAAATAAAGTTGGGTCAAATATTTTTACATTTATTGAGAGCTTGAGATGTGTTCTTGATGATGGTGAAGTCTTGGGAGTGCTTAGTATGGCTTTTGGAACCTAAAACAACCATCAAAATCAAGAAACCAAAGAAGAGTTACTATTCATACTATTCATTATCAACTTTCATGATTTTATTTCACCCATCAAACCTTGATAAAAAGAGCTCAAAGATTTATCTTACCTTATTTTGGTTGTTAGGAAGCTTGATAATTAATAGGAAGATTTATCCATGGCTAGAGCTTGAAGTTTTGATTTTGATTTCTTGGTTGAAGAAGAAAGTCGAATGGGAGGTTTAGAGAGAGAAGAAGTGTTTTTATGCTTGCTTCCTTGGTTGCTAATTGGAAATGAGGTTGTGATATCTTTTTATTTGATTGATATTCTCTAGTTTAGATCCTAGGATTTTATTCTTGTTGCAAATCTTGGGGACAAATCCAACTAGCTTCCTAGTTTACAAGCTAAGCCACTTGTTTAGCTCTTTAGCTTACTATTTGATAGCCTTGGTTGATCATCTACACCTTAGCTCACTCTTTGATAAAGTAACCATTGTTACTTTCTTACCATGGTTAGTTAGTGCGTTACATTTATTTAATCATTTACGCGTTCGCTCGGTCGCTTAAACGTTTTCGTAATACTTTCTCGTAAATGGTTCGCGACGTAATTCCTTTCGTATTTATTGCTTATGTTTTGAATTATCATACTTGGATATAAATCCGTAGGGTTTTAGTTTTGTAATTATATTGTGATTCCCATAATCCTCTATGATTCGTAAATATGGTCATTTTTCAAAGTTCGTTTTCTTCGAAAACTAATGGCGTTTACATACACTCATTTGGTACGTATAATCATAATATCAACTTCGAAACTCATTTTATCATGCACTACATAGTGTGGGCTAAAAAGTTTTCCCCGCCCGTCAGGATTACTATTCATTAAACGTTTTTACAAGGTCTCAAAAATTCGAGTTATTACATTCAAAATCCAAAACTAAGAAAGCCCCATATGGTTTCTTTCAAAAGAAATCAGTTGCAAAATCTACTAAACACAAAGAGGGGAGTGTGAAGGAGAGTGAGCAAGGTGAGGGACAGGGTGAATATCAAAGAAACTCTAAGGATAAGGATGGTGAGATGAGTGTACCTAAGCCTAGCCACACCACAGTTTCCCAACAAACTGTGGTTGTTAATAAGGAAATAAGCTCACTTCTAGTTTTATCCTCCCAAAAGGATGTTACTATTAAAATAAGCTCTCAACCAGGAGCACAGATCAAGAGGGTTAGGGACACAAGCTCACCACGGACCTATGCTGGAAAGAAAAGATCTAAAACCCTTGGGGATGCACAGGGAACACATAAAGTGCAAACTGAAGCAATAGACTCAGTCACTGCACCATCTCAAATTCAGGTTGATGTGGCTCCAGTAAATGTGGAGTCACAGCCAAAATCTTTAGTGATAGAAGCACCTGAAACACCAAATTCACCCACACACTCATTGGATGTACACATAATTAATACATCACTTCCAAATTCTCCATCTTTAACTTTGTTGGAGAAGCCAAAAATCCAAGCAAGTGAGCATCATCTTTTAGATGATTTGTTGGCTCACTTACCAATTCTTTCTGAGTCTATTGAGATATATGTGCCCAAATTTTCATCAATTTGCACAGAGTCTACAATAGTCTCCACTCCAAACTCATTCATTTCTTCTATCCCGGTGGATATCATTCATCCGTCGAGTGGTGATTGTATCCCGATGGTTGTGCCTAACAACAGTCATCCGTCGGCTAGCCAAACTACTACCCCGATGGATATTCCTCATCCATCGGGAGTCTCTGCACAACTTCAATTTTTTTTAATTATCACAAGTGCAGAGGACTTAGTAATAGTACAATCACTCTTAGGACTGAGGGAAGGGAGACAACTGAGTGAGAGGCTGGGTTGCTCCCAGGAAAAGGAGAGAAAATGAGTGAACATATGCAGTCCATTTCTTCAGGACTGGCAAAAGTGAGTGAGGGGAGTCCCACCTTAGATGGTGAAGGTGAGGGTGTGAGGGTGGGAAGCCAAGGGGAGCCCTTGATGCAAAAACAGAGAGAACATGAGTGAAATGTAGGTAATGGAGAGATAAGGATGGACACCATTGCTAGTGAGTCAATGAATATCAGTAATACAGAAAGGAAAAGACTATTTCATCAAGAATATCAAGCTGTCATAGATCCTATTTCCCTAGATGCTGAGACATTTACTCATCCTGTTACATCATATTAAACTCTAGCTGTACAGGGCAATGAGGAGGCTGAAAAGATGCTCAACTTAGTGCACACTACTCAATCTCTACAAAGAGCAAAGGATGCAATCATTGCTATGCCTTCAACTACTAGCAGTGATTTTGAACCGGCTGAAGACTCATTTGGGGCTGCTGGTGAGAATGATGAGGAAGACAGCATGAGCATAGGGGGAGATGTAGATATTCCTTACTGGATGCTAACTAAAGAATGTTCATATTTACATCTCCAATTCACACTATTCAAGCTCATTCATTACACCCAAACAACCATTCAAGCATCTACAAATGTCGGCACAAAGAGACTACATACCGCACATCTTGAAGCTTTTCAACTGCACAAAATTCAATCTCTCCAACACAGTCAAAGTGTGGATAAAATTAAGCAAGAAGTTTCTGAAGTCAAACAGGATTTCATAGCAAGGTTGGATGCTAGACATCCTAGAACCACCATGACTGAGATAGCTCAGAAACTGAGGACAGAAGCTGATCTCAATAGAAAGGTTGAGGCCATGGACTCTAGATTATCTGATGTGGAGAAGTCAATGGCCAAGATACTTGCTAATCAAGAAACTCAGGACTGCTCTGCTCCAACAGTTGGTGTCTACTCAACTCCCTTCCACTCAACAACTTGATGCTAACAAAAAGGGGGAGAAAGGCTTATCAAGTGAGGGGGAGAAATAGCTCAACATCCAAGTTAGCAAAGTAATTGTGCCTACAATTGCTTTCTCTAAGCCACCAGCCATGGACATCATTGACATCATCAATCTGGCAGCAGCAAAACTGAAATCAAATGATAACCTACTAAAGATTAATGTAGCAGCAGCTGAGAAGGAACTAAAAGAAAAATGGAGGAAAATAGATGCATAAATTCAACAGAAATTTGGACCAATTCAGAAACTAGACAAAATCTTTAATCATCACTCTCAAGTCAAGCAGATTTCAGTGAATGAAATGAGTATGAATTATCTAGAAAAGGGTCAAACATCCTACATAAAGTCTCCAAAGGCAAATCTGGTCCTGAAGCCTAAAATAAACTACTCAAAGTTTTCAAACAAAAATCCTATGGATATTGTGTATGAAACACATGGGCCAGATGAGAAGAAGTTGTTGGCTAGGTCAATTATATTTTTCAAAGACCCTACAGATTCATCTCTTAAAAGAAGAATTGCTAAAATCTACAGAAATGGTAAAGAAATTTGTGTGGTGGCTGGACACCCTCAGTTTGTAGAGCTAAAAAGGAAGAGAATGAAAGAATCAAGCAGGAAACGAAGCAAGCTGCCTTAGATGCTAAGAAGCTCAAATAAAAGAAGGAGCAAGCTGCTATCTTGGCCAAACTTCAAGCTGTGAAGACTACAACTGAGATTTCTGCACAACCATCTATGATTGCTGAACCTCAAGATCAGAAAATGCAACGGAAACCACAGCAGAAAAGAAGATTCAGATCCAAACTCCACTCCAAAAGAAAATTGGACTTCAGTGATGAGGAAATGGAAGACTACATTCCCAAAAAGTCTACAACTTCAACTCAGACTTCAAAACCCTCAATGGTATTTGAAGAATTCAAGGTGGTGGATCCAACAAGGAATATTCATGGTGAGCCCATAATTCCAAAGGATGAGCCAGTAGACTGGGATAGTTTGCCAATTCCTGAACTAAACTTTATAATCTTCAATAAGCTAAAGAAAACAAAGACTAGAGAAATCAAGAAAGTGAAGCCTGTAACTCTTAGATCCAAGACCCTAACCAAATCTCAACCCACAGTCAATAAGGAGGATCTCTTATACATTTATGACATCAAGGAGTTCTCTGAAATAAACCTCTACTTGGAAGAATTGGAAGAAGTAAGAGGGAATGATGCCTACAGACATCTTCCTGAAAGGCTAGTGTTCAAGTATAAGGGAGGGAAATAGATCACATGGCCACTTCACAGGATTCTTCAAGAAAGCAAATATGTATTGATAAAGGTCTATTCATCCTTCAAGAAGAACTTTGGATTTGATGTGACTGCAAAGAGAATAGTCCTAAAGAAAATAAAGGAGCTAAGGAGTAATAGAGTCAAAGATGCACTTCCAAAAACTCTGTCTATTCCCTTCACAGGAAAGAGAGTGCATTTGAGGCCTTATTGGCTACTGGAATTCATGGATGTTAAGGGAGTTAAAAGATTCTTCAGGCTGGATGACCAACTGAGTATCTCTAGCAATGAGACTCTTTTGGAAATGCAAGAAATGTTGGATTTATCTGAAGCTGATGAACTTGAATTCCACAGAAAACTCCAAAATCAGATAGAAGAAAACAACATGAGGCTTGGGAAGAAATTCAGACAATCAAGGAAATAGATTTATCTGCTCAGACTAGAGGAACACCTTGATAATGATTGTGAGCAACTTCTTTGTATACTTTGCTTTGTTCAATTTTCAGTAAATAATGTAGCACTTATCAGTTTCATCTACTATCTCAATCTATATATTTAGGGTGTTTTGTTATCATCAAGTTTCTCTTAATTTATGGCTACAATTCCAGTAAACATAAATTGGGGGAGATTGTTAGGAATATGTTGTGAATTTGAGGATAAATTAAACAAAATACCTTAGTAGATTTAACTTAGTGAATTTTGTAGCACTCGATGGATAATAAAATATAGTCTCGATGGATGATTTAATATAGTCCCGACGGATGACAATTTGATATCTACCGGGTGAGTAGCTTATGTAACAAATAAGTATTGTAGCACATTTCTACAAACAACTTTGTGTAGATTCTGTAGGAGTATATGAGTTATGTTGACTACTAGTGGATATGCAGAATAGGTTGATTAATTGTAAATATGAGATATCTTTTAATTTTGTATAAGTGAAATGGAGTCAAGTGACAAATAGCTACCTGACGGATGATCAACAAAGCTACCCGGCGGATGATCAACAAAGCTTCCCAACGGATGACAAACATGTACCTGACGGATGATCAAATTCAAATATCTGTTGACAACGACAACACAGTCACATGCGTTGGGTGTTTGCAAAAGGAATGTGGCACTATGTTAAGCAGGAATTGGAAAACAAAGAAGCATTACCATTTCTATGTAATTGTGAAGATATTCAAAGATGCTGAAATAGAGTAGTGAAGTAGCATGGAGTTAGACTAGATATGTTTGTTTTATTATCTTGTCATTGTCATGTAAACTTGGTGATATATAAACCAAGTGTAGCTAGTAGAACATTCAACTAAGCAAACACATTTTAAAGAGAGATAGAAAAAGTTGTACTTGTCAATAATTTCTCTGTAGTTTGTTTGTTTTACTTGTAAAGCAGCTGTGAGCCATTTTAAGCTACACAGAGTTCTCAAACTGATATATATATATATATCAGGTGGATATATTCAAATCCACCAGAAAGTTTTAAAAGCTTGTGTTCTTATTACTTTGTGTTTTGATTTATATAACTCTTTCATTCCGCACTCTGCAAATCAAACACTTATATATATTCAGTTAGAACAATTTTTAAAATCTTGAAAAAGTAGCCAGAATTACATTCAACCCCCCTTCTGTAATTCTTGTTGTATTGTTAGGGAATAACATAACATGTATTCGAATTTAAAAAATATAGAGCTTCAAATAATCATTTAAAATACAGTAAATAAAATAGATATCCTAATTATATCAAATATATAATACGAGTAAAAATGTTAATTCTAAAATATTTTAATTAAAGGTTGAGATTTGATACCCAATAATGACAACTTCAACTTTTAAGGATACTAAATAAAAAAATAACTTGCAAATCATGTCAATAGGGTATTTATATATAATAAAAAACATTTTGTATATATAATTTATATTATTAATTTTAAAAATTAAAATTAATTTAGAATTTAAATATTATTAAATTAATAAATTTATAAAAAAAGCATAGGGGGATCATAATTGGATAGTAAAATCTCTGATAGTTAATACAATGACTTTTCCCACTTCTAGACAGGCACCTGGTAAACTTATTTTGACTCGGTGAGCCTAATCACACACCATTTTTTTTACGATAATCGTACTTGCATTCCTTAAAAAACTTTAGAACATATTACATGATAAATAAAATTGGGAGCATTAACATGCCATTCCCGAGCATTTGACGTAGAATAGGCTGCCCTAGCTAATGCATGAGCCACACTATTCACAGATCTAAGCGTAAAACAAACTAACACTTCACCAAAGTGTTGAAATAACTCGATACAATCCTTAACAATTGTATGAAATATGATATCCCCCCTGCTCCTTTGTAAGCTTACTCGAGTACCTGAGAATCAGTTTCAAAGATGCACTTAGTAATAAAATTTCTCTCTAGCCCAAAGTAATGTCTCTCGTAAACATAGTGCTTCAGCTTCTCGTGGAGCCACTAAACCCCTCAACTTCATGTGCATGGCCATGATAAACTCTCCGCTCGATCCTCGAACTACACTACCCATCCCAACACAATCCAGATCTTCAAAAGAGCAGCGTCTATATTAATTTTCACCCAACGGTGTGGAGCTTTCTCCCATTTTCTTCCTGCACCTACTACTCTTGATAAGTTCTCAGTTGTTGCATGTTCTTCCTACGCCTTCTTCCAATCAGCGAGTAAATTCAGTCATGCTGCCTTAACTCCAAATGCTGACATATTTACTATGTCCCATATCCACCTAATCTTCTCGCCCAAAGACTATAACAAATTGTAGCTACCAATGTACACTGATCTCTACTACAAATGTCAAAGCAGCGTTTCAGAACCTCAAACATACTATCTCCTAACAAAATGGTAATGTAGGCCTGTAAACCAATTTCTATCCATGCTGCACGGGCCACCTCACAACCAAAAAAACACGTGGTTATCCAATTCTTGATCTTGTCTACACCACTTACAACATGTATCCACTTGTATTCCTTTTGTAGCAAGTCGTACCATTGTAGGAAGGCACAAGGAGCATACATGCCACATGAAGTGAGCAACCTTGTTTGGAAGCTTCAATCCCCAAATCTTCTTCCAGAATGTTACATAAGGTGCCCCGTCTCCCCTTGCAGTAACCTGTAGTAGCTTCGAACAATAAAACAACCCTTATCATCAAAGAGCCAAAACCAAGAATCCTTTCATTGTCTTAATAGGAGTGGTATCTTTCTAATGAGGTCCCTATCTCTCTCATTACATATTTCCAAAAGTATGTCCTCATCCCATTCATTAAGATTTATATGCATGAGACTACACACCTTTTTTCCTTCCAGTTGTATAGGCATTTCTGTAGTAATATACCCATTTTCCTCGCATACAAGCTAAGGAACCTTCCATATTACTGTCTTTTTAAGATCCCCAATTCACTTTCTATATCCTCTTTTAACCACCTCTTGGGCAGCTAACATACTTCTTCATGTATAACTCAGATTCGTCCCTAGCTTGGCTGTCAAGAAATCTCCATTTGGAAAATATTTAGCCTTCATACATGAGGTAACCAATGGATTATCGTTATTCAACAGCCTCCACCCTTGTTTAGCCAGTAAAGATATATTCATATTTCGAATACTTCTGAACCCTAAACCACCAGCTTCTTTCCTCGAACATGCCTTCTCCCATGCTTTCCATCGAACCCCTTTACGAGACTGACCATGTCCCCATAGGAACCCATTCATTTCAATTTCTAGGGTGTCACAGACTTCACTTGGGATTAGAAATGAATTCATCACAAAGTTTGGAATACTCCGTGCTGTTGTCTTTAGTAACCTACATTTTACTCCCATTGAGATTGCTTTACTACTCCAGCTACAAAGTTTACTCTTTACTTTTTCTATCACACTATGAAACATTGAAACTTTCTTTCTTCCCATACCCATTGGCATCCCCAAATATTTCCCAGCTTTATGAACTTCCCTCACTTCCAGCATCTGGCGCACCTCTTGTCGATCCTGGTCTGTTGTGTTAGGGCTAAACATCACATTTGACTTGGAAAAGTTTACTGCTTGGCCAGACATGAGTTCATACCTGCTAAGCACATTCTTAATGGTACTACCTTCACTTTTAGACGCCCTGAAGAACATATAACAATCATCAGCGAATAGCAAGTGTAAAATACATAGTGCCCCCTTGCTATAGCAACACCATGAATGAGACCAATATTTTCATGTCTTCGAATAATAGAACTGAGCCCTTCTGCACACAAAATATAGATATATGGGGAGATTGGATCCCCTTGACGTATACCCCTCTTTGGTTGAACACTACCAAAAACCTTACCATTGTTGACAAAACTATATGTCACTGATCGAATATAAGCCATAATACGCTGAATCCAGTTGGGGCTAAAACCAAACTTACCCATCATACACTCAATATATTTCCAATCCATCCTATAATAAGCCTTGGATATGTCCAGTTTAAGCCCTACAATACCTTGTTTTCCTTGTGTACGCCTTTTAATACAATGGTTAATTTCATATGCCAGCAAAGCATCATCCGTTAATAGCCGTCCCTCGATAAATACACTTTGTTTTTCTGAAATCAAATTTGTTAGACAAGGCTTGATACGATTAGCTACTAATTTTGACACGATCCTTTTAATACATTATATAAGGAGATCGGTCTCAAGTTAGACATTTGAACTGGCTTTTTAACCTTTGGAATGAGGCAGACTAGCGTACGATTCACTTCTATAGGCAGGTTACTAGTTTTATAAAACTTCTTACAGAACTCTGTAACATCAGGATCCACAATGCTCCAAAAAGCTTGAAAGAATCCCGGGTTCAAACCATCTAACCCCGGAGATTTTTCCAGGATGCATAGAGAATAGGGATGCTTTCACTTCTGCACATGTTACATCATCCATCAAATTCTTGTGGAACAACTTCATATGGTGTCAAACCTTCTCCAAGATTCCTTAAATTTGTAAACAAGCTATCAAAATACTGAACAATAACATCTTGAATCTGTTCCTCTTCTTCTACCCAATTACCATGCTGATCTTTAAGCCCGTTGATACCATTATTAGCTTGCCTCAATGATGCATACTTGTGGAAAAATCTCGTATTCTGATCACCATTTTGAAGCCAAAATTGCTTGGCTCTTTGAGCCCAATATATCTCCTTCCTTTCCAGCAACTTCAAATAGTCCCTTCGCACTTCATTATACTGATGAATTTTATAATTATCCATTCTCGACCTTAGCTGCTTCAGCCTTTGTTTATATTCTCTAATCAAATTTCTAAACTCCTTTATCATACCCCCTCCCCATTCTTCTAACTTAATACAACATTACTGATTTTTTCCGTTATGGTATGAGTAGCAAGCTCTCTCTAACACTGCTGAAAAATATGTGCATATTCTGATTCCTTCAACCATATATTTTCGAATCTGAAATGATGTTATTTAGGAACATACATCTTTCTATTTAGCTTCAACATAAGCGGTAAATGATCAGAAGTTTTGACATCCAAACTTGTTACTTCAGCTAACAGAAATATGTTCTTCCACTATTCATTTGCTAGCCCTCGTTCAAGCCTCTCTTATATCCATCGATCTGTACCTCGTGAACGTTCCCATGTGAATCTACTCCCAACATAACCTAGGTCCAACAATTGACAATCATTTATAGCATTAGTAAATCCCTCTAAAAGCCTTCTTGGATAAGCACATCCTCCCTGTTTCTCCGATATTGCTATTATATCATTGAAATCCCCAATAAGGCACCAAGGTAATAAGGCACCAAGGTAAACTTGATCTGCTAGATAAATCACGAAGCATGTCCCAGGACTCTTGTCGCCTATCTCTTTCTGGGTACCCGTAAACCCGTGTACCTCCATCGCCCTCTCTGCTCTATACTCACTTCAAAATCTATAAAATGACATCAACTATCCTTAACCGTAATATCACACTCCTTCTTCCACAATAAAGCCAACCAACTACCTATTCCATTTGAGTTGACATTATAGCAGTCCATAAACCCTAACTTCTTACATATTTGTAGTAACTTATTTCTTTTAACCAACGCTTCTGATAAAAAAATGAAACTAGGCCTTAACTGAGTGACCATGTCACGTAATAAATGATTGCTCATGGGTTGGCTAGCCAACGACAGTTCCATGCGAATAAACTCATTTTTTTAGGTGGGCCTGCATCACAGGTCCCACCTCTCGCAAGTTTTTTGGCCCAACTTTATCAACAAGCCCATTCTGAATATTCTCCATCTCCTGGCCCACGCTATTTTCATGCTCTATACGTTTCCGTTTTGGATCCACTAAAATTATGGTTTTTTTCAAAATCTTCCCCGCTCTTCTTATGCTTCATTTTCTCCAACAAATTATTGTTGCTCAAACTACTCCCCTGATAACACAGCACCAACTTAATTCCCCCATCTTCTCCTTGAATTCGAAAATTATTCCATCCACTTCCATGAATCGTGCTACCGTCGTATCACTGTTGTGCACAGTGGTTCCTCCTTGAGCAATAAACGTTCCTTCCTCCCAGCCCAGAATTATCACCCCCTTTTCGCAGCCACTTAGCACCCATATTCATAGCTTTTGCATTCTTTGTTGGTGCCCTCAACCACACCCCATATGCCCTTATGAACTCCTTGTCAGGATTTGTATACACAATCGAACAGTCCATTTCTTGATGCCCCAATAATCCACAAACAAAACAGAAAAAAATAAGCCTTTCATATTTAAAGTTAACCTAGAGCCACTCTTCACCATCCCTTTTAAGTTTCATACGCCATTTTAAAGGTTTATCCAGTTCTATCTTGACTCTAACGCGTGAGTAGAGCTTCCATCCTCCACGAACATTCGCTGGATCGGATTTGATGAACACCCCCACATAGTTTCCAATATTTTTAAGCACATTTTCAGAGACAAAACCTTGAGGAAGATCGTAAACTTGGACCAAGATATCCATAGTGTTCAGTCTTACTGTATATGGATCTTCATTTTCTTTTAGTGTATGATACACCAAGAGATTCTGTTCAAAAGTCCACGGACCCCCATCCAGTACTTTCTGCATATCCAGGATGTGATAGAATGTGATAGAACACAAACGAGTAACGCTGGCTACAAAGATCCAAAATCTCCATTCCCTCTTTTGGGCGCCACAGCGAAGCAATAACATTTTGCATTGCATTAAAATTAATATTCTTATCCGTGAAAAATCGATCGACCAAGACGTATATTTTTTATGGCTTGATTTCACCCTCTGCAATCACAATCCCTCCCTCCTCCTCTTCCTCTAACGTTAACCGTGAATATAACTCCTCTGGTGTTTGTTTTGACGTTGCCATACTGCACTCCTTTGAAAGAAAAAGAAAAACACAACTCTAAGATAATACGTAATAAGATAATACGTAATAAATCACTATCAAACCCTTGCAAACATGCAAATCATAAAACTTGGAACCTATGCAAGACTTAGTACTATCACGTACACTACTTTCATACTTTATTATCCCAAAATTAAGTCTCAGAAAAACACACTCCGCCTCACTTCGCTTTCACACCTAATCGCACACCATTACTTACTGAGTACTAGGAATAAATTACTCACATAAAATAATATTGAATATATTATAAATTAAATAATAGTGTGTACACGTTACTCATTTTTAAATAAATTTTATTCTCGTACATAATTAAAAATATCATTAATTCTAGTTTATCCATAATGGTTGAAATTTTTGAATACGATGAGTTTAGAATTAAAAAAAATGAAAATACTCAATTATATATATATATTATCCTATTATATCCATTATATATAATAAGTATAAGGGATATTTTATCCAAAACTTTGATCATGCACCACCAAAGCAATTTCAACCGTTGATTTGATAAAATTAAAAGTAGACAGTTAAGATTATTTATTATTAAAATAAGTATATTATTAAAACAATCATAAATAAAAAATAATTAAATTATTCTAATAAATTGAAACTCCAATTACAATACAATATTCTGCTACAATCGTTAATTGAACACGATTGGATATTTAAACAGTCATAAATATAAAAGAATTAAACTATTCAACTATTATTTAAACACCAAAATATAACATAAAGATATAACAATATATAACATATGATCCAATATTATATAGTTATAATTCAATTACTCATCCGTATATTTCTTAATAAATACATATTTTTCGCAAGATTACAATAAACTATTAAACACCAACGTTAGAAATAAAGATATACATGTACAATAAAAATATTTTTTAAAAAAAGAAGATAAATTTAAAAAATTGTGCATCGTATAAGTTAGTATATATGTATATATATTACTATTATATAAAAGACGAAATATTTAAAATTTTGGTAGGGTACCTATTTTTTGGTACACACTAAATTTACTTAATTACCCTTACTTATAAATTATATTTTACATATTTATCTAAATTTTATCTAATTACCCTTGTAATTAATAATGAGCAGATCAAAAAATACTAAGAAATTTGTATACGAATTGAATTGTGATTTTCTTTTCAAGATCCTGATTTCGTTCCTAAATATATATATATACTTTTTAATATATTATGTTTTCAAGGCTAATCGTATAATCTAAACAAAAAAATAGAGTCTTATCGTATAATTACAAAGCTGTATAATTTTTATATATGTATGCCTATATGTTAACTTTAATTCAAACGGATACACATGTCATCAAATCTCCAACACAAGTAACATTAATTCTTATTCATCATCAAACTCCCCCCTCTTAGTGTTGTTACCTCTCAAACATCTAATTTTCTTTCCTAGCTCTTTTAATTAAATTGAATGTATTATATTATTTTAAGTTACATAATTATATTTATTTTGATATTAATATTCTAATTTATCTATACTAATATATAATATATAATATATATATATATATCTATATTATTACTATATTATAATAAACAAAATATTAAAATTTTGTTAGATATATTTTTTGATTATTTAGATGGCTTATTTAGTAACCCTTTTATTTTATTTTTTATTTAGTTAGCCTAATTTAATTATTCTTTCTATGTACTACTTTATTAAATCCAAATTAAAGTTAATTCGTTGGTCGAATTCAGTACAATGATCTAGCGAAATAAGACAAATATAAATATCCATAGTAGTTATACCTTCTTATTTATTTAAAACTTATTTGTAATAGGCATATCTATTTTCCAAAAATATTCTAATTAATATAAATACGGGGCAAACTATTTTTCATATATATTTTAATTAAAACAAATATAAGTATATTATGATTTTATTACTCTATTTTATTTTTGCCCAAAATACAATATAAATACAAATTTAGTGCCAAAATATTTTAAATATTTTTAAAAGATATAGCTGGTCTTAGGGTTTATTACTTAATTTTAAAAAATTTAAATCAACGAATTTCGCGTTTTAAATATCTTTTAAAAATGATATAATTGGTCGGTCGGTACGATACTTTGGTTTTATTAATTAATTTTAGAATTTAATACAAAATAATATTCACCCGAAATAAAATAAAATTAAAAATTAAATATAATTAGGTTATTGATGTAAATATAACGGGCATTGAGATTAAAGCAAAATCATGTCTATGCTAAAATCAAGAATAAAATTCAAATTATATAAAATTCTTATATTGTTGATTGACCAAGAATCAAATTAAAGTATATTTAATTTGTTGGTAGATAGAATGTAGGACTAAAAGTGAGTCTAATTACGGGGATACACCGTTAATAGCGAAAATATTAAAATTTTGATGGTAGCGGTTCACATAATGACATACTTTTTCAATTTTTTATAATATTCATATTATATTATTAAAACTAAATAAAAGATAATTCGAATATTAATGATATGATTTAAAATTACATTTTAATTAAAACACAAATTAACTTCTCTGAACAGGCCTATAAATATCAATTAAAACTTTATTTTTCAATCATTAATTTTATTTTTTAAACTAAAATACTACTTATTTAAAATATCACTAATTTATACACATGTGTACATTTATAATTATCATCAAATTATAACAAATTTTTTTATATATAATGATTTTATATCTTAAAATTTTCTTTTCAAAATTTATTCAAAAACTTATATAATATTAAAAAAAATCAGTGCATCGCATGGGTTTATGCTATAGTCTATACTATTATATAATAAACGAAATATTAAAAGTTTGGTCGGTAAGGTCCTTTCTTCAATTACATAATTGCCCTTTCTTAAAAATTTTTAATAATTTACTCAATTATCTTTACTTAATTAATATATAACCAGTTACCTTTATAAGTAAAATTCGTTGTTTTTTTTTATTTTCACCAACTAAAACAACTATTTCTATACATGTATTTTAGATAATTCATTTTAATCTATACCTTTTTTTAAGTAAAACATGGCACCATTTTTATTTTCTTCAACTAAAACAAATATTTCTCTAATAATATGATGGACAATTCTTTTTAATATATATTACTGATTATCTATCAATCAATCTATAATATAATAAAATATTAAAAATATTAAAAATTTGATAGTCGGTCGGTACTCGCTGAAATTATATAATTTCTCAACTTAATTATTTATTATTTTAATATAATTATCTTCTACAATATTACAAATGAATGAACGGGAAAAAAGAGAGTTTTATCGCGAATTAGATAAGATTCCTATTTACGACTCCGAAACTAATGTTGAACTAATTATATTTTGTCTGAAAACAGTTCTCCAACATTGATAGTAAATTTTTACGAATGGGAATTGAACCTATATTATTGAGCGAGTTTATTAAGTTATCTTTTTCTAAAAAAAGTAATTATTATAAAATAGGTATTATGATATAATAAAAGATATATATATATTCTACTTTACTTATTCAGACATACTTACATTTTTAACAAATATAATTAATAAAATATTAACATTAAAATACTAATTATTTAAAACAACCGTGAATCGCACGAGTTTATACTAAACATTGAAAGTTTGATAGTCGGTCGGTACTTGCTGAAATTACTTAATATTTGCTGAAATTACTTAA
This sequence comes from Apium graveolens, assembly GCF_009905375.1. Classification (NCBI taxonomy): domain Eukaryota; kingdom Viridiplantae; phylum Streptophyta; class Magnoliopsida; order Apiales; family Apiaceae; genus Apium; species Apium graveolens. The sequence continues at coordinate 166,877,625 of NC_133649.1, forward strand.
TTCCCTCACTTAATTCATTACTTATTTTGAAATAATTATCTTATATAATATTATTGTTAAAAATTATGAAACTCCTAAAACAAAGTTATATATGAGACGATATTTGGGTAGATATAGTCGGTGTACGTACAAAAATAAAATAACAGATAATACTGACGTTGTCAAAACAAATATACTATTGAACTGAGATAAAAAACTAAACTAAAAAATAATTCGTTGGTCGATATAATGATATCGAGCCAACAAATAACATATAACTTACTTTTTTAACAACTATAATTGATACAATATTAAAATAAAAATAATAAAATAATAAAATTTTAAAACAATCGTGCATCGCACGGGTTTTAGGCTAGTGTATAATAAAAGCATAACAGGCTTCTTATTCAAAATTTTGGTCATGTACGGTCAAAACGATCTCAACCGTTGATATGATATAATTAAAAATAGACGATTAAGATTATATCATATTAAAATAAGTATATATTAAAATAATCATAAATAAAAATGATTACATCTTTCTAATACTATTCAAACACCAATTATAATACAATATCCTAATACAATCATAAATAAAATATGATTAGATATTTAAAATAAAAATAATATTGGAACGACGTGAGGAATACGGATATATATGCATTAACAAATTTTAAAATAAAATTTAAAAAATCGTGCATTTCACGTGTTATAAGGTAGTATATGTGACGAGACTAATGTGCGAATTTGGGAAATATTTAAATACTTATATTAGTATGTTGGTTTGGGTTATCAATGTCAAATCTAAATTAGACCGAATTTATTATTAAATCTTAAAATATATAGTCGTCGAGAATAATGGATTTAATATTAAAAAATGTACATGGTTGTTCGAGAAATTTTATTGGAATACTAAATAAAAATATATTTGAGTGACTAAAATAAAGTATAAGTTTAATTCTATAATGAATATAAATTTTGAATATAAAATTCATATAATTCTTTTCTACACAATTTGTATATAGTTTCATTTAATATTAATAGTTAACTATCACTAAATTAAAGATTATTTAGAACATGTTGAGTGAATAATTGAAGTTTGAAAAACTCTCGAACATTAAAGTGAGGGGCTAAACTTAAATTTTACTTTGTTTATAAAATTATAAATATTGTGAATTAAGATATTTATAAATATTAAAAAATTACAAATAGTTACGATAATAATAATAATAAAATGTAATAACATGTAGCTCAATATGTAAAGAAAAGAAAATTCAGAACCAAAAACATCACAAGACGGCAGTGTCAACCAATGATTAATTAAAAACTGAGAACGAGTGGGAACAGGAAAAACGAGTCATGCAAAATTATAAAATAGCTGTCGAGATCTTTGATTTTTAGACATGGTGAAAGTTTATAATTAATGTGAGCAACGACTTGTCAAAACTCAAAACTGTCGTTATTGTAGTAGATATATACCACTGTACATGCATCAATTATTAAAGGGATTCTTAATTGGCCCCGGATAGTGAAGGGGTAGACCTCAAGTAACGCGGCAAAAATTATATTCTCGGCCTTCATTTATATATTTTTATAATATGTTAGTATACAACTTATGGGGTCTAGATAAGATATATGTAATCTGTGATAAGATTGATAGAGATAAGACGGATGACTGCCTCGTACTGGTACAATACAGTTGGACAAATAATTCTCAGATAGCTACACAAACAGATTATAATGGTTAGTGCATTCTCAATTTGATTGAGTTAAAATAGTTGATTAAAATAATATAAAATATTAATTATATATGTAAAATACTAATTATATTAAATTTACTGCTGAATGTGTAAGGGAGGTGCTTGTAATGATTAGTTTTATTTTAAAAATGATATGTAAATATTAATTTAAGTTATTTTAAATAAAATATTTAATTTTAATATATTAATAGATGATGTGGAGTTACGTTATTCTCTAGTGATTCAATAAATTTGGCAGCTTGGCTAAAATTTTGATTAATAGGAATATTCAATTAAAAAATAAATTATTATTACAGAATATTTATAATTATATATATATATGCTATGCTACCTAAATTTTTAGTTAAAATTTTTTGAGTATTGAATATGTTCTTAAGCTTTCTCCGGCTCTTGTTTTCTTTAAGAGGGTCACGAGTCTGCTGTGTGTAAACAAAAAATTATGAGTAGTAGAAAAATTCAGAGTGTCATGAACCATGAAAGTTGAAGTGAAACCTTCCTTTACATCTTGTATCGCTAAAACCTACTTGTATATATAATTAAAATTTATTACTTCAACAAATAAATTGAAAATTATAAAATATAATGAAATTTGTGAATTGTCATTGAGAATTTTAATTTAGCTAAACAAATATTTGTATCGGATTTCAACTTTAAAATGGTGTGAAACCAGAAGTCTAAATGACCCGAAACTACTTCAATTTCGAGTAAGTTAATGGGATCATATATGTAAATTTTTATAATGTTATTTTAATATTGAACTTGAAAAATATTTTACATTTATAATTAAGTTAATTATTAAATACCGGCAACAAGCTTGATCAGTGCACAAGTCAAGAATATGAAGTAAGATATTCTGCCCATTATAATGTATTAGTGTGAGTTCCAAAATAGACGCTAGCGAATTTATATATCAACTCCAACAAACAGTAAAAGATTAATCATTTTTTGAGAAAATTTATTCAGACGTTGCCTTCATTTTTCGCTATATTTTTCTTGCCAGTTGGTCATTGATTCTATTCTGAAACAGACTTATGACAGATACGGCTATGTAGTCATGTTTTTAAACTGTAATGCATTCATGTTTTGCCACCGAAGTCTCACAAAAATATTGTATAAATATTAGGAAGAAGACTCCCACCATTTAACATGTAGATCACTGGTTTATGGGATAAGTTATTATAACTATCGAGAGTCAATAATACCATGCTATTCACCTAACGAAACAAATTATACATGCAAATGTACGTTGAGAAATCCCATTTGTTCTTCTGACATAATATTGCGTTAAATTAAACAATTATATTAGTACTTCACATGGGTGAACTATTGTAATATTTATTAATACTTCACATGGGTAGACTATTGTAATATTTATTATATTTCTTAATAACATATTCGGAGGTTTGTTGAAATTGTAATAGTGATTTATGACGGTAAAAGGCGTAATACACAAAGATTAGGATTAAAATTTTGTATTTGAAATGGCTGAAACTGTATTGATTATCGAATTTGCAATTAAAATAGAATTGTTAGAAATATATCTTAAATTGATATATGCCCTAGATGCTGCGATTTCACGGATCTCGCTTATTATAGCATGACAGCAAAATAGTTCTATGATTATAATATGATAACAAATATTTCTTTGATTTATCTTGTCCTCTATGTGGATGATATGTTGGTAGTTGCAGAGAACAACTCTGATGTTGGGGTATAAGTCTGGGCGTTACTACCTAATCACCAAACCTGTACAATCTCATTAACAATTAGTAAAGAAATGAAATTAAACCCCTTTAACACTAACCATAATCTTTTTAGGTTGAAGTATGAAAACAAGAACCACTAACTACTTTTATTACAAACCAACATTCAAAATCTCACAAACTCTCTTTATTACAAAACATTTTCTAATTCATTTTAAACTAAGTTCAACTTTTATTCAAACACACACTATCTATCAACACTCCACCTGCTCGGGCAATTCAAAGCTTTCTTCCTGGATTGGGATCAACACCTTGGGTATGAGAGGATCCCGAGGCTTGACCCGCTTCTTTACCACTCGAGTCCTGATTGGTTTCATATTCCTTCTTAACTGAAAACAATAAGGTGAATAACAACAAAAGGGGTGAGCCAAAAATTGCTCAACAAGTCCACAAAATATAAATAGTATTAAAGCATTTTAAATGAATCCGTCATCCCAGGTATATCTGCCAAGATATAACCTCACGAGAATAGAAAGAAGGCCATTACTGGCGAGTACAAATGAACTAAACTGGACACAAGTTCGCAACTATATTCTGCTGATCAGTCAAAATATAATGCAGATCCATATCTCAATATATAGATCCAGTCCGGTACCCAAGCACTACGGCCCACGTCGAGGCACCAGTCATCCCGGTCCTCAGGATTAAGACACACTCAATCCCAGAAATATCATTATCCAGTCCATCGCTTAGCAACCGGAACAATCGGTATGCTTTGGATATATTCCAAACACTAGAATATATCAATCTCCATGTGTCACCAATAGTATATGAATCAAGAATCCAAAGAAACGGAGAAACCAAGAATCGAAATGAAATATGGACAAAGGAATAGCAAGTGTATATCAGTGATCAAGAACAATGATCAAAAGTGTGCAAATGTGATAAGCATTTGAATCAATATCACTATTCTGAAAGTAGAATAGGGGAAAAACTTGCCTTCTGCGCGACTCACTGCAATTGAATCACTTATGTCTATCACCTTGGACTACTGCCGACTCAACTTGCCTGGCTGGCTTAGCTTCTGTTGGCAAAACAGACTGGTTAAGTCATGTCGTACTTGATTTGCATCTTGAATCGACTTCACACCGTTCCTAACATCTACCCATGCGCTTATGACCGACTCGTTAATTACATATAAGCAAGTAGGACCCAATTAACCACGTAATACACATAAGCACATAGGCACATAATCATTTTTATAGTTAAAATAATTTTTAGAACCAAAATCGACTCGCTGATCGCCCAACTGATCGTTATCTGACTCGTTTCCCATTTTTCCGGAATTTTTCGGACTCGTCTCGGTACGCATTTCGATTGATAATCAAACAAGTAACAAAATCAACTAATTTTTAGAAGAAATTAAGCTTTGATATTATTTTTAATGAAAAGGATTCATTTTTCTTAGTTAACAGGCTTTCGCTTCACGCAAAACGGACTAACGGTTGAATTATTATCAATTAAATACTGATAATTCTATTTATTATTCACTATAAATAATTATTATTAATTTTTAAAATTCAAAAATAATTTTTAAATCATTATTTAAGAAAAATCATAATTAAAAATGATTTTTCTATAATTTTTGGAATTAAAATGAATTTATTATGATTTATTAAAAATTATTTGATTAATTATCAAAATAATTAATCACTTTTAAATAATTTATAAATAATAATTAAATAATAAATAATTAAGAAAATAATTCAATCTGATTTTTAGAAAATAATTCAGAATTATTTATAATATAAATCAATTAATTAAACAATTAATTAATCAATTTACAAAATAAATAAAACTGATTTTTAAAATTAATAAAAATAAAATCAAAATCAAAATTACAGAAACACATGTCAGAACCCAATTCCTGACAAAATCAGATCAAACCCGGGTTCTGGAAACGGGTCAACCGGGTTGGAATCACCGAATTTTTCCCAGAATCCTGTGAGTTCCCGGAGTCCGGCCCACTCCGATCAGCCTCAAATCAACACCGTTTGGTGCTGTTTTTGAGTGCTTTTCATTGCAAATCAACACAGCAATCTAACCACGGCCAAAACATACCAAAAACATCTCTGAATCACAATCTCCGGTCAAAATCGACATGAACTCCGGTCAAAATATCATCTTTTGATTCTGTAAACCAAACTCAACGTTCTATAGTGCAAATTGAAGCTAAGAACATATACAATCAAAGCCCTAACATTACAAGAACCAAATATTCACAGAAATCATCGAGTTGTGTTTTGAAAAATCTGACATAAACCCTAGAAATCGTGAATCACTATCCAGGCATCGTTTGTTCAATTAAATACCATAAATCGATTGTAAATAATCCAACAAAGCTTTATCAATCATCAAAACATCAAAATAACCCTAGAATCAAAAAGTCCTAATTCGAACATAAACCCTAGAAATCGAAAATCAAAAACGATGCAATAAAACATGAAATTGATGCAAGAAACAGAAAGAACAGATCAAAATCTTCGATTTGAGTACTTGAATCACACGATTTAATGCTGTAATCAGTGAGAAATCACGACTTGATTCTTCGACCCGAACCTGTTCTTCCCGATCCGATTTCAGAGAATTTTGTGTATTTTTGCAGATTTTAATGATTAATTATAATTAATTAAATAAAAATTAGGCTATTTATAGTAGTAAAATTAAAACTCCTAATTAAAATTAAGGCCCTAATTCTAAACTTTTTAAAATTAATAGGCCTCTAATTTTATAATTTTTGAGTATTAAAATTTAATTTATAAATATTTTATATATACAATATATATGCTAAAATTTCCCAAAAATTGTGAATAATGCAAAAATGCAAAGAAATAATATAAATGAAAGTCCTATAATTTTATAAAAATAAAAATTTGATTTTTGTGGGGTTTTTGACACCCAATGGGGCTCGGAAAAGTCAATTTTTGCGAAACGAGAAAATTTATAAAATATCTAGATGTTCAGAATAATGCGATTGTAAAAGCCATTTGATGAAAAAGAAGGTCCATTATTTTATTTGAAATACTGGCTTTAAAATCATTATTTGGGTCGTAAAACGTTTGAAATAAAACCTATGAATGCATAATAAAATATCTGAAAAATACCTTAAAATTACAGAAATGACATGGAATACACGTAACACATAACAATTAGGGTTTATCAGATAATCACACATAAATGACATAGTAATACACATATTTTATTATAATTATGATATAAAATAAACGTAAATTTCCCAGTCGTTACATCCTTCCCCCCTTAAAAGGATTCTGTCCTCATATTCTTCTATGAAAATAAATGAGGGTATTTCTCTAACATTTCACTTTCGAGTTCCCATGTTGATTCTTCAACCATAGGATTTCTCCACAACACTCGCACTAAATATACAGACTTATTTCTCAACACTTTCTCTCGCCGATCTAAAATTCTTACCGGTTGTTCTACAAAAGACAAATCAGGTTGGATTTCTATCGGCTCATACTCTATTACATGCCTAGAATCAGGATTATATCGCTTAAGCATGGACATGTGAAACACATTGTGAATATGCTGCATATGAGGCGGTAAAGCTAATTCGTATGCAACCTTTCCCACTTTTTTCAAAATTTCAAACGGTCCAACGTATCGTGGTTTCAATTTACCCTTATTGCCAAATCTGGTCAATCCTTTCCATGGTGATATTTTAAGTAGTACATTTTCTCCTTCCTGATAGTCCATATCCTTCCTAGCTTGATCTGCATATTTGCGTTGCCTGTTTTGCGCTGCATCGAGTCGTTTTCGAATGAGTTCAATCTTTTCTTTCGTCTGTTGAATTAATTATGGACCCAAAATTTTGCGTTCTCCAACTTCATCCCAATATACTGGTGATCTGCATTTTCTCCCGTATAATGCTTCATACGGTGGCATTCCAATGCTGGCGTGATAACTGTTATTATAAGAAAATTCCACCAGAGGTAGATGTTCATCCCAGCTGCCTTCAAAATCGATCGCACAAACTCGTAGCATGTCTTCAATCGTTTGAATAGTTCTTTCACTTTGCCCATCAGTTTGCGGATGATAAGCGGTACTCATGTTCAATTTGGTTCCAAAACATTCTTGAAATTGTCTCCAAAATCTTGAGTTGAAACGAGGATCTCGATCGGACACGATAGATATTGGAACTCCATGTCGCATTACAATCTCCTTGAGATACAAGTGCACTAGTTTGTCGAGTAAAAATCTTTCGTTGATTGGTAGAAAATGTGCGGACTTGGTGAGTCGGTCAATGATTACCCATATCGCATCATGATTTGCCTTTGTCCTTGGTAGTCCTACCACAAAATCCATCGCTAAATGTTCCCATTTCCATTCTGGAATGTCTAACGGTTGTAATAATCCGCTCGGACGTTGATGTTCCGCTTTAACTCGCTGGCATGTGTAGCATTTACTCACCCATTAAGCTATTTCCTTCTTCATGTTCGGCCACCAGAAGTTCTCCTTCAGATCACAATACATTTTTGTGCTTCCTGGATGAATGAAATACTTTGAACTGTGCGCATCTCGCATTATTTCTTCTTTTAATTCTGCCACGTTAGGGATCCAGATTCTCGACGCAAAGCATAAAATTCCTTCGTTATCTCTCTGAGTTCTGATCTCTTCTCCCGTCAGGTCGTCATCTTGACTCATAACTTCATCTTGACAGCGGCGAATCTTCTCTAACTACTCTGGTTGGAAATTCATAGTGTAGATAGCTTCTGCAGATTCATGGGAAATATGAATCTCAATTTCCAATTTGTCGAATTCCTTGGTTAATTTTTCACATGAAGTTAATCGATTTAATCTTTCTTTCCTGCTTAGTGCATCTGCTACAACATTTGTTTTCCCTGGATGATAACTAATCGTGACATCGTAATCCTTTATCAATTCCAGCCATCGACGTTGTCGCATGTTCAGTTCCTTTTGCGTAAAGATATACTTCAGACTTTTATGATCCGTGTAGATTTCACATTTTTCACCGTAGAGATAATGTCTCCAAAGCTTCAACGCAAATACGATCGCTGCCAATTCCAGATCATGAGTGGGATATTTCTGCTCATGAGGTTTAAGTTGTCTCGAAGCATATGCGATGACATTACCGTGCTGCATCAATACACATCCTAGCCCGCGATACGAAGCATCACTGTAAATAACGAAATTTCCTAGCTCGTCTGGCAACACAAGTACTGGTGCAGTTACTAATCGATTTTTCAACTCTTGGAAACTTTCTTCACACTTATCATTCCATTCAAACTTTTCACTTTTTCGAGTTAACTTGGTCAGCGGCGTTGCTATCTTCGCAAAATCTTTGACAAATCTTCGATAATATCCTGCCAATCCCAAGAAACTTCAAACTTCTGTCGGCGTCTTTGGTCTTTCCCAATTTAACACAGCTTCAATCTTCGCTGGATCGACTTGGATGCCTTCTCTACTGATGATATGCCCTAGAACTTGTACTTCTCTTAACCAGAATTCACATTTCAAAAATTTTGCGTATAATTGTTCTTTCCTCAGAATTTCCAAAGCTATCCTCAAGTGTTCCGCATGCTCTTCTTCCGTCTCGGAATAAATCAAGATGTCACCAATGAATACAATCACGAATTTATCCAAATATTTCTTGAATACTCTGTTCATCAAATCCATGAATGCTGCTGGCGCATTTGTCAAACCGAATGCCATTACCAAAAATTCGTAATGCCCATATCTTGTACGAAACGCAGTCTTTGGAATATCTTTAGCTTTAATCTTTAATTGATGATAGCCTGATCGCAAATCTATTTTAGAAAACCAGGCTGCTCCCTTCAGCTGATCGAACAAATCGTCGATTCTCGGTAGAGGATACTTGTTCTTCATAGTGAGTTTATTCAATTCCCTATAGTCAATGCATAATCGCATGCTGTTGTCCTTCTTCTTCACAAATAACACCGGTGCACCCCATGGGGATACACTAGGTCGTATGATACCTCGGTCTAAAAGATCTTGCAGTTGCGTTGACAATTCCTTCATTTCAACTGGAGCCATCCGATATGGAGCTTTTGAAACTGGTTCTGTACCTGGTGCTAGATCAATCGTGAACTCGATTTCTCGATCTGGCGGTAACCCTGGAAGCTCGTCTGGAAAGACGTCTGGAAACTCGCATACAACTGGAATGTCTTCTATTCTAGGACTTCCTCTTTCAGTATCTAACACGTAAGCTATGTACGCCTCACATCCTTATCGAAGCAATCATTTAGTCTGCATCACAGTGAGAAATTTCTTCCGCTGTTTTTCGCCTTTGAATATTACCGTTGCATTTTCTACAGTTCGCAATTTGACTCTCTTATTCGCGCAATCTATCTGAGCATTATGACATGCTAACCAATCCATTCCCAAAATAATATCGAATTCTCCTAGCTTAAAAGAAATTAAATCTACCGAAAAATGATGTCCGGCTATTTCTTTATCACACGCAGGACGTACTCGATCCACTGGAACTTGGTCGTCATTCGCTAATTTTATAATTAACGTCTCACACAACCATTTGATTTCACAACGTAACTTATCAAGAAATTCTTCAGAATTAAATGAACGAGTAGCTCCAGAATCAATTAATACTTTTGAACTTACGGAATTCACCAAAAGCGTACCTGCAATAACACTCGGACTCTGCACCGCTTCTTTCATGGTCATGTTAAAAGTTCTTGCTTTGGGTTGATTAGGCGGCGGCGGAGGTAATGCTAACACTCTCGGAACACTGGCTGTCGTAGCTGGTCCTTTGCAATTTCTGGCGATATGCCCTTTCTTTCCACACTGGAAACAAGTCATTTCCGCTGTTCTACCTGTTGGACATTCGTTAGAATAATGCCATTTCTGCTTACACCGATAACACGTTACATCCCTTTTGATACATACACCAGTATGCTTTCGATTACATGTTTTGCAATACGGCACTGGAACTCTGACCATTCCCTGCTGACTGGAGATTTGGAAACGATTACCTGCTTTTTGTGGACCTTGTCCTATCCTTTTAAAATTCAAATTTGCCCGGGCTTGGAATCCCGGCTTTCTGCTGGAGCGATCTTGGAAACTTCCCTGTCCTTTGTCTTGCTGAGATCTTTCACTTTCCCCTTCTATAATCAAAGCTTTATGAACTACGGCAGTATACGTTGTCAATTCAAAAACTGCAACTTGGCCACGAATCCATGGTCGTAACCCTTCTTGAAACCTTTGAACTAGCTTCTCTTCAGTGTCAACCTGTTCTTGAACAAACTTAGCCAACTCAGTAAATTTGGCTTCATACTCTGCCACGGACATATTTCCCTGCTTCAGTTCAAGAAACCTAATCTGCATTTGGTTCGTCACATAATGAGGAAAATGCTTTTCTAAAAACAACTCTTTAAACCTATCCCATGCAATAACATCTTCACCCTCTAAAGCCCTTTTTGATTCCCACCAATAATTCGCCTCTCCTTTCAACAAGTAAATAGCAAAATCAGTCTTCTGGTCATCACCTATCTTCACTAGTGCGAACGCTTTCTCTACTTCTTTTAACCAGGTGGTAGCTTTAATAGGATCAGTAGATCCTTCAAATTCTGGAGGTTTAACTGACTGAAACTGTTTAAAAGTAACAACATGTAATACTTATGGTAATTGAGGCTCAGGACGAGGTGGCTGTTGTAATATTTGTTGTTGTATCTGTTGTTGCTGATACTGCATCTGCTGCTGCATCATTACCATCTGTTGTTGCATCAGATGGAACATTTGGTTCATGGTCTCATTAGTCTGGTCTTCGGAATTGCTGTTAGAGGTGTCAGCCCTAGTCTTTCTCTTTGGTGTCATCTTCTTCTGATAATAAAATAGGTGATATTTACTTAACAGTTTAATAAACAATCAACATGTAAGGAAAACAATTTATCATGTCTTAATAACATGGTTTATTTAAAGAAAACAGTTGTTGAATGTAAAGACTAGAAATGTAAACAGTTAAATAAAATAATTGTTCCCTCTCTTTTTCTTTTTTTTTCAACAGAAATTATAATATGGAAAACTGTAAAGTGAAAGTAAATGCTGTAAAACTGTAAAGGATGAAATTTAAATAAAAGAAATTGAAAAAGTTAATCTTATATATATATGTGACACCAGCTTCAGGTGTAAATGCTTGATACAAAAAGTCTAGGGCTACTGGTCATCACTACGGCTACAAGTCACACTATCGCTACAAGTTAAACTACTACTACAAGTTAAACTACTACTACAAGTTAAACTACTGATACACGCATACACACTACTCACTAGGTTATACTATGCTGCCTCTATATACATATGTACTCTGGAGTCACTGTCTCAAACCATCTCAGAACCCAGGCGGAATACGCCTAAGCTCCTCTCTAAGTGCCTGGACCAAAGTCTGTGCCAAGCGGAAAATCCTGTAGAACTCTGCAAAAGAAGGAGGTCCATCATGAGTCAAATCATCCAGCTCCCAAGTAGAGCTCATCAACACTGACTGCAATCGCTGTCTCATATAATAATCCGGCTGTAGGGCCGCTAACGGTCCTCTGTCCCTTTGATCAAACAGATGCATAATCTCCCGACACTGTGCCCGCCAATACTCCATATCATCCCTCATAACTCTATACTCATGGTATGGTACCATATGCGGCTGAGCAACCTGACCTACTGACTCCTGGGAAGGAACCCTCGGTATACATGCACCCTGCTGTGGTAAACCTAACTGTAGATCCACATCATGCTCTCCCATCCCCTCGACTGGAATCATCTGAACTATGTCCGGCTCTGGGGCATGCACTGGTATAGGAGGTAACAATGGTGGTGGTGGTAACTCCTGCTCAATTACTGGTATAAACTGGTGCTCAACTGGTAAAGGAACCATCGGCTCAAAGAACTCATATGGATCAAACATCTCTATGGGGTCATGAACTATCCCCTGTACTGGTGGTACCGGCTCATGTGGCAATGGTGGTGGAGGTGGTAGAGGAGGAAACATATACTCAGATACTGGAGGTATAACTGGTGCTGCTGGCCAGTGACTGTCCTCTCGGAAGACGCAGAATAACCAGAAGATGTCATCTGATAATGTACCAAAGAAAAGAAAAAGTCAATAACAATCCTAAGATTTCTACTTCCCTATTCTAATCTGACCTAAATCCTAACACTATTCTTCGTAATTTGACTATCCCTGTCTTATGTGATCTCCCTATCTTATCTTAATCCTAATGTTCTTGTTTTCAGGGACCAACCTACAGCTCTGATGCCAACCCTGTTACGCCCTCCAGACCCGGGGTATAAGTCTGGGGGTTACTAGCTAATCACCAAACCTGTACAATCTGATTAACAATTAATAAAGAAATGAAATTAAACCCCTTTAACACTAACCAGGATCTTTTTAGGTTGAAGTATGAAAAAAAGAATTACTAACTACTTTTATTACAAACCAACATTCAAAATCTCACAAACTCTCTTTATTACAAACCATTGTCTTATTCATTTTAAACTAAGTTCAACTTTTATTCAAACACACACACACTATCTATCAACACTCCACCTGCTCGGGCAATTCAAAGCTTTCCTCCTGGATTGGGATCAATATCTTGGGTATGAGAGGATCACGAGGCTTGACCCGCTTCTTTACCACTCGAGTCCTGATTTGGTTTCATATTCCTTCTTAACTGAAAATAATAAGGTGAATAACAACAAAAGGGGTGAGCCAAAAATTGCTCAACAAGTCCATAAAATATAAACAGTGTTAAAGCATTTTAAATGAATCCGTCATCCCAGGTATATCTGCCAAGATATAACCTCACGAGAATAGAAAGTAGGCCATTACTGGCGAGTACAAATGAACTAAACTGGACATAAGTTCGCATCTATATTCTGCTGATCAGTCAGAATATAATACAGATCCATATCTCAATATATAGATCCAGTCGGGTACCCAGGCACTACGGCCCACGTCGAGGCACCAGTCATCCTGGTCCTCAGGATTAAGACACACTCAATCCCAGAAATATCATTATCCAGTCCATCGCTTAGCAACCGGAACAATCGGTATGCTTTGGATATATTCCAAACACTAGAATATATCAATCTCCATGTGTCACCAATAGAATATGAATCAAGAATCCAAAGAAACGGAGAAACCAAGAATCGAAATGAAATATGAACAACGGAATAGCAAGTGTATATCAGTGATCAAGAACAATGATCAAAAGTGTGCAAATGTGATAAGCATTTGAATCAATATCACTATTCTGAAAGTAGAATAGGGGAAAAACTTGCCTTCTGCGTGACTCACTGCAATTGAATCACTTCTGTCTATCACCTTGGACTATTACCGACTCAACTTGCCTGGCTGGCTTAGCTTCTGTTGGAAAAACAGACTGGTTAAGTCACGTTGTACTTTATTTGCATCTTAAATCGACTTCACACCGTTCCTAACATCTACCCATGCGCTTATGACCGACTCGTGTATTACATATAAGCAAGTAAGACTCAATTAACCACGTAATACACATAAGCACATAGGCACATAATTATTTTTATAGTTAAAATAATTTTTAGAACCAAAATCGACTCGCTGATCGCCCAACTGATCGTTATCTGACTCGTTTCCCATTTTTCCGGAATTTTTCGGACTCGTCTCGGTACGCATTTCGATTGATAATCAAACAAGTAACAAAATCAACTAATTTTTAGAAGAAATTAAGCTTTGATATTATTTTTAATGAAAAGGATTCATTTTTCTGAGTTAACAGGCTTTCGCTTCACGCAAAACGGACTAACGGTTGAATTATTATCAATTAAATACTGATAATTCCATTTATTATTCACTATAAATAATTATTATTAATTTTTAAAATTCAAAAATAATTTTTAAATCATTATTTAAGAAAAATCAGAATTAAAAATAATTTTTCTATAATTTTTGGAATTAAAATGAATTTATTATGATTTATTGAAAATTATTTGATTAATTATCAAAATAATTAATCACTTTTAAATAATTAATAAATAATAATAAATAATAAATAATTAAGAAAATAATTCAATCTGATTTTTAGAAAATAATTCAGAATTATTTATAATATAAATCAATTAATTAAACAATTAATTAATCAATTTACAAAATAAATAAAACTGATTTTTAAAATTAATAAAAATAAAATAAAAATCAAAATTACATAAACACATGTCAGAACCCAATTCCTGACAAAATCAGATCAAACCCGGGTTCGGGAAACGAGTCAACCGGGTTGGATTCCGGGTTGCCAAGAACATCACCGGATTTTTCCCAGAATCCGGTGAGTTCCCGGAGTCCGGCCAACTCCGATCAGCCTCAAATCAACACCGTTTGGTGCTGTTTTTGAGTGCTTTTCATTGCAAATCAACACATCAATCTAACCACGGCCAAAACATACCAAAAACATCTCAGAATCACAATCTCCGGTCAAAATCGACATGAACTCCGGTCAAAATATTATCTTTTGATTCTGTAAACCAAACTCAACGTTTTATAGTACAAATTGAAGCTAAGAACATATACAATCAAAGCCTTAACATTACAAGAACCAAATATTCACAGAAATCATCGAGTTGTGTTTTGAAAAATCTGGCATAAACCCTAGAATTCGTGAATCACTATCCAGGCATCGTTTGTTCAATTAAATACCATAAATCAACTGTAAATCATCCAACAAAGCTTTATAAATCATCAAAACATCAAAATAACCCTAGAATCAAAAAGTCCTAATTCGAACATAAACCCTAGAAATCGAAAATCAAAAACGATGCACTAAAACGTGAAATTGATGCAAGAAACAGAAAGAACGGATCAAAACCTTCGATTTGAGTACTTGAATCACGCGATTTGATGTTGTAATCAGTGAGAAATCACGACTTGATTCTTCGACCCGAACCTGTTCTTCCCGACCCGATTTCAGAGAATTTTGTGTATTTTTGCAGATTTTAATGATTAATTATAATTAATTAAATAAAAATTAGGCTATTTATAGTAGTAAAATTAATACTCCTAATTAAAATTAAGGCCCTAATTCTACACTTTTTAAAATTAATAGGCCCCTAATTTTATAATTTTTGAGTATTAATATTTAATTTATAAATATTTTATATATACAATATATATGCCAAAATTTCCCAAAAATTGTGAATAATGCAAAAATGCAAAGAAATAATATAAATGAAAGTCCTATAATTTTATAAAAATAAAAATGTGATTTTTGTGGGGTTTTTGACACCTAATGGGGCCCGGAAAAGTCAATTTTTGCGAAACGAGAAAATTTATAAAATATCTAGATATTCAGAATAATGCGATTGTAAAAGCCATTTGATGAAAAATAAGGCCCATTATTTTAGTTGAAATATTGGCTTTAAAATCATTATTTGGGTCGTAAAACGTTTGAAATAAAACCTATGAATGCATAATAAAATATTGAAAAATACCTTAAAATTACAGAAATGACATGGAATACACGTAACACATAACAGTTAGGGTTTATCAGATAATCAAACATAAATGACATAGTAATACACATATTTTATTATAATTATGATATAAAATAAATGTAAATTTCTCAGTCGTTACATATCTCTTCAGTGCTGAGTTTGAAATACAAAATTTGGGTGCGGTTCAAAAAAATCTGAAAATGGAGATTTATACGGATAGAAGCAAAATAAGACTCTTTTTCTCATAGAAGGGACACATTCAAAAGATTTTATCAAGGTTTGACATGTCTACAGTAAAGCCCATAGATACTCCTACTGCTGCAAATGTACATCTGTCTGTTACTTATGCACCTAAGTCTGCCGAGGAGAAGGGATACATGTCTCGAGTTTCCTATACTAGTGCAGTAGGAAACTTATGTATGCAATGGTCTACACTAGGCCCGATCTTGCACAATCTGTCAATGTTGTTAGTAGATTTATGGGTGATTCAGGAAAGGAGCATTGGCAAGCTGTCAAGAAGGTCTTTCAGTACTTAAAAGGTACGTCTGATCTTCGTCTCATTTATGGAGGTAGTACAGAATGCTCGGTGCCAGGATTTTCAGACTCTGATTATGATGGAGATGATGACAGTAGAAGATCTATGACTGGTTCTGCTTTCACTCTAGGTGGTTCAATTATTAGTTGGAAAGCTACTCTGCAACATACGATGACTTTGTCGACTATAGAAGCAGAGTACATGGCATTGACAGAAGCCACAAAAAAGGAATTTGGTTGAAAGGTTTGGTCTGTGATTTGGGTCTACATCATGATCACGCTGTAGTGTATTGTGACAGTCTCAGTGCGATCTGTTTAGCTAAGGATCAAGTTTATCCTGAGTGGACTGAGCACGTAGATGTAAGATATCATTTTCTAAAAAGTGAAAAGAGAATAAAGGTGAGCAAAGTGGGTACTTCTGATAACTTAGCTGATATGCTCACCAATCCGGTTCCACATAGCAAGTTTCAATATTTGTTTGAACTTGCTAAATGTTCAGAGTTATTGATTTCCCTTTTATGGCAAATTCTAAGGTATAAGAGTTTTTTCAGGTACATCTGGAATTATTATGGTGCATCTGGTACATCTATTTTTTGTTAGAGGATTCAAGTCAATGTGATCGAATTGTTAGAATACGCCTTGAATCGGCATATGCCCCAAACGCTGGAACTATAATATCTTATGTTATACACCATAGTTATCTATTTTGGGCCTAATTTTCTAGACTTTTCCATAACCGCCAAGAGAGTATTATATAAACTCTCTAAAGCATAACCTAAATGTATGCTATAATCGGTATTCTCAAGATCAATAAAACTTTTCTCTTCTGCCTATTTGTGTTCTTTCTTTACGTTTATTCTAATCTTTCTTGCTTCTGTTATAACACGGATGTTGAATTCTTTCTTTTTCGCAAAGGTTGCTATGTCCCATACAATATGCCTATGTACCCCTCTTTATAGGGGATCAAGCCAAACACAGTTCTTGGGTAGCAACAAAATCTAGATGACATAGGTTTTCTTCTCCAAATGCCCTTAAAACTGAGGCCACCACCTCAAATAATTATATTAGGCCTAAAGCTCAACTACTTTCTCGTAGTGTGGCAGTTAGGTCATCGACCCGAGGTTATCGAAGTTAAAGCCACCTTGAACCACATAGAAGATAAGTAGATAACTAGCCATTGGGCTGGCCTTTTTGATGTACATAAGGGCGACACTCTTCTGGCAATGAACAAGCGAGGTTGTTACCAGGCCAAAACCACTTCCACAACTGCAATGAATGATATAGTGTAATAGGACTTAGGAAAGTCTTATATCTTTCATGTCTCCAAGTAGCTTTAAGAAAAAAAACTTCCTCTATTTAGGCCCAAAGAGCGAGGCTTCCAATTGGAATATTGTCTATCGTCGATAGCCTAAGCTCCCTACAAGGGCGAGTCCCTTATAAAAATGAGTGATGCCCATGTCCTTGGTTTCCCAGCTCATTTCTAGTTGACCATGTTTGAAGGAGAACTTTATTGTTTAATAAGAGAATAAATAAAAATACCCGTAAAATATGATTACTCCACTAATCAGGACAAAGTATAATTTCGTAAAGATTAATTTTAAAGATCCAAAAAAAATTCTCAAAATATAAGTTATTGGTTTATGATTGGTTGTTTTCTCATAAATGTAATGGACCCCACGTGTGTTAGTATGGATTCAATATTTAAAATACGCCATGTATTTTTGGAAACTATTTTGGGAGTTACTTTGGTACATGTAGAACTACTCTTCCATAAAATCGCCCATCGCCACAATAAGTAACCACAACAGCCTCTCCAACCTGAAAAATCCTCAAGCAAAAAATCTTCACCGAAGGTGAGTAAGATCCAACGAAGGTTTGTTCATGTGGTAAAGTAATAGTAATTACATGAGGTGGAAGTTAGCCAAACCTGTAGAAAAAAGACGGGGTAAAGGCCTGCATTTGAAACATGTAATGCGTTCTTTGTAAAACACATATACAACGCGTATATTGCATTAAAATTACTATGTAAATTTGAACTTACTATCAACAAATTCCGTTGAATCAATATTAAAGCATAATGAAACAAGTTTACATCAAATTCATGTAAGTTTATAGTAAAACCAAAAAATTACTAATTAACAAAGAAATACAAATTAAACAAACAATTACTAATTACAAAAACAATTATAAAATATCATAAGTCGGAGGATCAAACTCAATTATTGTAAAAATATATGCATTCAATATGTTAACCATAAAGAGGCAGTTGCTCTTATAGGTAAACATTGCAGCTATATCATATTTCATTTGAAATTTCTTGAAAGATACATCTAAATTTTTAGAAGAATTCATTTTTGTGATCGAATCTCATGTGTAATATCCTATATTTTCAAATATTATTATTATTATTTGGAATTGTTTATGTGATTTTTATGTAAATTATCTGGTAATTAGAGTTGATGTTTTGGATGTTTATATGTGCTATCCTTTGAGTATTTTAATTTTTATATGTTCAGAATAAAATATAGATAATAGTGATATTTTTCCGGTAATTTTTGGACTGTTATATGATTTTATAATGATTTACATATTTAATAATTATTTTCCGTATAATTACAAAACTATTTTGTATAGCCGGGAATCGTCCAACTTCAACCGTTGTTGCATTTTTACAACCCGAAACTCTTCCGAAAACTCCTTTCTAACCCAATCTGGTAATTTCGGACATTTTTCGTGTTTTAACTTTTTCGATCCGGATTACGGTTTGACTCGTACACGTCCCAGCGTATAATTTTCGATATGATAGTCATTTTAATAAATCTGTAAAACCCGTATTCTCAAGAGACGAGATATTTTACGTTATTTCCATATAAAGTGTTTTATAAGAAGTCCGGTTTTGATAATTATCCAAATCTAGTATTAAAATTGTATCTTTGTATAGTTACTTAGCGGCTAACTAATCTATTTTCGGATCTGATATGTTTATGTGATCAGGGAATTATTAAATAAATAAAATATGTGATGGGTCGGTCGGCGATGTGTTGCCTTATTGTTAATTATATGTAATATATAGGTACGAAGATTATTTGTGTAATTAATTATTGAGTTGTATGAGTTGTTTTGCTTTTAAAGTGATTTTATTGAATATTTATTCTCATAAATGCTAAAATTATTTCTAAAATTATTTTTATTAATTTATAATATTATTTATTATTTTAGGAGTTTAAAAAAAATTAAAGATCAATATTTTATTGAATATTTATTTCTAAATGATTTTCTTATTGCATTTATTGTAAAATCCGTATTAAATCCAGAAAAGTTTCAAAAATTATGAAACTCATATTTATTCAAGTTTGCAATATTCCGAGAATCTTAAAATTATTTTGGTAATTTTTGGGAATAATTTCACCTGCGCGTTGTTTCGTTTATTCGTTAAAAATGAGTATAAATTATGTTTCAAAAATTATTTTAAAATTATGCAAATTCTATTTTTATTAACTTTTAATTATTTTTGATATTTTATAAAATATTTTATTAATGTCCGGGTTTTAATTACCCGTTAATTGCTCGTTAAAACTAAAATGCGGGTCAGATAAAATTTTGTTGCGGGTTTTATTCGATAAATAAATAAAAAGGGGGGGGCAGGGGTGTGTAATCGGGGTTTAACCCGTTTCTTTCTCCCCATTTGCAGTCTCTCTCAATTCCCTCGCTCTCACCTCTCTCGATCTCTCTTGTCTGCTCTCTCAATCTCTGTTTCTCATCTCTCTCCCTCAATCTCTCCAGAATTCTCTCCATGTCTCTCAATCCCTCTTCTCTTCCCTGTCTCCTCTCTTCGATTGCCATCTCTGGTAATTCCCCTCCGTCGCCGTTTTCTCTTTTGCTCCAGTGAGCTCCGCGATTCTGTTTTTCCGGCCTCCTGTTACCCGGTTCTCGTCTTGTCAGTTGTATATATATGCGTACATATGTGCGTCTTGTTATGTGTGTTATCCCCTCTGTGTAGTCGTGTAATTTCCCGGCCCCTTTTTCATGTCTCCTGTTCTCTTCCTTTCCGGTCGCTGCCGGTTTCCCCTCCGGCGAAGTGACCGGGCTCGGATGTTACTTACGCCTTTGTGTATGTTGTTGTTGTATCAGTTGAATTGGGTTGTGATTCTGGATTTTATTGTTTGAATTTTGGTTGAATTTTTGTGAAGAAATTCGATGAGACTTTCGTGATTATTAAATTTATTTATTTGGTTTTAGAAAAAAATCGGTGAAAAAGAAGATAAAATACGAATAATAATTAATAATTGTAAATGAATTGAAATTTGGGAATTTATGGATTTTCATTGATATAGTTGTTGGGGTTCATGCATTTGGATTGTGATTGGATTGTCGTTATAGTTGTTGTGAATTGATTTGACGTCAGGATGTTCGACGGGTTAATCGATAATCAAAGGAGGTGCTGCTCGATTTCCGGAAAATTAAATTACGGAAACGCGAGGCCGTACCCAATGACTATCGGAACGTCGATCGGTTATATACGAGTACTCTATACGGAACCTGATTATGTGTTGTGATGAAATACTTTGCTAAAATCGATAACCCTAATTTCGTAAAAGGACAGATATACATATTTTCTGGAAATGAACACTGAGCCGATTTTCGAGAACATGAACCCTAATTGATACATGTATTATTATATGAAGTATGTTACGAGTCGGATTTTTTTAACGTTCGGGTAGATTGTTAGCGAGGATATGTCAAGCATAATCGAATGTCCGAGTCCTGTGTTATATGAATTATGTGATACGTGGATTATGTGCTTACGTTCTATGTGAATTACGTGTGTATGTGGGTCAAGAGTCTTGTGTGTGTCTGTTATATTTTTGTGCGGGCTATCGTATGGGTAGACGATAGGGTTTTGACGCGCAGTTCGTCGATTAATTACCGTTTAGACGATTAAGGTTGTATCTTTTAATTATAGATGCGAGTCTTTCAAGACGATCAGGACCAAATGAAGTGGATAAAGGCTAGAGTTGAATAGTATGAAATATTAGGTTGCAGCACTGCATGAGCAGCAGGCCAAAGGATTAGTAGAATAAAGGCGGTGATGTTTTGAGACAGAATGACAGAATAGATGCGTCTTTGCGAGTGTGACTAACTGCTAAATCCCAAAGGCAAGTATCCCTATCATCACTTATTGCTCAAGTGTTATTTATTTTAAATATTCTTATGCAAGTATTACTTTCCCTATTTTAAGTTCGGAATAGATAAAAATTTTACATATCGATGAATTAAATAATTCTGTTTATGTAAGTACTCTTCTGCTATTCTATGTTCAGAATAGCTAAGTGATTTTACTCATCAAATTATTGGATTTATAAATGTTCTGTATTTTGAGAAAAATGATTTGATTGCGAATATTCCTGCCCAAGTAACTGGGGGAATACAATTATTTCGGGTGTCGATTATTATGACCCCTTGTCAATAAAAGGTTTTTAGATTGGATCATAATTGCGTAAGTGACGGGGACGGACGGTCCAGCGGAGGGCTATTTTTTAGTGTCATATGGAATATTATGACATAATTTTTGCCACATCCAAGTATATTGCCTTTTGTGTGAGTACTCATGTTTTTGGGGTCATGTTTCTATGAATCATGACTCAATGCTATCACACGGGCTGATCAACATGTGATAGTACGTCCGTCGGAGAATGATCCCAATCTAAATTATCATATCATTTTTTATATTCATAGAATAAATGATTTATCAACTGTTTCTATTTTGGAATAATGGTAAAATACAGTTTTATTCAGTTTCTGATTTATGCTGATACTTACTTTGTTGTTAAATATCAAAGGTGGTATTAGTATAGATGATTGATGTTGACTTCAGTATGGGATGTTGTGAGCATCAAAGTTCGTATTGATATCTAATTTGATATGACAGCAAAATAAGTACTAATTTCAAGAGTTCGGTTTTGAGTAAAGTTTATGATTCAATCCATAATCATTGTTTCTTGTTATTGTTGTTTACGATATTTCCGTAAACACAGTTTTACGAGTTTTATTCTCGTCAAGATTCAAAGTATTGCTGAAGCATTTCGCTCAAAAATATCAAAAAGAGTTTTGAATACAGTGATAAATAATTATCCGATTCTTCAATAAATTTTCTGTTTCAGCAATTATGACTTTAAAATATTCTGCGCTATTGTACATGTCGGTTTTATATCAAAACGACCATATATAAATATTATAATGAACTTGCTGAGCATTTCTTCCGCGTATACTTGCCTGTTTTCAACTTTAACCTCCAGTGAGGATTAACTTGCGCTGTTTAGCCGCGTAATTCGAGGAAACAAAGAAGAAGTTTTTGGAAAGGTGGTTGGTCTAGGGTTTGCGGGCTAGTGTAAGTTCTGTTATGAAAAGTTTTATATTATATTATATTATAATTATTTTATTTTGTAGTTGGGCCTAGTATACTTCTTTTCGAATTTATACTAGCGGGTTAGTATTGAATTGGAATTTGTTGAAAAGAGTTTTAAAAGAAAGTGAAAATTTATTGGTGGAATTTGGAATTCTTGTTTCTAGAACTGTAACCTTAAAAGATCTTGGATTAGTTTGGGGTCATAGATGATAAATATTTTCCCCTGGCATTTGCATTTTGATTTAACAGGTTAATTTGGATTGAGGTTTTATAGTGACGACCAAATCCTCTGACCCCGGATTTGGGGGCGTTACATTATGCAGGTCTTTTGACCATTAGGAAGCTAAAATATAATTCTTTCTGGCACCTCGGCTCCAAAATCCCTTAAAACTGGCAGTGGTATAATATGCGGAATATAAAAAATATATCATACTTGTAACGATTGGGAAATTATGCTTGTTTTATATCGTAATAAAGATAAATTATGTGTTTTATTAACCCTAACTGCTATGTGCTACGTGTATTCCGTATTGCTGGGGTATTTTCGGGTATTTATTGGATGTTTTGTTTCGTGTTAAAAGCTTTCGTATCAAAAGTTATACGACCCGAACTATATTTTAATAGCTGATATTTCAAATAAAATATTTGATATTATTTTTCCTAGAATGACTTGTACCATCGCGTTATTCTGAACATCCAGATATTTTATAATTTTTTTTTCGTTTCATGAAAAATGACATTTCCGGGGCCCTTTGGGTGTTAAAAACCCAGCAAAAATCACATTTTTATTTTTATAAAGGCATAGGACTTTCAATTATACCATTTCTTTGTATTTTTGAATTATTCACAATTTTTGGGAATTTTTGGCATATATATTGTATATATTAAATATTTAAAAATTAGAAACTAATACTCAAAAATTATAAAATTTGGGGCCAATTAATTTTAATAGATGTATAATTAGGGCCTTAATTTTAATAAGGAGTATTATTTTACTTACTATAAATAGCTTAATTTTTATTTAATTATTTATAATTAATTATTAAAAATTCTGAAAAATCTCTGAAGAACGGGTCAGGTTTGAATTCGGGTTGAACAATCCAGACGTGATTTTGATCTGATTTCTGCACCCAATCAAGTCGTTCAAGTACTCAAATCAAAGGTTTTGATCTATTTTTTCTATTTCTGATATCAATTTCATGTTTTGATTCGTTATTTTTCAATTTCGATTTCTAGTGTTTATGCTCGATTTGGGTCTTTTTGATTCTAGGATTATTAGGTTGATTTGATGATTGATATACCTTTGTATGATGATTTGCAGTCTATTCATGGTAGTTAATTGAAGAAACGATTCGTGTATGAGTGAATTCGATTATTAGGGTTTATGTTAATTTTTTATTTATACGTTTTTGACTTTGAAGAATCATTGGTTCCTGAGATGTTAGGGGTTTGATTATACAGTGTTTAAGTTTTGATTTGAGCTATTAAAATTAAAGTTCTATGTATAAATGAGTTAAATCGATGTTTAGCTGGAGATGGGGTCGGTTTGATCGGAGATGGAGTTCCTGAGGGTTATTCTGAGTTGTTTTGGCCGAAAATTGACTACTGTAGTTGATTAGAATTGAAACCCTCTAAAAACCACATCAAACGATTTTTTTGGCCTGAAAACGGGCTGTCGGAGTCCTGGCCGGTCGCCGGATTCTGGGCAGATTCCCGTCATTTTCTTCATGACCCGGAATTTGCCCGTTTCACCCGTTTGCTTGACGCGCTTTCGATCCATTTTCTCAGAGAATTATTTTCTAACAAATGTTTCTGTGTTTTTATTATTATTAGTTATAAAAATCAGTTTTATTTATTTTATAAATTAATTAATTAATTGATTTATATTTTAAATAATTCTAAAATATTTTCTAAAATTCCAAATTAAATATTTCTTTGATTATTTATTTATTAATTATTAATTATTTAAAAATGATTAATTATTTTGATAATTAATCAAATTATTTTCAATATATCATAATAAATTCATTTTATTCCAAAATTTATGGAAAATTCATTTTTAATTATGATTTTCCTAAATAATTACTTAAATTTATTTTTGAGGTTCAATTATTTTGAATAATTAATTATATGGAATAATAAACTGATTTATTCTTATTTATTGAATAATAATTGAACCGTTTATCTGATTTAAACAAAACGAAAGCCCTTCGACTCGTAAAAACGACCTGTTTTCATTAAAAATAGTTTTAAATCCTAATTTCTTTTAGAAGCAAGTCGGATTTCGAGATTTATTTACTTATTTACCCTATTAATTATAGAGATGTGTTATTCCCTAACTATACAACAAGAATTACAGAATGGGGGTTGAATGTAATTCTGGCTTCTTTTTGAGATTTTTGAAAAATGGTTCAAACTCAATTTATATCTAACTGTTTGATTTGCAAAGTTCGGAATAAAGAGTTAAGTAAATCAAACACAAAGTAATAAAACTCAGGTCTTTAAAACTTTCTGGTGGATTTGAATGTATCCACCAGATATATATATATATATATATATATATATATATATATATCGAGTGAGAACCCTGTGAAGCTTGAGTAGCTCACAGCTGCTTACAAATATGAACAACTAAACTTACAGAGAAATGCTACAGGATTCAGCTTACAAATGTTTCCCTGTGAATATATTTGCTTAGTCTTGTTAGTTGTTCTACTTGCAACACTTGGTTTATATATCACCAAGTTTACATAGTAATAAGACAAGATAATAAAACAAAACCTATCAAGTCTAACTCCATGCTGCTTCACTACTTTATTCCAGCATCTTTAAATATCTTCATAATAGCATAGAAATGGTAATGCTTCTTTGTTCTCAAAACCCTGCTAAACAGGCTGCCACATTCCTTTTGCAAACACTCGACGCATGTGACTATGTTGTCACCGTCAACAGATATTTGAATTGATCATCCGTCGGGTACATGCTTGTTATCCGTCGGCTAGCCTTGGTGATTATCCGTCGGGTAGCTTTGTTGATCATCCGTCGGGTAGCCATTTATCACTTGACTCCATTTCATTTGTGCAGAATTACAAGACATCTTATATTTACATTTAATCAACCTATTATGCACATCTACTAGTAGTCTACATGATTCATAAGCTACTACAGAATCTATACAAAGTTGTGTGCAGAAATGTGCTACAGTACTTATTGTTATATAAGCTACTCACCCGGTGGATATCAATTAGTCACCGTCGGGACTATATTAAATCATCCGTCGGGACTATAATTGATCATCCGTCGGGTGCTACAAATTTCACTAAGTTAAATCTACTAAGGTATTTTGTTTAGCTTATCATCAAGTACACAACATATTCCTAACAATCTCCCCCAATTTATGTCTACTGGAATTGTAGCCATAAATTAAGAGAAACTTGATGATAACAAAAGATCCTAAAGATACAGATTGAAAAATAGTAGATAAAATTGATAAGTGCTACAAATTGCTAAAAATTGAACAATGCAAAGTACACAAAGAAATTGCTCACAATTGTTATCAAGGTGCTCCTCTAGTCTGAGCAGATAAATTTATTTTCTTGATTGTCTGGATTTCTTTCCAAGCCTTCTGTTATTTTCTTCAATTTGATTCTGGAGTTGTCTGTGGAATTCAAGTTCATCATCTTCTGAGAGATCTAGCATTTCCTGCATTTCCAAAAGATTCTCATTGCTAGAGATACTCAATTGGTCCTCCAATCTGAAGAATCTTCTAACTCCTTTTTCATCCCTGAATTCCATCAGCCAATAGGGCCTCATATGCACTCTCTTTCATGTGAAGGGAATTGACAGAGTCTTTGGTAGTGCATCTTTGGCTCTATTACTCCTCAGCTCCTCAATCTTCTTGCTGTCACATTGTATCCAAAGTTCGTTTTGAATGAAAACTACACTTTTATTAGCACAGATTGGCTATCTAGAAGAATCCTGTGAAGTGGCCATATGATCTCTCTTCCTCCCTTGTATTTGAACACCAGCCTTTTAGGGAGATATCTATGAGCTTCAATTCCTCTAACTTCTTCCAATTCATCTAAGTAAAGGTTTATGTCAGAAAACTCCTTGATGTCACAGATGTACAATATGTCTCCCTTGTTGACTGTAGATTTAATTTTGATTAGTGTCTTGGATCTGAGAATCACTGGATTCACAGTCTTGCTAGCTCTTGTCTTTGTCTTCTATATCTTGAAAATGGGTAAATTTAGCTCAGGAATTGGTAGACTATCCCAGTCCACTAATTCATCCTTTGGAATTATGGGCTCACCATGTATATTCCTTGTTGGATCTACCACCTTGAATTCTTCAAATACCGCTGAGGGTTTGATGTCTGAGTTATTGTTATAGACTTTTTGAGAACTTGGTCTTCCTTTTCCTCATCATTAAAGTTTAATTTCCTTTTGGCCCTCTTGGCCCTTTCCTTGTATCTGAAAGTTCTTTTCTGTTGTGGTTCAGCTTGCACCTTTAGATCTTGAGATTCACCAATTATAGATGATTATACAGATGTTTCTTTTATGGTCTTTACAGCTTGAAGCTTGGTCAAGATAGCAGCTTGCTCCTTCTTTTGTCTGTGCTTCTTAGCATCCAAGGCAGCTTGCTTCTTTTCTAGCCTGATTCTTTCTTTCTCTTCCTTTTTTAGCTTCCACAAATAGTTGGTGTCCAAGCACCACACAAATCTCCTTACCATTTCTGTAAATTTTAGCAATTCTCCTTTTAAGCACTGAATCAGTTGGATACTTGTAGAATGCAATAGACCTAGCCAACAGCTTCTTCTCATTTGGCCTAGGTATTTCAAATACTATATCCATAGGATTCTTGTCTGAAAACTTAGAGTAGTTCCTTTTGGCCTTCATAATGAGATCATTCTTTGGAGATTTGATGCATGAAGTTTGACCCCTTTCCAGATAGTTCATACTTATGTCATTCACAAAGATTTTTATAACTTGAGAGTGATGATTGAAGACTTTGTCTGGCTTCTGAATTGGGCCAAACTTTTGTTGAATATCTGCATCTATCTTTCTATATTTTTCTTTTATTTACTTCTCTAAAGCTGTAACATCAAGAATCTTAGGATTTGATTTTGACTCAAGCTTTTCAGCTGCTCTTTGGATTAGATCAATGTTATCCAACACCGGTGACTTTGTGAAAGCAATTGTAGGCACAATCACTTTGCTGACTTATATGTTTAGCTGAAGCTCCCCCTTACTAGAGCCTTTCTCCCCCTCACCCTTACTTGAGCTTTTCTCCCCCTTTTATTATCATCAAGTTGAGTGGAGGATGAAGATTATGCAGCCACTAGTTGTTGTAGAAGTTGAGTTTGTTGAGCTTGATGTAGATGTATACATGTTCAAGAAGCTTCCATTGCAGTCATTCTGGTATCCAAGGAATCTATCTTTGTGACAAGATCAGAATTCTTACTGAGTTGTCTCTTAATATCAAGCATTGTAGCTTCTGGAAGTTTAGAATCCAACCTTTCAGAAATGTCCCTTTTCATTTGATCAATTTCACCTTTGATATAAGTGACATCCTGAGTATGTTGAAAATCTTGGATATGTTGTAATTGAAGAGAAGCAAGGTGTGCTTATAGGAGCTTCTTGGTGCTGGCATTTTGTTGTGGATTGAAGAGCAGAGTGTGTCTGACTTATAAGTTGAATAAGGGTGGTCTTCAAATAGTGTTCATCACACTGCTTTGAAAATGCCCAAGATGGCATACCAGATCTGGAACTAGGGCCTACTTCTCCCTCTATATCCAGTGACCCCTCTTCACTTGCATCACCAAAGAAATCAGCATATTCCCCAGTCCCATATTCAACATCATCATTAGTTCTAGGTGACATAGCAATGATGGTATCCTTAGCTCTTTGCATTGACTGGGTGGTGTGCACCAAGTTCAGCATCATTTCTGCATCTTCATTTCCCTGTCCAGCCAAAATTTGATATGCTGGAACATGATGAGTAAATGCCTCAGCATCCAAAGAGATGGAACCTATAACAGCTTGATTATGCTGAGATAGTTTCTCAATGTCTGCATCATTGGCATTCATGGACTCACTAGCAATGATATCCATCCTTATTTCTCATGTACCCGCCTTTCTCTCATTTTCTCTCTGCTCTTGCATCAAGGGCTCCCCTTGGCTCCCCACCCTCACACCCTCACACTCACCATCTAAGGCGGGACTCCTCTCACTCACTTTTGCCAGTCCTCAAGAAATGGACTGCTGTTGTTCACTCTTTTTCTCTCCTTTTTCCTGGGAGCAACCCAGACTCTCACTCAAATCACTCTCTTCCCTCAGTCCTAAGAGTGATTGCACTACTACTAAGTCTTCTGCACTTGTAAGAATTGAAGAAATTTGAAGTTGTGTAGGGACACCCGACGGATGAGGAATATCCATTGGGTTAGTAGTATGGCTATCCGACGGATGACTGCTGTTAGGCTTATCCATCGGGATACAATCACTACTCGACGAATGATGAATATCCATCGGGATAGTAGAAATGAAAGAGTTTGGAGTGGAGACTATTGTAGAATCTGTGCAGATTGATGAGAATTTTGGCACCGATGTCTCAACAGTCTCAGAAAGATATGGTAAATGAGCCAACAAATCATCTAAAAGATGATGCTAACTTACTTGGATTTTTGGCTTCTCCAGGAGAGTTAAAGATGGAGAATTTGGAAGTGATTTATTAATCATGTCAACATCCAGTGAGTGTGTGAGAGAATTTAGTGTATCAGGTGCTTCAATTATGAGAGATTTTGGTTGTGACTCCACATTTACTGGAGTCACATCAACCTGACTTTGAGAAGGTGTAGTGACTGTGTCTTTAGCACCAGTTTGCATAGTGTGTGAGCCCTGTGCATCCTCGAGGGTTTTTGATCTTTTCTTTCTAGCATAAGTTTGTGGTGAGCTGGTGTCCTTACCCCTCTTGGCCTGTGCTCCTGGTTGGGAGCTTGTTTTAATGGTAACATCCTTTTGGGAGGATGAAACTAGTAATGAGCTAATTTCCTTATTAACAGCCACAGTTTATTGGGAAACTGTGGTGTGGCTAGGTTTGGGTACACTCTTCTCACCAGCCTTATCCTTAGGGCTTCTTTGATTTTCACCATGTCCCTCACCTTTCTTACCCTCCTTCACACTCCCCTATTTAGGTTTAGTAGATTTTACAACTGATTTCTTTTGAAAGAAATCATAGGGGGCTTTCTTAGCTTTGGATTTAGAAACTTTTGATGGTTTGGTAGCTTGGGTAGGCATCTGTTGGGTCATTGACACATATGCCATAACTACACTAGAATGCAAAGAAATGTGTGAGGTTGGAAGAGTAGAGACAATAGAAATTACCTCACTTACCTGATGTCCCTCAATTACCGAAAAATAGTATAAGGGCACCTCCTTGTGATGATTTGCTCTAGTTAAATCTGCAATAATCCTTCTTTCTTGAACTTAACAATTCAGCTTGTTGGTTGGGTTCTCAATCTCAATATTATCAATAAGATGGTTAGCAAGCATCATAAAGAATCTAGCATAATAGACACTTTTGCCTCTCTTATTAAGTTCTCCTAACTTAAAGCCTAACTCAAACAAAACCAAGTCACTGAAATTGAAATACTTATCAGTAACTAGCATGTAAAGCATGTTGAGCATGGATATATTGATAGAATCAAAGTTGCTAATCTTACCAGAAAACACTTTAGCTACCACATCACACAGATAACTCCATTCTTTTCTAAGGCCCAACCTTCTAATTTCACTTAACTTAGAGGTAGTGAGTGCATAGCCCATAGAATTAAGCATGTTAACAATGTCAGTATCTGTGTGTGGAGCAGTTACAGTATTATCAGGAATCCTAAAGCATGCTTTGATAATATCACTGTTTATGCAAAACTGCTTACCTTTTAGAGTAAATGTGATGGTCTTGTCAGTTGAGTTGTACACTGCAGTTGTCCATATCTCCTCTACAACCTCACAGTAAATGGTGGGTGATTCCAGCATGGCATAGTTGAGTTTGCAGTTCTTCACAAAATCCATCATTTTGTGATAGTCACCAGACTGTTGAATCTCCTTGTTTACTAGAGCAGAGAAGTTGTTTTTCTCATAAATGTAACCGGTTTGAGACATGATTTTCACTACAGGCGCCATTGCTATAGATTTGAAAGTTTGTAGAGAGAGAATTTGCTTTTGAGAAGAAAGAAGTTAGAGCAATTGAATCTTGAGAATGATAAAAGAAAAGAATGAAAAAGAATTTAGCTTTTATACTATCTTAGAGATAAACTGACAAGAATAATAAAGAGAAATAAAGGACCAATAAAAATTGCCCAAAATAGCCGTTTAAAAATAAATAAACTGTAAAAATTACGTCACTTATCCGTCGTGTCATGCTTACAGACTGTAAATATACTCGATGTATAATGATCAGAGAATTAACGGCTAGGATTGAGATAATTCGACAGATGAGGATAAATCAGTTATCCGTCGAGTTATAAAATATTCCAGAGAAATAATTGATTTTTATGGAAAATTATATTCCGACGGATGATCAAACTCGATGGATTATGATCATCCGTCGGGATGTAAATTTTGACTTAGCCAAAATTTCATCAAAAGCAGAAAAATCAATTAAATTTCTGGCTGCATAACAACTTGCAAAATATCTGAAATGATTCAGGAATAATTAAGCATACCTAACTCACTTACCAACCATGAGAAGGTGGATTCATCCAGTGGCTTGGTAAATATGTCTGCAAGCTCCCTTTCACTTGGAACAAAATGCAGTTCCACAATACCATTCATCACATGTTCCCTTATGAAGTGGTACTTGATATCTATGTGCTTTGTTCTTGAATGCTGTACTGGATTTTCAGTGATGGCAATTGCACTTGTGTTATCACAGAAAATAGGAATCCTATCCACTTGTAGACCATAGTCCAACAATTGGTTTTTCATCAACAAAATATGTGCACAGCAACTACCAGCAGCAATATATTCAGCTTCAGCTGTACAAGTAGAAACTAGATTTTGCTTTTTAATGAACCAGGACACAAGCTTATTTCCTAGAAATTGACAAGTTCTTGTTGTACTTTTTATGTCTATTTTACAACCTGCATAATCTGCATCAGAATAACCAATTAGATCAAAACCAAAATCTCTAGGGTACCAAATGCCAAGTTTTGGTGTTCTCTTGAGATATCTGAAAATTCTCTTAATAGCTGCTAAATGAGATTCTCTAGGATCAGCCTGAAATCTAGCACAAAGACAAGTAGCAAACATTATATCTGGCCTACTAGCTGTTAAGTACAAAAGTGAACCAACCATGGCACTATAACTTGAAATATCCACAAACTTTTCAGTAGTGTTTAATTCAAGCTTAGTTATAGTGGCCATGGGAGGTTTTGCAGATGTGCAATCCATTAGATCAAACTTCTTTAAAAGATCATGAATGTATTTAGTTTGACTAATGAATATTCCACCATTAACTTTCTTAACTTGCAGATTAAGAAAGTAAGTTAGTTCTCCCATCATGCTCATTTCATACTTTGCATCAATTTGGCAAACTTTTTGCAAAGTTTTTCATCTGTAGAGACAAATATAATTCATCTACATAAATTTGAACAAGTATACTAGAGCCATTAACATTTCTAAAGAATAAAGTTTTTTCAACAGTACCTCTTGTGAAGTGATTTTCCAAAAGAAACTTTGATAACGTGTCATACCAGGCTCTAGGTGCTTGCTTCAGTCCATAAAGTGCTTTCAAAAGATAATAAACATGATTTGAGAAATTTAGATCTTCAAAACCAGGAGGCTGACTAACATAGACTTCCTCCTCCAAATCCCCATTCAGAAATGCACTTTTGACATCCATTTGATAGACCTTGAAATTGGCATGAGCTGCATACACTAAGAAAATTCCGATGGCTTCAAGTCTTGCAACAGGAGCAAAAGTTTCATCAAAATCTATTCCTTCTTGTTGATAATAGCCCTTAGCAACCAATCTAGCTTTGTTCCTGACCACTATGCCATTTTCATCCATCTTGTTTCTGAATACCCATTTGGTGTCAATTGGATTCTTTCCTTTAGGCTTGGGTACCAGCTTCCATACTTTATTCCTTTCAAATTAGTTTAGCTCATCCTGCATAACTAATATCCAATCAGGATCCAACAAAGCTTCTTCTACCTTCTTTGGTTCTTCCTTAGATAGGAAGCTGCTATATAGACATTCTTCTTGAGTTGCTTTCCTTGTTTGAACTCTAGAAGATACATCACCAATGATGAGCTCAAAGGGGTGATATTTTGTCCATTTCATTTGTTGAGGTAGATTAGCTCTAGATGAAGAGGCCTCATTGTTGTCTTGATGTGTGACTGAGATTTGATTATTAGAAACTCCCCCTGAGTTTGTGAATCTTTGATTTGAGAAAGGAGAATTTTCTATAAGTGATCTATTCTGACTTTCAGCTTCTTTTGAAGACCCGGCGGATGGTACACTTTGTGTTCCAACGGATGAGGCTGATTGTCTCCCGATGGAGAAAGCAGATTGTCTCCCGACGGATGAAGCATTTTGCAACTCAACAGATGCTGAATTATGTGCTTCATTAGTAGTAGATTTTTCTGCATTATCCTTTGCCATGATTACTTTCATCATCACTGTCATCACTAACCATCTCTACATTATCAAATTTGAGACTCTCATGAGAATCTTAATCTTGCAGTCCTTCAATCTTTTTATCATCAAACACAACATGTATTGATTCCATAACAATGTTGGTTCTTAGATTGTAGACTCTATATGCTTTTCCCACCGCATATCCAACAAAAATTCCTTCATCTGCTTTAGCATCAAACTTCCCATTTTGATCCGTCTGATTTTTCAAGATATAACATTTGCAGCCAAAGACATGATGAAAATTTAGAGTTTGTTTCTTGTTCTTGAACAATTTATATGGTGTCATACACTTTGCTTGATTCACCAAAGAAATATTTTGAGTGTAGCAGGCAGTATTCACAGCTTCAGCCCAGAAATATGTTGGTAACTTTGATTCTTCAAGCATTATTCTTGCAGCTTCAATAAGAGATCTATTTTTCCTTTCCACCACTCCATTTTGTTGTGGATTTCTTTCTAGAAAAAACTCATGCATTATCCCATTTTCTTCACAAAATGATCTTATCACAGAATTCTTGAACTCAGTTCCATTGTCACTCCCGATTCTTCTTACTTTGAAATCAGGATGATTGTTGACTTGCCTTATGTGATTGATGATGATTTCACCAGCCTCATCTTTAGACTTTAGGAAATATGTCCAAGAGAACTTTAAGAAATCATCTACAATTACTAGCAAAATCTTTTCCTAGAGATGGACAACACATTGACCGGTCCAAACAAATCCATGTGTAGCAATTGCAAAGGTTCTTCAATTGTTGAATCAAGCTTCTTTCTGAATGATGCTTTAATCTGCTTTCCCTTTTGGCAGGCATCATAAAGTCCATCCTTAAAAAACTCCACTTGAGGAATGCCTCTAACCAGTTCTTTCTTGACAAGCTCATTCATGGTCTTGAAGTTTAGATGAGATAGCTTCTTGTGCCACAACCAACTTTCATCTTGACTTGATTTACTGAGAAGGCAAGTAACAGATTCTGTATTTGATGAGTTGAAGTCAGCTAGATACACATTTCCTCTTATCACACCAGTGAGAACCACTTTGTTGCTTCTTTTGTTAGTCACAACACAGGCTTCTGAGTTGAAGGTTACTGAATTGCCCTCATCACAAAGCTGGATGATACTCAGCAAATTATGCTTGAGACCATCCACTAGGGCAACCTTCTCAATGATGACATTGTCTTTTGAAATCAAGCCATATATCACAGTATAACCCTTGATGTCATCTCCAAAAGTAATACTTGGGCCAACTCTCTCCTTGAACTCTGTGAGCCAGGTAGAATCTCCAGTCATGTGCCTTGAACAACCACTATCCATGTACCAAAGATTCTTTCTGTTTCCCTGCACACATCAAAACCAAATCAAGTTGATTTTGGTACCCAAGTTTCCTTGGGTCCTGCCTTGTTAGCTTTCTTCTTTTGTTTCTTAGGTTTGATCTCATTTGACTTGGGGATATCTGATTCATCCTTGGTCATCTGAGTTGGACCTTTGAAACCACTCATTAAAAACAAAATTATCATGCACATTTTGATTAACAGGAAAATACATGCTATTTGCAAACATGTTATTCCAGTGAGGCATGCTAAATGGCATTTGAGGCATACTAAATGCAGCATAATAAGGATTAGGTGCAAATGGCATATTAGCAAATTGTGCATTCATATTCTGAGCAGACATAGCATTCATAGGCATTTAAGGTATGGCATTTATATTGGGAAAAGAAGATGGTACAGATATAGGAGTAGGCATGGCAAGTTTGTAATTAACAGACAAATGATTAATACTACCACACTTAACACAAATTTCTCTTGGAGCATACTTATCAGGTGTGTAGTTGTTATGTTTGTTAATCCCTACTTTCCCATTTCTATTGTTTTTCTTTTTAGTTTCTGTTTTAACCTCAATCTTTTCTTATCTGTCAGTCAATTGATTGATTGACAAATGACCAACATTCACTTTTTTCTCCTTCTTCACTTGACTTGATTCTCCTGGAACAAAGTTTTTGGAAACTGATCCATATTTTTCATTTAACTTGGCAAGTTTGGCTTTGCTCACATATTTGCTCATAGCCAACGGATGAGGATTTATGTCACTCGATGGATAATCCTTTTGATTATCCGATGGATGACTCTCATCATCCGTCGAGTCTACATCTGTTAGCAATCCTTCAACCAAATTAGATTCCAGCTTCCCCTTACTCTTTTTCCAGGCTGCATCACAAAAGGACTCAATACCTTGAACTTTAGTGATTTGAGCATGGACATCTCTGGATGATTTCCATGCTTTAATCACTTCCTGTTCTCGTTCAAGTTGCTTCTTCAAAATCTGCTATTTCTTCAAGGACTCAATTCATCCTTAGCAATCTTACATTCAATTCTCAATTTTTCAAATTCAATAAACTGAGACTCTGGCACATTATTCCTCTCACTTAAAAACAGATTGTTTTCTTTGATTTTAGCATTTTCCTTAGTGAAGGACTTAAGTGTAACACGCAAATGATATAATTCTGTAGACATGTCATTAATTGCATCATTACACTCAGCTTTAGATAAATGTGCTAGGTTAGTGGTGATTACTTGATTACTTGAAGAACTTGTTTTTGTTTCATCAGACTTGGCCATTAGGGCTAGATTGACATAGCTGACATCTTCATCTTCATCCAAATCATCAGTTGCCCAGTCATTTTCTTGTGTAATGAAATCCCTTTACTTTTACTTGAGCAACTCAAAATACTTCTATTTATAATCAACAGGCTTTAACTTCTTTTTACTGGAATCTGACTTTCTACATTCACTGGCAAAATGCCCTGCCAAGCCACATTTGAAACACTTGAATTTGGATTTATCCACCATATTTCTATTTGGCTTGGTTGCTCCAAAGTTCTTTTTGAACTTGAGCTTGGCAAATATTCTGGAAAGGAATGCTAAATGCTCATCAATATCATCCATGTCATCTTGGCTCAAATTGTCTTCATTTCCAGCTACCAGCCCTTTACCCTTGTTCTCACAGGTCTTTTAAGTAGATTCAACAGCTTCTACCTTCATCTCTTTCTCTTTCTCTAATTCAGCAACCAGTGCTATGGACCCTTCCTTATTCCTTCCTTTGTCCATCCTCTCATCTTGCTCTATTTCAAGTTCATAAGTTTTCAGGATGACATACAGTCTCTCCAAAGTAAACTCCTTGTAATCTTGAGAGTTTCTCAATGACACTGTCATTTGTTTCCATTCCTTTGGAAGAGATCTAAGGAACTTGAGATTGGAGTCTTTTGTCTGATAGACTCTTCCATGCAACTTCAGAGCATTTAGTAGTTTTTGAAACCTACTAAAAATGTCAGTGAGAGACTCACTATCTTCACAATGAAAGTGCTCACATTGCTGAATTAGTAGCTGCATTTTATTCTCCCTTACTTGCTCAGTACCATCACATATAATCTAAATTGTGTCCCAAACCTCCTTGGTTGTTTTGCAGTTAATGATGTTATCAAACATATCACCATCAACTCCTATGAACAATATATTCATGGCCTTCTTGTCTTTCCTGACTTGCTCAATATTAGGTCTGACCATTCATGCCTAGGCTTGGGAACAGATGGTTCATTGCCTGTTGCATCTCTCATTGGCACATGAGGACCTCTCTCTATGCAGTCCACATAGGCCTCATCTTGAGAAAGAAGATGTAGGTGCATCTTCACCTTCTAGTGGTGATAAGTGTCTTTGTCCATAAATAGAATCTTCACTCTAACATCCTTCCTGTTCATCTTGCTATTTTGTTGTGATCTTTAAAGTCTTTGTACTTCAAGAGCTTGCTCTGCTACCAATTGTTATTCCCTAATAATACAATAACAATTACAGAAGGGGGGTTGAATGTAATTCTGGCTTCTTTTTGAGATTTATGAAAAATGGTTCTAACTCAATATATATCTGACTGTTTGATTTGCAAAGTGCGGAATAAAGAGTTAAGTAAATCAAACACAAAGTAATAATAACTCAGGTCTTTAAAACTTTCTGGTGGATTTGAATGTATCCACCAGATATATATATATATAGTAAGAACCCTGTGAAGCTTGAATAGCTCACAGTTGCTTACAAATATGAACAACTAAACTTACAGAGAAATGTTATAGGATTCAGCTTACAAATGTTTCTCTGTGAATGTATTTGCTTAGTCTTGTTAGTTATTCTACTTGCTACACTTGGTTTATATATCACCAAGTTTATATAGTAATAAGACAAGATAATAAAATAAAACCTATCAAGTCTAACTCCATGCTGCTTCACTACTCTATTCCAGCATCTTTGAATATCTTCATAATAGCATTGAAATGGTAATGCTTCTTTGTTCTCAAAACCCTGCTAAACAGGCTGCCACATTCCTTTTGCAAACACTCGATGCATGTGACTGTGTTGTCACTGTAAACAGATATTTGAATTGATCATCAGTCGGGTACATGCTTGTTATCCATCGGGTAGCCTTGCTGATCATCCGCCGGGTAGCTTTGTTGATCATCTGTCGGGTAGCCATTTATCACTTGACTCCGTTTCATTTGTGTAGAATTACAAGACATCTTATATTAACATTTAATCAACCTATTCAGCACATTTACTAGCAGTCTACATGATTCATAAGCTACTACAGAATCTATACAAAGTTGTTTGCAGAAATGTGCTACAGTACTTATTGTTACATAAGCTACTCACCCGGTGGATATCAATTAGTCATCCGTCGGGACAATATTGAATCATCCGTAGGGACTGTAATTGATCATCCATCGGGTGCTACAAAATTCACTAAGTTAAATCTACTAAGGTGTTTTGTTTAGCTTATCATCAAGTACACAACATATTCCTAACAATATGAGTCTAGTAAATTCCGAAAATTAGGAAACGAGCCAAACATTGTTCAGTAATACGAATAGCGAGTCGATTCCGATTCTAAAAATTATTTTAAACCTCGAATGACTATGTGACTTATGTACTATGTGAATTATATGGTTAATCGAGTCTTATTTGTTAATAATTATGATATAAGTCTTTTATGGATAAAAACTTAGGGTGTATTAACTGCTGTATTTATTAATAAGGTTCGGGAGCTCAAGGCCTTTTATGGTTGCTCTTGTGCTTTGTAGCTTAACTCTGCCTTTACGAGATACCTACGTATCTCTGTGTATTAGAGAATCAAGCCAAAAAATGTAGTTCTGAGAAGAGGGGTGAGACCCCTTATATAGATGTTGGGAGTCCTTGAATTGGACTAGGGTTAGGAGACTTGTTGAACAAGTCTCAGACTTTGGCTAGACTTTGAAGTCCTAGAATCAAGGAATCAGACTCCTTGTGGGTGTAGGTGCCCTCAAGGCTATCTTTTATAGATTTATATCACTGTTTAGACTCATTTAATGAGCTGTTAATCCTCCCTATTTAATAATTACGAAATTAATAAATAATCAGGGCTTCGGGCCTCGTTAGTTGGGCTTCGTTTTTGGACATTATGAGGTCTAATTAATTCAACATTAACTATATTTCTAGGCTAATTTTAGGCCCATATCATTTGCCCCCAACTTTTGAAAAACCGTAAAAGATTTCGCAAAAGTTAAGTTCATTCGTTCCCTTATAGGGCATCGTTTCTACGTAAAGTGTGGAGCGACCTACACATTTACAATGATTTACCTTGTACATAGCTTCATGGTTGTTTTAGAATTTCTTTATTGCTTTCTTTACCTTATTCCTTATTATTTAGGGATCTTCTGGTATTTTTCTAATTTCACAGGTATTTTCCCTAATTTCTGTGTTTTTTCTTAATTTACAGGATTTTTCCCTTAAATTCTGGGTTTTTTCCCTAATTTCTGGAATTTATTCTTATTTTTCAGGATTTTTCTAATTTTTAGCCTTTTTTTCGACCACGATCCTAGTCATTTGGTCGACCTGGATCCTAGTCGAAATTTTGGCAAGCTCATGAGGCCTTGTCAAATAATTTCGACTATGATTCACGAGCTGGATTTCGATCAGGATCCTAGTCGATTTAATGACCTGGATGCTAGTCGAAATACTTGCCAGCTCTTGGGGCCTGGTCGAATAATTTCGACTAGGTTTCACGAGCTGGATTTCGTTCAGGATCCTAGTCGATTTAATGACCTGGATGCTGGTCGAAATACTTGCCAGCTCTTGGGGCTTGGTCAAAAGTCTTCGAGCATAATTAACGACCTGGATCTCGACCAGGGTTCTGGTTGAAGTTATTCATACTTCAAACTCAATCCTGGTCGACTTGGTGGATGTTTTTCAGGCTCATGTTTGAAAGACTTCGAACAGGATTCACATCCTCATATACAACCTCAATCTTGGTCGAGTTGATGGGTGTTTTTCAGGGTCTTTTTCCAAAAACTTCGAACAGGATTCACGACCTCATATATGACCTCAATCCTAGTTGAGTTGATGGGTGTTTTTCAGGCTCTTGATCGAAAGACTTCGAACAGGATTCACGACCTCACATACGACCTCAATCCTGGTCTTTCTTTGGACTAGGAATTTTATTGAACTGGGTTTTTCCTAATTCAATTTGGATTTGAGCCTATACTTTTCCAAATCCAATTTGGATTTGGGCCTGGGCTTTTTTTAATCTAATTTGGATTTGGGCCTTTACTTTTCTTAATCCAATTTGGATTTGGGCCTGTGCTTTTCCAAATCCAATTTGGATTTGGGCCTAGATCTTGATCGAATTTTCGAGAAGCTTCCGGGTTAATTCCCTGGTAAATTTCTGAATGCCTTTGGAAAGTTCTGGAAGTTGGAATTTTCCTTTTGGGCCTTTACGTAATGGGCTTTTTTGTCCCCTTGTCTTCCTCTCCTTTCCTAAAGGAGGGGGTGAAGCTTAAGGATAACTGTTGGTTGGAGATCAAGCTTCTCAAAGCTTTCTTTCTAGCAATCCAGCCTTATTCGAGCATTATTCCATGTAAGATAGATATTCTCTTACTCTATTCATTTTTTATGCACTTTTTATGTATAGCATTTGTGTCTAAAACTGTTCTTTTTTCTGCTTTTTTCATATGGCAGATAAGAGAATAACTCGTTTGGCCAAGATGAATATGGCCAAAATGTCGAATGAGTTCCCTATTCGGTCAAGGTACACTTCCTTAATTGACATGATCAACACACGAGGGGACGAATACCCGTCTGAAGCTCATCTGGATGTGTTTAATCATGTCAACATTTTTCGGGATCCAAAGGAGTTGGACAAGATGAGGTCTTTCTTCAGGGTCAAGGAGTCATACAAGTTGGTTCTTACAGGTCTGACCGACAGGGCTTGCCACTGGAAGAAGGACTCCTTATGTGTCTTTAGGGACACCTTTAGGGCAGGTATCGGACTTCCTTTTCATCCCTTTATTCGACTCTTGCTAGCAGATGTGGGCATTAGCCCTTGCCAACTCCCTCCAAACTCTTGGAGATTAATTCTTTGCACAATGCGCCAAACATGACGTACCTCTTACGGTCGCCGTGTTTAGAAAGATTTTTCAGTTCAAGAACATCCCTGATAAGAATCCAGGGTGGATTTCTCTGAACCAGCGCCGCACCATTCCTCATATCGTGAATGGGAAGTCCATCCCTAATAACAACTTGGGGTGGAAGAAAGAGTTTCTTTATGTTCACTGGGAAGGCGGCGACTGGGGGATGCTTTTTCGCTCGTCCTTTGGGAAAGTTGTTGATGACATCCCAAATGACATCATCTTGACTGAGGAGGAGACTAAGGCCTTTAATCTCCTCACCCAGAATAACGGGACATCCCATTCCTGGGACCTTATCAGAGAGATGGTCCTTGTGGAACGCAGTCTTTCCCCCAATCATGTGAAAGGTAAGTTCCCTTCATTTTTTTTAGTTTGCTTCCCGTTATCTTTTCTTTTCACTTTACTATCTTTTTAATTCCTTTTTCTTTGATTCGTGCAGTGGCTGAAAGGATCGAAGAGGCTACCAAGCCTAAGGACCTAGAAACAACCAGGATGAAGCGCGCTGGAAAGGTCTTTACCCGCGCCTTGGAGATCGTTTCCCTGAGTTTCTACTTCAAACAAAAGAAGAGGACAAAGAAGGCCCCGGCCAACCCTTGCGTTCAAAATAGACACCAGGAGCCTTCTTCCAACCCGCCTGGGGAATCCAGGGAAAAGACTCAATCGTTTGAAATACGAAACATGACAAGGAATGGTCAATTCAGTCTATTTCCCCGGTAGACTACCACGACCTTGTTCTCCAACAAGACTTGGAGGCTAATGAGCTTTTTGGTGCTCAGGCCCTAGCGACAGTATATTTTTTAATTTTTTGTTTCTATTATTTTATGTCATTATTTTCCTTACCTTCCTCACTTTTTCTTTATTCCTTTCAGGCAAACATCCATTTCCAAGGGGTGCTTCACCAAGCTAAGGCTTGGAAGGTTGGTTTAGAGGACACGACCAAGAAATTGGATGAGGCCAACCAACAAATTGAAAACATCAAGGCCCAACTTGCCTCCTCAATGTCTGACCTATAAAAGGCTCGGGCTGAGATAGTGATTCTCAAAAATCAAAAAGATAAATCCTTTGACGCCTGGATGAACACTCAGGAGTTCAAAGACTTAATGGTGGAGCACGGTGCCCTCATTCATCCTGTTAGCTATAAGGAAGGCTGGGACGGCGCTGTAGAGGCTATTCAGGACGAGTTTCCTAAAATTCTTGAGAAAGCTTCCTTCCCCTGTCCTCAACAAGTCCTAACCCTTGGAGGCGGCGCTGATAAGATGGCTGATCTCATTAAGGAAGGTAGTTCTGCCTCCTCATTCAGAGCGCCATCAGGGAGCTAGGGTTAAGGTCAGAAGAGGAAGGAGATCGAGTCTAGCTCAGGGGAATATGAATCCTCTTCTGAAGAAGAATCCATCCCTACTTTTAAGAAAGCCAGGGTGGAGGAGCCTACAAAGGAAGCTCCTCAGTCGACGGTGACTAAAAATTCAGCCGAAGAGACTTCAGAGGGGACCTCTTCAGAGACTTGCGAGGAAGCTTCTAATGGGCCAACCGAGAAAACTTTCGAGGAAAATTCCAAGGATGGCTCTGGAAGCAGCTCTGGAGAGGATTCTGGGCCTTCTAATCAAAACACCTAATTCTCTTCCCTTATGTAATCTACTTTCCTTCAAATGTTTTCATACTTTGTAAAAAACTTTTCATCTTTTTACTTGTCTTGTTTAATTTTTTCAAGTATTCAAATTTCAAGTAACTGAGGCATTGTCTTAACCTTTCAAGTTCCTCACGACATTAACTCAAGTTTTATAACTTGGTTTTTTTAAGAATCTAACAATTCAACAAACAGGATCAAACCGAATGAATTTTATTATAACTTGGTATTTTTTAACACCTTACATGAAATGGGTTCAACCCTGATAAATCTAAAACATAACTCCTACTGAATCTATAAAAAATCCTAAGCGAGCAAAGCTTCTAGGTGCTTTTGAACCTTGTTACCACCACTATAGCAAATACAAGCTATATATAGTAAATTTTCAGATTTTAAGCATGCCAAGTACGAGGCAGTTCTTCTCCATCCATGGTCTCCAACTTGTAAGATCCTCTTCCTTGAACGCTCTTAACCTTGTATGGCCCTTCCCAATTCGGGGCGAGTTTTCCTTTATGCTCTACTCCAGAGGCTTCCACCTTTCTTAAAACCAAGTCACCTTGCTTGAAGAACCTTTCTTTTACTCTTAAGTTGTAATAGAATGAGGCCTTTTTCTGATACTAAACTATCTTGGCATACGCTTCATCACGAACTTCATCAATCAGGTCCAGGGCTAGCCTTTGCCCTTCCTGATTTTCATTTATATTGTATGCTTGGATTCTGGGAGACGAGTGTGATATCTCCACAGGAACAAT
Organism: Apium graveolens; assembly: GCF_009905375.1. Lineage (NCBI taxonomy): Eukaryota > Viridiplantae > Streptophyta > Magnoliopsida > Apiales > Apiaceae > Apium > Apium graveolens. The sequence continues at coordinate 166,921,092 of NC_133649.1, forward strand.
CGTTTATGCCCCGTATGCTAACATAAAGGGAATTGCTCCAGTAGTGACTCTACAAGTAGTCCGATAAGCCCAAAATATTGGGAGTATTCCTCCACCCAATTATTCTTGGATTTATCGATCCTCTTCTTCAGACCATCTAGGATTATACGATTCGCCACTTCCGCTTTCCCATTGGCTTGCGGATGAGCTACGGAGGTAAACCTAAATTCAATCTCATTCTCTTCGCAATACTTCCTGAATTCTTCATTATTGAACTTTGTTCCATTATCGGTAACTAGGATACCGGGAATTCCATACCTAACATGATATTTTCCCAAAGGAATTGTGCAACCTGCTTAGTTGTGATCTTGGCCAAAGGCTTGGCTTCAATCCACTTAGTGAAATAATCTACGACTACAATAAAGAACTTCCTTTGACCTGTGGCCATTGGAAAAGGCCCAAGTATATCCATTCCCCACATAGCAAAAGGGATGGGAGAATTAATGGAAGTCAGTATCTCAGGAGGTTGTCGAACAACTGATGCATGTTTCTGACAACATTCACACTTCCTCACATAGTCTTTTACATCGACAATCTTCTCTGGCCAATAAAATCCTAAACGGGTTATCTTATGAGCCATTGCTCTGCCCCCCAGTTGTTGCCCACTGATACCTTCGTGCACTTCTTCAAGAGCCATGTGCCTCATCAGGCCTGAGACAACTTAAGTAAGGAACCACATAAGATCTTTTATATAAAATCCCATTGATCAAGGAGTATCTCAGTGCCCGAACAGTCAATTTCCGTGCTTAGTAACATCATTTGGTAGCCAACCAGTTTGAATATGGGCCTTAATGGGATCTATCCATGATGTCCCCAACCCTATAGGGGCTACAAGCTTAACATCAATGCTCCGTGTTTTTAAAACGCGGAAGTATACATTTCCTGAATTGTTCTTTATATCTGATGAAGCGAACTTACACAATGCATCCGCCTTAGCATTTTCCTCCCTTAGAATGTGCTCGACATGGCATTCATCGAACTGAGTCATCACAGCCCTTACTAGGTGGACATATTTAGACATTGTATCATCTATTGCCTCAAACTTTCCCTTGACCTCGGATATGACCCGCTTCGAATCCCTAGAGACTTTTAAGTTCTTGACCCTCAGTGTTCCTGCTAGGCTGAGGCCAGCTATCAGGGCTTCATATTCTGCTTCATTATTCATAGTTGGGAAGTCTAGCTTCATAGAATATTCGATCAGGAACCCATCCGGGCTTTGCAAAACTAGCCCAGCTCCGCTTGAATTTGTTTTTTATGCCCCATCAAAATAAAGAACCCAATATTCCTTTTCCTTAACGCCCTTTTCATCTTCTGTGTGTTGAGGTATAGTATCTTCCAGCCCCCGACTTCTTGGTTGGGTATGGTACATTCCACCATCAAGTCAGCCAATGCCTGGGCTTTTATTGCCATTCGTGGCTTGTACTTGATGTCGAATTCTCTCAATTCTATTGCCTATTGAATCAGCCTCCCACTAGCTTTGGGACTATGAATGATGTTTCTCAATGGCTGATTCGTTAGCACTTAAATTTTATGAGCCTGGAAGTAAGGGCGCAACTTCCTTGAAGCCATTACCAAGGCTAACGCAAACTTCTGAATAGTTGAATAATTCAACTCAGCTCCATGCAGAATTTTACTAACATAGTATATAGATTTCTGGATTTTAAGTTCCTCCTTAACCAATACAGCGCTCAAAGCATTTTCTGAAATGGCCAGTATAAGTATAAAGTTTCATTCAGAGTTGGCTTGACCAACAACGGGGCTTGAACCATATATCTCTTCAGTTCTTCAAATGCCTCCTGGCTTTCCTCAGTCCATATAAAATCTTTAACCTACTTCAGGGATTTAAAGAATGGAAAGCACTTGTCTCCGGATTTGGAGATGAAACGTCCTAAAGCTGCAACTCTTCCAGTGAGTTTCTGAACGTCCTTTATTGAACGTGGTGGTTCCATATCCAGGATAGCCTTTATTTTATTAGGATTGGCTTCGATCCCCCTCTTGGAGACCATCAGACCTAAAAACTTTCCAGATCCCACTCCGAAAACACACTTTGCATGATTTACCATCATTTTATGATATCTCAACACCTCAAAGGCTTCCCTCAAATGGGTTATATGATCAGCTTTTAACAAACTCTTGACTGACATGTCATCAACATAAACTTCCATAGTTTTGCCAATAAGGTCCTTGAAAATCTTATTTACCAACCTTTGATAGGTGGCTCCTGCATTCTTGAGACCAAATTCCATAACAAGATAACAAAAAACACCAAAGTCAGTAATGAATGATACCTTTGGAATGTCATCCTTATGAAACTCAACATCTCATGACCAGCAGTAGCATCTATCAATGTGTCTATCCTTGGCGATGGGAAACAATCCTTTGGGCATGCGTCATTTAGATCAGTGAAATCTACGCACATTCTCTATTTTCCATTAGCCTTCTTTACCATCACAGGGTTTGTTAACCATTACGGGAACTATATCTCCTCAATGAAACCCGCCTCTAAGAGATTCTCTACTTCTTTCTTAATAGCTTCCTGCCTTTTCAGAGCAAAACTTCTTTTCTTTTGCTTCACAGTCTTTCGATTTGGATCCACGTTCAGCTTGCGAGTGATCAGTTCCGGGTCTATGCCTGGAATATCAGCTGCCGACCATGCATTATATCACTATTCTCTTGTAAAAACTTCACCAACTTCCCTCTAAGGGTCTCCTCTAGTGACGCTCCAATGAAAGTTACTTTCTCAGGATCTTCCGGAGCCAAAGGAATCAGAACCAGGACTTCTGCTGGATTCCCTCTTTTCTCATCATCCTCACAGATATCCAGATATTCAGTAGGCAGGACCTGCCCCCAACTTCATCATCCCTAAGAGAGGCCACATAAAAACTCCCTTCCATCTTTTGATCTCCTCTCTCTTCTGCAATCCCATTCTGGGTGGGAAACTTCATCACTGAATGGTAGGAAGAAGGGACTGCCTTGAAAGCATGTATTCCTATTCTTTCCATGATTGCATTATAAGTTGATCCGGCCTTTACCACTACAAAGTCCAATATCTGTGTTTCTTGATTTGGTGTCTGACCTATAGTCATTGGTAACTTAATTATCCCTTTCACGGGGCACTCCACTTCAGCAAATCCATATATCGGCATATCAGTTGGGATCAGTTGAGAATCGTTATAACCCATCCTTATAAAAGTATCATGGAGTAAGATGTCCACTGAAGCTCCATTGTCTACAAGGACTCTCTTCACCGGGCTGTTCCCTATTAGTGGTGTTATGACCAGCAGATCATCATGAGGAAATTTTACACCCTCCAATTCAGAGTCATCAAACGTCATTATCACTCCTAACCTAGCCCTCTTCGGGGCTTCTCCAACAATATGCATAACTTCTCTAGTGTATTCTTTCCTGGAATTCTTTGACGAACAAGTAGCAGTTGGCCCTCCGAAGATTGTATTTATCACTGGCCCTCGGGGTCGTGGTCCTCCAAAGATTGCATTTATCACAGGCCCTTGAGGCTGGGGATTTCTCTCTTGATCATCTTGGTCCCTCCTACGATCATAAAAATTCTTTCTTCTATTGTTATACCTATCTCCTCCATCTCCAGTGTACTTGCTCAACCTTCCTTTTTGAATGAGGAACTCTATTTCATCCTTCAATTGTCTACACTCATCGGTGTCATGGCTAACATCCTTGTGAAATCTGCAATATTTGCTCTTATCCAGCTTGGTAGGATCAGCCTTCAGAAGCTTAGGCCAACGAACATCTCTGTCCTTTTCAATTTCCATCAAGATCTGACTCCTAGGAGCATTCAACTTAGCATATTCAGTGAACTTTTTTCCCGGTCCTCCCTTCTTCGGGGTTGAATCATTGTTTTGCTCAGTTCTAGGATACTTGTCCTTGGCAATATATTCTACATCAGTTTTTCGCTTCTTGCCACCAGCGGGCTCGTTGTTCACTACCGTTTTCCTCATGCTCTCCTTCACTTTTATGTACTTCCTGGCCCTGTCTTGGAGTTGTAAAATGCTTTCAGGGGGCGCTTGGCTAATGACATCTTGAAGAACTCGTCATTAGTTCCCTATTGCAGTGCTATCATAGCTACCTTGTCATCAAGGTCTGGGACCTTCAAAGCTTCCTTGGTAAAACGATTCAGATAGTCTCTCAAGGACTCTTTTGCTCCCTGCACAATGCTCATGAGGGATGCTGAACTTTTCTCATGCACTCTCCCACTGATGAATTGCTTAATAAAAGCTTGACTTAGCTCTCTAAAGGACCCAATAGAATTCGGAGGCAAACGCCTATACCATCTTTGAGCCATTCCCGACAGGGTTTGAGGAAAGGCCCGACACTTAATAGCGTCATTCACGGTTTGTAGTAATAGTGCATTAGAGAATGTCCTGACATGATTAACGGGGTCTCTAGTGCCATCATAAGCTTTGATGGTGGGAATCTTAAACTTCCTTGAGATATGGGCATTCATTATCTCTTCAGTAAATGGTGGAGTGGGATCGTCAGGATCTCCTAGGGGCAGAAGATCACTTGGATCAGCCCTTTGGAGAACAACCCTTCTCTGCTGTGGACCATCCAGGTCTATGATTGGAGGAAGATTTCTCCCCCTCGGTGGTAGTGGGGGTCTGGGGGTCAGGTGCACCTCCAGGTCGCGCTTCAGCCTTTGAATCTCAGCCTCGTGAGCCCTGATTCTCTCCTACACTTCTTGGGGATTCCTCCCTTGGATGCTCCTAGGACGCAGATTACCATCAGGCATCGGCTCTTTACCAGCACGCCACCTCCTTGGAGCCACATCATCATCCGAAAATTCAGAGTCTCTCTCAGTATAAGGTCCGGAGAATTCTTGGTCCTCCGGAATAGGAGCCAAACCTCGTATGTAGGGGTATTTGTCCCTGTGCTTCACTCCGTCCGGCATGTCCACTTCTTCTAACCTCGGGGTACAGGTGCATCCCATAGGGAGGATTAGTGGTAACAATAGTAGAATATTCACACCTTACAGGTTGGGAGCTCATAGGTGCATATACCTGTTGTAGTTGGGATTCGTCCCTTGAGGAGCCGGGGGATTCGTCCCTTGTAGAGCCTGGGGATTTTTCCCTTGGGGCTGAGGCTCGGTTGTCCCTGCTGGGGTTCCTGCGTAGGATGAGTATGGGGTATCTCCACCGTCGATGAAATCGTTTGAGTATTTCCAGCTGGTGTTCCTTCAGGGGCGCTGTTTCCACTCCGTATTCTCGCCATGGTTGTTGTTATAATTTCCCACAGTGGCGCCAAATGTTATGGATAAAAACTTAGGGTGTATTAACTGCTGTATTTATTACTAAGGTTCGGGAGCTCAAGGCCTTTTATGGCTGCTCTCATATTTTGTAGCTTAACTCTGCCTTTACGAGATGCCTACGTATCTCTGTGTATTAGAGAATCAAGCCAAAAAACGTAGTTCTGAGAAGAGGGGTGAGGCCCCTTATATAGATGTAGGGAGTCCTTGAATTGGACTAGGGTTAGGATACTTGTTGAACAATTCTCAGACTTTGGATAGACTTTGAAGTCCTAGAATCAAGGAATCAGACTCCTTGTGGGTGTAGGTGCCCTCAAGGCTATCTTTTATTGATTTATATCACTGTTTGGACTAATTTAATGAGCTGTTAATCTTCCCTATTTAATAATTACGAAATTAATAAATAATCAGGGCTTCAGGCCTCGTTAATTGGGCTTCGTTGGAGGACCGTATCGGGTCTAATTAATTCAACATTAACTATATTTTTGGGCTAATTTAGGCCCATATCAAAGTCAATTATACGCGTACGGGTAAACGGTACGGGCTACGTGAAGTTAGTTTGAGACGCGATTGAGATACGAGTTAACTAAATAAGCCTATTTCTTTGATAGAGACGAAGCCAACAAGGCGGATCAAGCCAGTGATAGAGGAGGGTGATATAATTGCAATAAATCACGTGAAAGGAAAGTTTCTTCCCAATTCTAAATTTAGAATAGTGAATTGACTTCAAATTCTTATTGCAGTTATACACTGATAATTTCTGTTGACATACACTAATACAAAATTATTATTCCTTTGTTCATATTTCATTTCGATTCCTGGTCTCTTCTAATTTATTGAATCCTTTATTTATATTCCAATAGTTTATGTATATATATATACATATACTCTGATATATTCTGATGTTGGGATACATCAAAGCATACCGATTATTCCGGTTGCTCATCTGTGGACTGGATAGTGACGATTAGGATCAGGTATACACTTGAAATAAGGACTGGGAATTAACAAGATCCTTGTGTTGGGCCGTAGAGCCTAGGTATCCAAATGAATCTATACATTGAGGTATGGATCTGTATTATATCCTGACTGATCAGCAAGATATAGGTGTGAACTTGTGTCCAGTCTAGTTTATTGTTACTCGCCAATAGTTGTGACGGCCTTAACCCCGGGGTCAGGGGCTGACGTCACTAAAATATAACAAACCACGAATATAAACTACCAATTAAACATTATTATACAAACACGATCCCCAAACCAAGAACTGATACAGGTTCAAATATTATTTAGGTTACAAGACAACAACTAATTTATTCCACAACCCGACACTCTAGCTTATTACAGCAACTCATCAGACCTCAGGGTCTGATACAAACTACCTCAGAGGAGCCGGGACCGGAAGGGGCTGACACCCTATTCTGCCCTGGTCTGACTGGTCTTCTAGACATCTGCAATATATAAATACAAAAGAAGCTGCAAGGGTGAACAATTAGTTGCTCAACAGTACCACTATATGAATAACAAGTAAAACAGTGTAGATAAAAACAGTATAGGAATAGAAATCATAATTCGTTCACGAAAACAAGTAAAACAGGTATAAACTGGATATTAAAACTAGCATGCTCTATAAAACAATATTATCAATTGTGTGCTGTGCATAAATACCAGTAGCATGCTATTTCTATTTCCAAAACCACTGTTCCATTACATGAATCATAAATTATCTGTCCCGTTATGGCGACCACAAAATCACTTGTTCCGTTATGGGAACTTCTTACCCAAAATCAGATATATAATTGGAAGAATCATAGGGACAGGTGATCAGTCTATCCCACCACAAACCTGTTCAGGAACTCAGAGACTAGCTAGGTCTCTGTCACGCTGGACTAAACGGTTCAAATAAGGTACGCAACCGACTTAGCCTCTTACGCAAACCCGTTGGGCCGTTATGGGCCTCTTACGCAACCATCCAATATCTGATCTGTTTTATCCAGTTTCTGAAATCACTTTTACCTATCTCTTTTAAAACAATTATATCACAGCACACTTTCCAAATTCTTTCCAATTTTAATCATAATCTAGAGATAGGCTTTTTGAGAAGTTACTTTTCCCCCAAAATGTAAGTTAATAAAACATATTTAAATACGGGGGGATACGCAACTTAAAACGTTTTGTTCCATTACGAGAATAAAACAATAGCTATTCATATATACTGAACCATAAGAGTATGGTCAGGGGTACTATTATTGCGAAGCTTCACACTAACACTGGCTTGACTCAAAATCGACTTCAACTACAGGGTCCTTCGACTCGAACCTACAGAATCGAAATAACCTAGGTTAGACGATCAGGCATGCTTGACATATCCTCGCTAGACAATGACCCAATGTTAAAGATTCCCGAATCGTACATATTCCTATAAAATTATACACGCAATAATACTACATAAAATAATCAGGGTTCGATTTGTATTTATTTAGATATATACACTCGATTCGTATTTAAAAGTAATTTTCAGAAAATTTGGACAGCGACTCCTCTATTTATAGACCTACCCGTTGAAACATCAATCGGTGCCAATTCCTAACAAACTAAATTCACAATTCATAATCCACTACGACCCAACACACGAAAAGTTGCTTACATTTCGAAAATAATTTATACAAATCATTTTGTTTATTTAAAATATTTAGGACTCAGATAAAATCATCACCGTCCACCGTCCGCTCGTCGAAATTCATCGCGGACGGCGGCAAAATTTTCGGGGCACCCGCTTATTCCGGTTCCAACACGAAAATTCAACTGATTAGAGTAACAATTCCCGCACACAAAGTAATTTAATATCATGAATAATAATCATTTAATTTCCTGCAAAAAAGGAAATTGAAATTAAAATTATAGTAGTCAAGCCCAACTGCACGAATTCAACCCAACAGGAACACAACACAGTCGCACAAACACTAGACAACCAACACCACACCCACGCGCCACCGCGCACACAAAACACAAACACACACACACACAGTTAGACACACACATATACACTACTATACACACATAAAAATATATACACGCACACGAAACACGCACTCAACACCAAAAATGAACAAGTAAAAGCCGAACATGGAAGCAAGGCAGAAATAGTCGTCAGAAAAACGGAGATACAAGGCGGTGACTCACCGGAGAACAGCGGGAAAGAAGTGAGGGATGGGAAAGAAGAAATAAGGAGGGGAAAATGAATGAGAGCATAGAGGATAGAGATACAAAAGTGAGAGAGAGCGAGAGAATTAAGAGGAAGAGAGATTACAGTCGAGAGATGAACAAGGGTGGGGGATTTTAGGATTTTTTTATTTGCTTGCTTGACAGGTGTTGCACTGAGCACAGGGACACAAAAATGTGTCCATAAATTTTTATAAAGCCGACACGTATCTGCGAGGACAGTTACGAACATTTTAAAGCCCCGTTTGTCCCGAAATTCGGAGTTCAATAAATTCAGAAAATTACCAAAATACTCTTAAAATGCTATAAATAACTTGAAGTTTATAAAAATAGAAATTTTATAATTTTAAAACAATTTTCGAAACGCAACCTGGACCCGTATTTAATAATAAAACGAAACAATGCGCGGGTGAATTTAATCCCGAAAATTTCAAAAATAATTTTAAAATTCTCAAGATATTAAAAACTTAATAAAATACGAGTTTCGTAATTTTTTGCGAGATTTTGGAATTGAATATTTATTTTTCAATTAAATGGAATCAGAAAATCCTTTTAAGAAAAATAATTAATTAAATATTGATTTATAAATTTTATAAAATCCCAAAAATTACTATTGAAATTATGAAATTATATAAACAATTTTAAAGACAATCCAAATATTTTTGAAAATAAATTTGCCATAAAACTACTTTTAAAAGCAAAACAAAAATAATACAATTCAACAAACAATCACACGTATAATCCACGTAACCCAGTAACCACATATAAATAGTAATAAATAAAGCACAAAGATCAAAATTCATATACAATTCTTTATTTAATTAATTATACAATAGTTATACCTTTAAATATTACAAAAATGTACAAGTCGTTATAATAGTGGCTTTTGTTCTTTTCTTGCGAGGTTATATCTTTGCAGATGTAAAAAAATTATCGGTTCATTTAGCTTCGTTATAATACTGTTTATATATTGTGGACTTGTTGAGCAAATTTTGGCTCATCCCTTTTTTGTTGTTATTCACCTTATTGTTTTTAGTTGAGAAGGAAAATAAAATCTATCCGGACTCGCGTGGTAAAGAAACGAGACAAGCAGCGGGATCCTTTAATACCAAAAGTCCTGATCCTAATCCAGGAAGGGAGCTTTGAGTTACCTGAGCAGGTGTAGTGTAGATAGATAATGTGTGTGTTTTAATAAAGATGAAGTTAGTTTAAAACATGTTTAGACAATGATTTTAATAAAGAGAGTTCTGTGAGATTTTAAATTTGGTTTGTAATAAAATGTAGTGTGTTGTTCCTGTTTTCATACCTTAACCTAAAAAGATCCTGCTTAGTATTTAAGGGTTTAAATATGCATTTGCTTAATTATTATACAGGGTTGCATAGGTTTATAAATAGCTAGTAACCCCAGATCTATACCCCGGTTTTAGAGGGCATTATAGGTTTGGCATCAAAGATGTAGGTCTTGGTCCCTGAAGCAAGATGTAATAACCCCAAAATTTTGGACTTTTTGTAACCCTTATGAATAGTGATTTTGCTGATTATGCTGAATTAGAAAACTTTTTATGCCACACTTTATAGGGGTTCTTTTATTGATATTATGAGATCTTATTTGTACTCTATATGGTATATAAGTGTATGTAAAGATCGTCAGAATCCAAATTCGAACACTTTGATTTTTCCCGAAAACAGAAAGAATTGAGTATAAGGTAACAAGATAAAAAGGATTTAAATTCAAGGATTATAAGAGAGGATCATAAAAGGAATATAATGTATTGAGAAAGGTTAATGGAACCCAAGTAATAAGATCCCGGGTATGATCCCTCAAACGATAAACGAGAACGAAAGTTAAGCGAACCGTATAACAGATCATCGATCATTAGCCAAGTAATTAGGAGTTAATCAAAGAGGTTAGTGGATGATGATGTCATCACACCAACAAGTAGAAGACAAATGTGGGAAGATGATATAAGCATGGTGATTTAAGCATGACAAAAAGGAGGGATTGGTTGGTTGATTGTGAACCATTCATTCTTTACCATGGTAGAAATTCTAATTAATTGTCAAAGCCAAAAGGGAATCAACCAACAAATAACATAACACCAAAATTAAAAGCAACCAAAACAAACATATTTTTCTTCTTCCCCCATCTATTGCTCTCGGCTTTTAGAAGAAAAAAAAGGAGGAGTTTTTCAAAAACCCAAGCTACACACCTTCAAAAATTATAAGGTTTGTTTTTTTAGCTTCCATAATTCATAACTTAGTTATGCTATAAGTTTGGATCCAAGAATCCAAGGTTTACCTAGTTAATCAATTCCTAAAAGTTTAGGGTGAATAGTAACTTTCAAGAACAAATTTTTGATTCTTGATTTTATTTGTAAGGACAAGGTAGCTTAAGCATAGATCAAGGCTTCCATGGGCATTCCAAGGATCTTTCATTGATTAAAACCTTCAAGGAAGGTATAATATCTTAACCTAGCCTTATTATTGAATGTTAAGAGTTTGTTATGAGTAGTATAGTTCATGAGAAGCATGATTATTGTATATTTAGAGTTGGGTTGGTTTTGTAATGTTTTTGAAGTAGTAAAACTTGATTATTGGTTAATGAACTTAAGTATAGCTTTTAGTTCATGATTGAGAGTGGTATAAATTGGAAATCCTGAGATGTTGGGGCTGCTGAATTAAAGTATGGATGGATTTTGGTTGTAGTAATGATTGTGGGTTGATTGTGGATTGATTTGGAGTGGTATAAATTTGGTAATCGCGTAAACATAGCCGTCGTAATGCCCGATTTACCTTAGACTGCTTTTGTTTTTAACATCAGGACCCGTGAACTCGCTGTTAGGTTTTGAAAATTGCCATTATTAGATAGTTCATGTTATGAGCTTCGTTTTGATATGTGGTTCGCTTGAATCCGATGTACGGTTTAGGAGAAACGATCGTTTTAAGTAACGGCGTTTCGCGACCAAACCATTACCCCTCGCCTTACTTTGAAACCTTGGTTAAGTCCCTTAAATGACTAACTGGAGTATGAAACAATTATGTAAAGTGGGTTAGGAATTTGCTAGTGGACTCGCGAAAGAATCGCCTTAAAATTTTTAATGGTTAATTTATTAAAAATGATGGAGCCGAGGGTACTCGAGCGACTTAAGTGAATCATTAAGCGCAAAAGCAAGCATTAGAGTCTAATTGGTTAAAGTCTAGATTCTTAAGCGACTTTGGTTTAATTCCAACTTATATGTTGTTTATAGGTTACCAGACTCGTCCCAGGTCTTTTACCACCCCCAGTCGCTCAGGCAAGTTTTCTACCCGTTATAATGTTGTTGTGATGTATATATGTATATGCATTATCTTGTGATAGATGCATGATGGTTAATTAGCAAATCTTGCGATATATTGGAGCATGCTGATATGGTTTATATGCATGCCTTTTTCATAATATTGATATCTAATTGTTGATTTCAATACTTATAATTGCATAATACCTATGCTAGAGATAAGTAGTAGTTGCGTATACCCTTAGTATAAGGGACCCAAAGGCGAACATTTTCTAAAACCGGGAGTCGATGTTCCCGAGTATATTATATATATTTATATATATATAGATATAGTTTTCAAAACTATTAATCGAATAAGGTTTATTCGATAACTTTGTTTTTATTAATGAATATTACTTTGAATATTCATTCGAGGACTTATGACTCAGTTTATTTTATTTAAGGAATATTATCTTGAATATTCATTCGAGGACTTATGACTTTGTTTTTTTTATTTAATGAATATTATTTTGAATATTCATTCGAGGACTTATGACTCCGCTTATTTACTAAATAATATTCTTTATTTTATTAAAGAATAATGTTTCGATAATCAAACTTATTTTCGATTATTCAAATAAAGATCGTACTTTCGTATAAGTATATCTTTGGTTATTTAATATTCATTTCAAGTATGAGTTTTAAAACTTCTACTTCGATTATTTTTATAAAGATTATTCTTTATGGGAATATTATTTGAATAATAATATTCAGAATTTTCTAATATATTTGGACTGATTTATTTTATTAAATCAGCATTACTCCAAACATTCATAAAAATATTTTCGAGTCTTCAAAATGATTTTTAAAAGTTAGGGCGGATCCCAAAACTCATTTTTTATATTTAAGATCCTCCTTTCGAAGGGGATTTAAATACTCGCTCAAAACCTGAGGGATCCGGCTCTGTTGTGTATTTTATATTCGCAACAAGGTTGCTGTTTTGATAAATGAATTGATTACTTACCCAACGTTCCGGAAGTAAGTCCATCTAATTGAGTCGGCATAAGCGACAGGCCAGGTTACGGTCTATCAAAGTGTAAGTGGCTGGGTGGCAGCCCATCAACGCATAAGAGGCCGGGTGGCGGTCCAGCACAAGGTCCTAAAGAGGCAGGGTGATGACCGGTGGGGGATTCATCCATCTACTAGTAGAAAAGGTTACTTATTGGTATCTTTGCCTGATGAGCAAGATATCAGGTTTATGCCAAGGTTTTCTCCTTTCCAAATTCATTGGATATTGCAACTCTATTTATAATTTTCATAACAGAGATTTCAAGGAGTGTATGAAATGTATATATATATATAGGTGTATATATATATCAGGACTTAATGAAGTATCTCGTAACTTCATTTCTTTCAAATAATAATTTAAAGATTGAATCTATTCAAGTCTTATCTTGTAGTATCATCAGTGTGATGAACTTTTGAAACTAATTATTACTTGAACGGTGGTAGTTCAAGTAGTATTCGGAAAAGATATAAGTATATTGGAGTATCTTGTAACTTCATCTTTTAAACGTATATCTAGTAAATGATTATCTTATGCATGTCAAAGATTTCCAGAAAAATGTTGAGACAAGGTTAGATATATGAGATCACATTACAACGATATTTTATACAGTTATAAACTGAACTCTGTGTATATTATACATGTCAGAGGATTTCAAAGATTTGAGAAGTATATATGTATATATATACTGAATATTTTGTGACTTCGTCGCGTTAAGATATCAAACTTGGTTCATTTCTTCTTGACCAAGACTTTCATGAGTATTATGAGAATGCTCATATATTGTTAATTATTATACATATTATTTCGGTGGGCTTGTTTCTCACCCTTGCTTTCTTCTTTCATCACACAACAACAGATAGAAAAGATGAACATGACCAAGCTCCAAATTCGCAAGCGGTTAGGAAACGTTCCGCAGTTTTCTGGAGGCATTGATGTCGCAGTAGCTGAGGTAGGAATTACCAATAGGCTAGGCTTTCAACTGTTGATGTACCGGACTATGTATATTTATGAATTGTAATAATGGCAAAGAATATGTAAATTATTCAGAAACCCTTTTTAAGGTGAAATGGTTTATAATTGTGGAATAAAATGACTTGTATTATTTTGGTATTCATCTCTGAGACTATAACTTATGGTGTGTGTGTGTATATTGTGGGGTCACAGTACGCAGCAGTTGGTTGACTGTTAAGATTAAGTATGGATTATGGAAATGGAACTCGTGACAACCCGGATCCCCGACCCCGGATTTGGGGGTGTTACACAAGAACACTAGGATTAAGATAAGATAGGAAGATCACATAAGATAGGAATAAGAAGGCTACAATGTAGATAGTTTTAGATTAGGAAGTTATAAGTTCTAGGAATGCTGAATGACCTTTTTTCTTTCTTTGTTATATTATCAGATGGCATCATCCGCATCTTATGAGAGGACTGTTATTGGGCCAGTTGTTCCAAGGATACCACCTGTGTTAGTGGATATTCCAGCACAGATACCTACACCACCTCCACCACAGTTACCACAGGAGCCAACACCACCAACTCCTGAGTAGTTTCCAGACCCTGAGATGTTTGACCCCATGGAGTTCTTTGAGCCATTGATACCACCTCCCTTACATGTAGAGTATTAGCTTATACCAGATGTTGAGGCAGAGTTTCCACAGGCCGCAGTACTACCTCCTATACCAGTATACGCTCCAGTTCCAGAGGTGTTTTAGATGGCCCCGGTCGAGGGGATGGACGAGTATGATGTGGGATTACAGTTAGGATTACCTCAGCAGGGTGTTGCTGGAATATCTAGGGTTCCATCCCAGGAGTCAGTTGGACAGGTCGAAGAGCCGCATATGGTACCGTATAATGAGTACAATATTGTGAGAGAGGATGTACAATATTGGAGATCTCAGTGCAGAGAGAGTATGGGGTTATTTGACCATAGGGATAGAGGACCGTTAGCCGCACTTCAGCCAGATTATATGATGATACAGAAATTATAGCAGATAGTTTATAGTGCTACTCTTGAGTTGGATGCATTGATGCAAGATGGGCCACATACTTAGAGTTTTATAGAGCCACCCATCTTGTACAGTCAGTTATTGAGACTCTTCTCCAGGAGTTGGGATGCATTCCACCAGGGTTCTGATATTTGAGAGTTGGATCGGGTTGTTGTATTATATGTGATATATGTAGATAGAGGCAGCTATAGTATAGTGAGACCAGATATGTATGTGTGTACCCAGTTTTTACATGTATTAGCAGTGGTTATGTTAGACTTTACCTTAGATTTTTGCATCAAGCATTAACACCTGATGTTGGTGTCGGTTATATAAAATAAACATTTTTCAACTTTTTCCTTTTATTTATTTAAATTTTAGTCTTTATAGTATTTATATTTACTTTACCGCTTTACAGTTTTTCCATATCTTAAATTCCGTTTTACCCAAAAGAATATTGTTCATTTATTTAATATTTTCAAATTATTTCAAATGATTTGTTTAAATTCTGAACTGTTTAAATTTCTTGTTTTAATACCAGTCAAATTGTTTCTTTATCCACTATCAACTGTTTAATAAGTTATTAAAAGTACTATTTATTTTATTATCAGAAAAATGGCACAAAAAAGAAAGACTAGCACTGAAACCTTGAACAGCAACTCTGAAGAATAAAATAATAATCCCATGGACCAAATGTTCCATCTAATGCAAAGATATTGATTGATTCTGGAGCCACTAGATCTTTCATTTCTGAAGAATTCATCGATAAGATAAGTTGTGAAATTCATTGATTGGGCGAGACGTTAATTATAAAATTAGCGAATGACGACCAAGTTCCTGTTGATCGAGTATGTCCAGAATGCGATATCGAAATAGCAGGATATCATTTCTCTGTGGACTTGATACCTTTTAAGCTAGGAGAGTTTGATGTTATTCTAGGAATGGATTGGTTAGCCTGTAATAATGCTCAGATTAATTGTACGAATAAAAAAGTGAAATTGCAAACTGCGGAAAATGCAACGGTAATATTTAGGGGTGAGAAACAGCGGAAGAAGTTATTGACAATGATACAAACTAAACGATTGTTATGTCAAGGATATAAAGCTTATTTGGCCTATGTGTTGGATACTAAAAAGGAAAACCCAATGATTGAAGACATTTTCGTTGTGTGTGAATTTTATGGTATCTTTGCATATGAACTTCTATGATTACCACCGGATCAAAAAATTGAGTTTACTATCGATTTAGCACCAGGTACAGAACCAGTTTCGAAAGCTCCGTATGGAATGACACCAGTTGAAATAAAAGAATTAGCAATGCAATTACAAGATCTTCTGGATAGAGGAATTATAAGACCCAGTGTATCCCTATGCGGTGCACCGATATTGTTTGTGAAGAAGAAAGACGGTAACATGCGACTATATATCGATTATCGTGAGTTGAATAAGTTGACTATCAAGAATAAGTATCTTTTACCACATATCACGATTTGTTTGATCAGTTAAAAGGAGCCGCATCGTTTTCTAAGATAGACTTGAAGTCGGGATACCATCAATTGAAGATCAAGACTGAGGATTTTCCCAAGATTACTTTTTGTACCAGATATGGACATTATGAATTCCTCGTAATGGCATTCGGTTTGACTAAAGCACAAGCTGCATTCATGGATTTGATGAACGGAGTATTCAAGAAATACTTGGATGGATTTGTGATTGTATTTATTGATAACATCTTGATTTACTCGAAAACTGAAGAAGAACATGTCGAGCATTTGAGGATTACTTTGGAAATCTTAATAAAAGAACAGCTTTATGCGAAGTTCTTAAAATATGAATTCTGGTTAAGAGAAGTACAATTTTTGGGCCATGTTATCAGCATTGAGGGAATCAAAGTTGATCCAGCAAAGATTGAAGTTGTATTGAATTGGGAGAGACCAAAGACACCGACAGAAGTTAGGACTTTCTTGGGATTGGCAGGTTATTACAAAAGATTTGTTAAGGATTTTACGAAGATAGCTACGCCACTAACCAAATTGACTCGAAAGAATGAAAAGTTCGTATGGAATGAAAAATATGAAGAGAGTTTTCAGAAATTGAAGAATCGATTGGTGACCCCTGTATTTGTGCTACCAGATGAGCAAGGAGATTTTATTATTTACAGTGATGCTTCATATCGAGGACTAGGATGCGTATTGATGCAGCACAGTAACGTAATTGCGTACGCTTCTAGACAACTGAAACCTCATGAATAGAAATATCCTACGCATGATGTGGAACTAGCAGCAATCGTGTTCGTACTAAAACTTTGGAGACATTACATTTATGGCAAGAAGTATGAAATTTATACGGATCATAAAAGTCTAAAGTATATCTTTACGCAGAAGGAACTTAACATGAGACAATGAAGATGGATAGAATTGATCAAGTATTATGATGTTACAATCAGCTATCATCCAGGAAAAGCAAAAGTCATAGCAGATGCGCTAAGCCGGAAAGAGAGATTGAATATGTTGACATCTTCAGTAGAGCTGGTCAGAGAATTTGAGAAATTGGAAATTGAAGTTCGTAATCCAGAGGAATCCACCCAAATGAACTATGCAATGACTTTTCAGCCAGAACTGTTGGAAAATATTCGAAGATGTCAAGAAGAAGTAATGAGTCAAGAGGATAATAACCTAACCGGAGAAGAAATCACAAGTCATAAAGATGATAAAGGAATTCTACGATTTTACTCGAGAATTTGGATACCTAATGTGCCAGAACTAAAGGAAGAAATTTTACGGAACGCTCACAACTCAAGATATTCCATACATTCAGGAAGTACAAAGATGTATCGAGGTTTGGAAGAAAACTTTTGGTGGCCAAACATGAAGAAAGAAATAGCAGAGTGGGTAAGTAAATGTTACACGTGCCAACGAGTGAAAGAAAAACACCAACGTCCAAGCGGATTGCTACAACCACTGGATATTCTGGAATGGAATTGGGAACATCTAGTGATAGATTTTGTGATAGGACTTCTAAGAACCATAGAAAATCATGATGCAATTCGGGTAATCATCGATAGACTTACCAAGTCAGTACATTTTCTTCCAATCAACGAAAGATTTTTGCTCGACAAGTTAGTGCACTTATATCTCAAAGAAATTGTAATGCCACAGGGAGTTCCTGTATCCATTGTATCTGATCGAGACCCAAATTTCAATTCAAGATTCTAGAGAGTTTCAGGAATGTCTTGGTACCAAATTAAATATGAGTACCGCTTATCATCCACAAATAGATGGACAAAGTGAAAAATGATTCAAACAATTGAAGATATGTTACGTGTATGTCTGATAGATTTTCAAGGCAGTTGGACGAGCATTTTTTGTTAGTGGAATTTTCTTACAATAACAACTATCATGCCAGCATTGGAATGCCACCTTATGAAGCTTTATATGGAAGAAAATGCAGATCACCTGTGTATTGGGATGCACTTGGTGAACGCAAAATCTTAGGTCCAGAACTGATTCAGTAGACTAAAGAAAAGATAGAGCTTATCAGAAAGTGACTCGAAGCAGCGCAAAATCGACAACGCAAATATGCAGATCAAGCTAGGAAAGATATGGACTATGAAGAAGGAGAACATGTGTTATTAAAAGTAACTTTATGGAAACGATTAACCAGATTTGGCAACAAGCGTAAACTGAAGCCTCGATATGTTGGTCCATTTGAAATTCTGAAGAAAATCGGAAAAGTTGCTTACGAGTTAGCCTTACCACCTCACATGCTGCATATTCATAATGAGTTTCACATGTCAATGCTTAAAAGATATATTCCTGATTCTAGACATGTAATAGTGTAACGCCCTCCAGACCCGGGGTATAGGTCTGGGGGTTACTAGCTAATCACCAAACCTGTACAATCTGATCAACAAATAATAAAGAAATGAATCTAAACCCCTTTAACACTAACCAGGATCTTTTTAGGTTGTAGTATAAAAATAAGAACCACTAATTACTTTATTACAAACCAAATCCAAAATCTCACAACATCTCTTTATTACAACCATTGTCTAACCAGTTTTAAACTAATTTCATCTTTTATTCAAACACACACACACTAACTATCTACACTCCACCTGTTCGGGAAACTCAAAGCTTTCTTCCTGGATTGGGATCAACACCTTGGGTATGAGAGGATCTCGAGGCTTGACCCGCTTCTTTACTACTCGAGTCCTGATGGGTTTCATATTCCTTCTTAACTGAAAATAATAAGGTGAATAACAACAAAAAGGGTGAGCCAAAAATTGCTCAACAAGTCCGCAAAATATAAATAGTGTTAAATTAATTTAAATGAATCGGTAACCCAGGTATATCTGCAAAGATATAACCCCACGAAGATAGAAAGAAGGCCATTACTGGCGAGTATAAATGAACTAAACTGGACACAAGTTCGCATCTATATCCTGCTGATCAGTCAGAACATAATGCAGATCTATATCTCCATATATCCAGGCACTATGGCCCATCTCGAGGCACCAGTCATATCCCAGTCCTCAGGATTAAGACACACTTAATCCCCAAAACATCATTATCCAGTCCATTGCACAGCAATCGGAATAATCAGTATACTTTGATATATTCTAATCACCAGAATATATCAATATAAGTGTGTAACAAATGGAATATGAATTAAGAATCCAAGGAAACGGAGAAATCACGAATCATATAAAATATGAACAAAAGAATAGTAAGTGTGTATCAGTGTTTATGAACAAGAATCAAAAGAGTGCAAGCGGGATAAGCATCAGAAGAAATATCACTATTCTAAAATTAGAATAGGGGAAAAACTTGCCTTCTGCGCGACTCACTGTAAATATGTCACCTTCGACTATTACCAGCTCAACCTGCCTTGCTGGCTTAGCTTCTGTTAGAGAAATAGACTGATTTAGTCATTTCGTACTTCAATTGCATCTTGAATCGACTTCACATCGTTCCTATTATCTACCCATACGCTTATGACTGACTCATATATTAAATATTAGCAAGTAAGACTCGATTAACCACATAATACAAATAAGCACATAAGCACATAATCATTTTTATAATTAAAAATAATTTTTAGAATCAAAATCGACTCACTGATCGCTCAACTGATCATTATCTCACTCGTTTCCAATTTTTCGGAATTTTTCAGACTCGTCTCGGCACGTAATTCGACTGATAACCAAACAAGTAACAAATTCAACTAATTTTTAGAAGAAATTAGGCTCTAATATTATTTTTAATAAATATAATTCATTTTTCTGAGTCAAAGGGCTTTCGTTTCGCTCGAATCGGACTAACGGTCTATTTAATATCGATTAAACACTGATAATTCAATTTATTATCCAGTATAATTAATTATTACAATTTTTTTTAACCCAAAAATAATTTTTAAATAATAGTTTAAGAAAAATCAAAATTAAAAATGATTTTTCTATAATTTTTGGAATTAAAATGAATTTACTATGATTTATTAAAAATTATTTGATTAATTATCAAAATAATTAATCAGTTTTAAGTAATTAATAAATAATAAATAATTAAGAAAATAATTAAATCTGATTTTTAGAAAATATCACCAGAAAATTCCCAGATTCCGGTGGGTTTCCCGGACTCGGGCGACCTCTGTTCCTGGCCAAACGAGCACCGTTTGTTACCGTTTTTGATCCCAAATCATTCCAAATTACTTCCCCAACTTAATTCAACTGAAAAATGATCCAAACCATCCCTGAATAACAATCTCCAATCAAACCGACTCAACTTTTCGGCCAAAATCCTATCTTTTGATTCTGTACATGAAACTTGATGATTTATAGTGCAAATCAAAGCTAAAAACACATACAATTAAAGCCATAACATATCAGGAACCAAATATTCACAGAAATCATCGAGTTGTAATTTGAAAATTTGGTATAAACCCTAATAATCATGAATCACTGCACAGACCTCGTTTGTTCAATTAAATACCATGAATCGACTGTAAATCATCTAACAAAGCTATATCAATCATCAAAACATCATAATAACCCTAGAATCAAAAAGTCCTAATTCGAATATAAACCCTAGAAATCAAAAATCAAAAACAAGGCATTAAAACATGAAATTGATGCAAGAAACAGAAAGAACAGATCGAAACCTTCAATTTGAGTACGTGAATCACACGATTTGATGCAAAAATCAGCTGGAAATCACGGTTTGATTCTCGACCCGATTCTGTAAATCTCGACCCGATTTCAAAGAATTTCTGATTTTTAATTATTAATTATGATTAATTAAATAAAAATTAGGCTATTTATAGTAGTGAAATTAATACTCCTAAATAAAATTAAGGCCCTAATTCTACACTTTTTAAAATTAATAGGCCCCTAATTTTATAATTTTTGAGTATTAAAATTTAATTTATAAATATTTTATATATACAATATATATACCAAAATTTTCAAAAAATTGTGAATAATGCAAAAATACAAAGAAATGGTATAAATAAGAGTCCTATAATTTTATAAAAATAAAAATGTGATTTTTGTGGGGTTTTTAACACCCAATGGGGCCCGGAAAAGTTATTTTTCGCAAAACGAGAAAATTTATAAAATGCCTAGATGTTCAGAATAATGCGATGGTAAAAGCCGTTTGATGAAAAATAAGGCCCATTATTTTATTTGAAATACCTACTTTAAAATCATGGTTCGGGTCGTAAAACGTTTGAAATGAAAACTATGAATGCAAAATAAAATATTTGAAAAATATCTTAAAAAAATACCAGAACGACACAGAATGCACGTAACACATAGCAATAAGGTTTGACAGATAATTCCACATAAATGACACATTAACACATATAATTTATTATAAATATGATATAATACAGACGTAATTTCCTAGACGTTACATCCTTACCCCCTTAATAGGATTCTGTCCTCAGAATCTCGCTGTGAAAACAAATGAGGATATTTCTCTAACATTTCACTCTCAAGTTCCCAAGTTGATTCTTCAACCACAGGGTTTCTCCACAAAATTTGCACTAAAGATATAGACTTATTTCTCAACACTTTCTCTCACCGATCTAAAATTCTTATCGCCTATTCTACAAAAGACAAATCAGGTTGGATATCTATCGGTTCATACTCGATTATATGCCTAGAATCAGGATTATATCGCTTAAGTATCGACACGTGGAACACATTGTGAATATGTTGCATATGAGGTGGTAAAGCTAATTCGTATGCAACTTTTCCCACTTTCTTCAAAATTTCAAATGGTCCGACGTATCGTGGTTTTAAATTTTCCCTTGTTTCCAAATCTGGTTAATCCTTTCCATGGAGATATTTTGAGTAACACGTGTTCTCCTTCCTGGTAGTTCATATCCTTCCTTACTTGATCTGCATATTTGCATTGCCTATTTTGTGTTGCATCCAATCATTTTCGAATAAGTTCTATCTTTTCTTTAGTCTGTTGGATTAATTCTGGACCCAAAATCTTACGTTCTCCAACTTTATCCCAATATACTGGTGATCTGCATTTTCTTCCATATAACGCTTCGTACGGTGGCATTCCAATGTTTGTGTGATAGCTGTTGTTATAAGAAAATTCAACCAAAGGTTAATGCTCATCCCAACTCCCTTTGAAATCAATTGCACAAACTCGTAACATGTCTTCAATTGTTTGGATAGTTCTTTCGCTTTGCCCATCCGTTTGTGGATGATAAGCGGTACTCATATTTAGTTTAGTTCCAAGACATTCTTGAAATTGTCTACAAAATCTTGAGTTGAAACGGGGATCTCGATCAGACACGATAGATATTGGAACTCCATATCGCATCACAATTTCTTTCAGATACAAGTGCACTAGCTTGTCGAGTGAAAATCTTTCGTTAATCGGTAGAAAATGTGCCGACTTCGTTAGTCTGTCAATGATTACCCATATCGCATCATGATTTGCTTTAGTCTTTGGAAGTCCTACCATAAAATCCATCGCTAGATGTTCCCATTTCCATTCTGGAATATCTAATGGTTGCAGTAATCCGCTCGGATGTTAATGTTCTGCTTTAACTCGCTGGAATGTGTAGCATTTACTTACCCATTCTGCTATCTCCTTTTTCATATTTGGCCACCAAAAGTTTTCCTTCAGATCTCGGTACATTTTTGTACTCCCGGGATGAATGAAATACTTTGAACTGTCCGCATCTCGCAATATTTCTTCTTTCAATTCTGCCACGTTAGGGATCCAGATTCTTGATGCAAAATGTAGGATTCCTTCGTTATCATTCTGAGTTGTAATTTCTTCTCCCGTTAAGTCGTCATCTTGACTCATCACTTCTTCTTGACAACGAAGAATCTTCTCTAGTAATTCTGGTTGAAAAGTCACAGCGTAGATAGCCTCAGTAGATTTATTGGGAACACGAATTTCGATTTCCAGCTTATCAAATTCCTTGGCTAATTCTTCGCATGAAGTTAACAAATTCAATCTTTCTTTCCAGCTTAGCGCATCTGCTACAACATTTGCTTTCCCTGGATGATAACTGATCGTAACATCGTAATCTTTAATCAATTCCAGCCATCGGGGTTGTCTCATATTTAGTTCCTTTTGCATAAAGATATACTTCAGACTTTTATGATCTGTGTAGATTTCGCATTTCTCACCGTAGAGATAATGTCTCCAAAGTTTTAATGTAAATACTATCGCTGCTAATTCTAAATCATGCGTAGGATAATTCTGTTCATGAGGTTTCAGCTGTCTCGAAGCATATGCAATGACGTTATCGTGCTGCATCAGTACATATCCTAATCTGTGATACGAAGCATCACTGTAAATGACAAAATTTTCATACTCGTCTGGTAATACGAGTACCGGTGCGGTTACTAACCGATTCTTCTGCTCTTGGAAACTTTCTTCACATTTATCATCCCATACGAACTTGTCACTTTTCTGAGTTAACCTGGTCAATGGCGTTGATTCACAAAATTTTTGACAAATCTTATATAATATCCTGCCAATCCCAAGAAACTTCGAACTTCTGTTGGTGTCTTTGGTCTTTCCCAATTCAATATAGCTTCAATTTTCGCTGGATTGAATTGAATACCTTCACTACTGATGATGTGTCCTAGAAATTGTACTTCTTTCAACCAAAATTCACATTTCGAGAATTTTGCGTACAGTTGCTCTCTCCTTATAATTTCCAAATCTATCCTCAAGTGCTCAACATGCTCTTCTTCCGTCTTTGAGTAAATCAAGATGTCATCAATAAATACAATCACGAATTTATCCAAATATTCCTTGAATACTTTGTTCATCAGATTCATGAATGTTGCTGGCACGTTTGTCAAACCGAATGCCATTACGAGAAACTCGTAATGTCCATATCTCGTACTGAACGCAATCATGGGAATATCTTCAGCTTTAATCTTCAATTAATGATAGCCCGATCGCAAATCTACCTTCGAAAACCATGCGGCTCCTTTTAGCTGATCGAACAAATCATCAATTCTCGGTAAAAGATACTTGTTCTTGATAGTGAGCTTATTTATTTCTCGATAATCAATGCATAATCGCATGCTGCCATCTTTCTTCTCCACGAACAATACCAGTGCACCCCACAGGGATACACTAGGTCTTATGATGCCTCGGTCTAGAAGATCTTACAGTTGCATTGACAATTCCTTCATCTCGACTGGAGTCATTCGATATGGAGCTTTCGAAACTGGTTCGGTACCTGGTGCTAGATCAATCGTGAGCTCAATTTCTCGATCTAGCGGTAACCCTGGAAGCTCTTCTGGAAAGACATCCGGAAATTCACATACAACTGGAATGTCTTCTATTTTGGGACTTCCTTTCTTCATATCTAACACGTAAGCTATATACATCTCACATCCCTATCAAAGCAATCGTTTGGTCTGCATCGCAGTCAGAAATTTCTTCCGCTGTTTTTCGCCTTTGAACATTACCGTTGCATTTTCCACAGTTCGTAATTTGACTTTCTTATTCGCATAATCGATCTGAGCATTATGACAAGCTAACCAATCCATTCTCAAAATGACGTCCAACTATCCTAACTTGAAATGAATCAAGTCTATGGAAAAATGATATCCAGCTATTTCTATATTGCACGCAGGACATACTCGATCTACTGGAACTTGATCATCATTCGCTAATTTTATAATTAACGTCTTGCCCAACCATTCGATTTCATAATGTAACTTATCAAGAAATTCTTCATAAATAAATGAACGAGTAACTCCAGAATCAATTAATACTTTTGAACTTATGGAATTCACCAAAAGCATACCTGCGATTACACTCGGACTCTGCACTGCTTCTTTCATTGTCATGTTGAAAGTTCTTGCTCTGGGTTGATTAGGCAGCGGTGGAGGAGGTAATGCCAACACTCTCGGAATAGTAGCTGCTATGGCTGGTTCTTTGCAATTTCTAGCGATATGCCTTTTCTTTCCACACTGGAAGCAAGTAATTTTCGTTGTTCTTCCCATTAGACATTCGTTAGAATAATGCCCTTTCTGCTTACATCTAAACACATCACATCCGTTTTAATACATACGCCGGTATGTTTTCGATTAAATATCTTGCAGTACGACACTGAGACTCTAACAATTCCCTGATGGCTGGGGGCTTGGAAACGATTACCTATTTTCTGGGTACCTGGTCCTATCCTTTTAAAATTTAAATTTGTCCGGGCTTGAAATCTCGGCTTCCTACTAGAGTGGTCTTGGAAACTTCCCTGTCCTCTATCCTTTTGAGATCTTTCGCTTTCCCCTTCAATAATCAAGGCTTTCTGGACTACTGCAGTATACGTTGTTAACTCAAAAACTGCCACTTATCCACGGATCCATGGTCGTAATCCTTCTTGAAACCCTTGAACTAATTTTTCTTCAGTATCAACCTGTTCTGGAACAAACCTAGCCAACTCAGTAAATTTTGCTTCATACTCTGTCACGGACATACTTCCCTGCTTCATTTCCAAAAATTTAATCTGCATTTGATTTCTCACATAGCGAGGAAAATGTTTCTCTACGAACAACTCTTTAAACCTATCCCATGCAATAACATCTTCACCCTCTAACGCCTTTTTAGATTCTCACCAATAATTTGCTTCTCCTTTCAACAAGTAACTAGCAAAGTTAGTCTTTTGGTCTTCACCTACCTTCACTAGCGCAAATGCTTTCTCTATTTCTTTCAATCAAGTGGTAGCCTTAATAGGATCAGTAGACCCCTCAAATTCTGGAGGTTTAACCGACTGAAACTGCTTGAAAGTAATAACAGGTATAGCTGGTGGTATTTGGGTCTCAGGACGAGGTGGTTGTTGTAACATTTGATGTTGAATCTGCTGCTGCTGTTGTTGCATCTGTTGTTGCATCATTACCATCTGTTGTTGCATCAGATGGAACATTTGGTTCATGGTATCATTAGTCTTTTCTTCGGAATTGTTGTTGGAAGTCTCAGTCCTAGTCTTTCTCTTTGGTGCCATTTGTTGATAATAAAACAAGTGATGTCTCTTTAACAGTTTAATAAACAATTGACAGTAGGTAAGAAAACAATTTATGTTGTATTAACAAAATTTAAACAATGGTTCGAAGAAAGAAAACAGTTTGCTTAATACAAAAATAGGAAATGTAAACTAGTTAAATAAAATGTCTGTTCTTCTCTCTTTTCTTTTTTTTCTTTTTTTCGACAGAATTTAAAATACGAAAAGCCAAAAATAATAAAGTAAAGGTAAATGCTGTAAAACTGTAAAAACTGAAATTTAAATAAAAGAAATTTGAAAAAGTTCATTTTATATATATGACACCAGCCTCAGGTGTAAATGCTTGGTACAAAAAGTCTCGCTCTGCTGGTCATCACCGTGGCTAAAAGTCAAACTAACTGCTACCAGTCAAACTAATACTACAAGTCAAACTACTACTACACACATACACACTACTCACTATGTCATACTATGCTGCATCTATATACATCTGTCCTCTGAAGTCAGTATCTCAAAACCCTGGCGGAATACGCCTCAGCTCCTCCCTGAGTGCCTGAACCAAAGTCTGCGCCAAACGGAATATTCTGTAAAACTCCGCAAAAGAAGGCGGTCCCTCATGGGTCAAATCATCCAGCACCCAAGTAGCACTCATCAACACCAACTGTAACCTCTGCCTCATAAAGTAATCTGGCTGTAGGGCAGCTAACGGTCCTCGGTCTCTCTGATCAAATAAATGTATAATCTTCCTGCACTGTGCTCCCCAATACTCCACATCATCTCTCATAACCCTGTACTCATGATATGGTACCATATACGGATGTGCAACCTGACCCACTGACTCCTGCGATGGAACCCTCGGTATACCTGCACCCTGCTGTGGTAACCCTAACTGTAAATCCACATCATGCTCTCCCATCCCCTCGACTGGAATCATCTGAAATACGTCTGGCTCTGTGATATGCACTGGTATAGGAGGAAATACTGGGGGTGGTGGAAGCTCCGGCTCAATCCCCGGTATAAACTGATGCTCTACCGGTAGTGGGATCATCGGCTCAAAGAACTCAAATGGATCAAACATCTCTATAGGGTCATGGACTATCCCCTGTACTGGAGGTACTGGCTCCTGTGGTAATGGGGGTGGAGGTGAAAGAGGAGGAAACATGAACTCAGATACTGGAGGCACAACTAGTGCTACTGGACCGGTGACTGTTCTCTCAGAAGAAGCCGAATAACCTTACGACGCCATCTGATAATATACCAAAGAAAGTAGAGAGGTCACTAACAACCCTAAAACATAGACTTTCCTATTCTAATCTGATCTACATCCTAACACCAATCTTCCTAGTTGACTACTCCTATCCTATGTGATCTCCCTATCTTATCTTAACCCTAATGTTCTTGTTTTCAGGGACCAAACCTACAGCTCTGATGCCAAACCTGTAACGCCCTCCAGACCCGGGGTATAAGTCTGGGGGCTACTAGCTAAACACCAAACCTGTACAATCTGATTAACAAATAATAAAGAAATGAACCTAAACCCCTTTAACACTAACCAGGATCTTTTTAGGTTGTATTATGAAAACAAGAACCACTAATTACTTTATTACAAACCAAATCCAAAATCTCACAAACTCTCTTTATTACAACCATTGTCTAACCAGTTTTAAACTAATTTCATCTTTTATTCAAACACACACCAACTATCTATACTCCACCTGTTCGGGAAACTCAAAGCTTTCTTCCTGGATTGGGATCAACACCTTGGGTATGAGAGGATCCCGAGGCTCGACCCGCTTCTAACTACTTGAGTCCTGATGGGTTTCATATTCCTTTTTAACTGAAAACAATAAGGTGAATAACAACAAAAAGGGTGATCCAAAAATTGCTCAACAAGTCCGCAAAATATAAACAATGTAAAAGTAATTTAAATGAATATGTAACCCGGGTATATCTGCAAAGATATAACCCCACAAAGATAGAAAGAATGCCATTACTGGCGAGTACAAATGAACTAAACTAGACACAAGTTCGCATCTATATCCTGCTGATCAGTCAGAATATAATGCAGATCTATATCTCCATATATAGATCCAGTCGGGTATCCAGACACTACGGCCCATCTTAAGGCACCAGTCATATCCCGGTCCTCAGGATTTAGACACACTTAATCCCCAAAACATCATTATCCAGTCCATCGCACAGCAACCGGAACAATCAGTATGCTTTGATATATTCTAATCACCAGAATAAATCAATATAAGTGTGTAACAAATGGAATATGAATCAAGAATCCAAGGAAACTAGAGAAATTAAAAATCGAAATAAAATATGAACAAAAGAATAGTAAGTGTGTATCAGTGTTTATGAACAAGAATCAAAAGAGTGCAAGCGTGATAAGCATCAGAAGAAATATCACTATTCTGAAATTAGAATAGGGGAAAAACTTGCCTTCTACGCTACTCACTGTAAATATGTCACCTTCGTCTATTACCAGCTCAACCTGCCTTGCTGGCTTAGCTTCTGTTAGAGAAATAGACTGATTTAGTCATTTCGTACTTCAATTGCGTCTTGAATCGACTTCATATCATTCTTATTGTCTACCCATGTGCTTATAACTGACTTGTATATTATATATTAGCAAGTAAGAATCGATTAACCACATAATACACATAAGCACATAATCATTTTTACAATTAAAAATAATTTTTAGAATCAAAATGGACTCGTTGATAGCTCAACCGATCATTATCTGACTCGTTTCCTATTTGCCTGAATTTTTCGGACTCGTCTCGGCACGTAATTCGACTAATAACCAAAAAAGTAATAAATTCATTTTTTTAATGGAAAGAATTCATTTTTCTGAGTCAAAGGACTTTCGTTTCGCTCGAATCGGACTAATGGTCTATTTAATATCGATTAAACACTGATAATTCAATTTATTATCCAGTATAATTAATTATTACAAATTTTTTAACCCAAAAATAATTTTTAAATAATTGTTAAGAAAAATCAAAATTAAAAATGATTTTTCTATAATTTTTGGAATTAAAATGAAATTATTATGATTTATTAAAAATTATTTGATTAAATAACAAAATAATTAATCATTTTTAAGTAATTAATAAATAATAAATAAATAATAAATAATTAAGAAAATAATTAAATCTGATTTTTAGAAAATATTTCAGAATTATTTATAATATAAATCAATTAATTAAATAATTATTTAATCAATTTATAAAATAAATAAAACTGATTTTAAAATTAAAATAAAAATAATTTGCAGAAACATTTGTCAGACAACAATTCCTGATAAAAACAGATCAAACCCGGGTTGCAACCGAGTCACCAAGAACATCCCGGGTCGGGGATGAATTCACCAGAAAATTCCCAGATTCCGGTGGGTTTCCCGGACTCCGGCGACTTCTGTTCATGGCCAAACGAGCACCGTTTGGTACCGTTTTTGATCCCAAATCATTCCAAATTACTTCCCCAACTTCATTCAACTGAAAAATTATCCAAACCATCCCTGAATAACAATCTCCGATCAAACCGACTCAACTTTCCGGCCAAAATCCTATCTTTTGATTCTGTACATGAAACTTGATGATTTATAGTGCAAATCAAAGTAAGAACACTTACAATCAAAGCCCTAACATATCAGGAACCAAATATTCACAGAAATCATCGAGTTGTAATTTGAAAATTCACTATAAACCCTAATAATCGTGAATCACTACACAGACATCGTTTGTTCAATTAAATACCATGAATCGACTATAAATCATCTAACAAAGCTATATCAATCATCAAAGCATCATAATAACCCTAGAATCAAAAAGTCCTAATTCCAGTATAAACCCTAGAAATCGAAAATCAAAAAACAAGGCATTAAAACATGAAATTGATGCAAGAAACAGAAAGAACAGATCGAAACCTTCAATTTGAGTACTTGAATGACACGATTTGATGCAGAAATCAGCTGGAATCACAGTTTGATTCTCGACCTCAATTTGGAAATCCCGACCCGGTTTCAAAGAATTTCTGATTTTTAATTATTAATTATGATTAATTAGATAAAAATTAGGCTATTTATAGTAGTGAAATTAATACTCCTAAATAAAATTAAGGCCCTAATTCTACACTTTTTAAAATTAATAGGCCCTTAATTTTATAATTTTTGAGTATTAAAATTTAATTTATAAATATTTTATATATACAATATATATACCAAAATTTTCAAATATTGTGAATAATGCAAAAATACAAATAAATGGTATAAATAGAAGTCCTATAATTTTATAAAAATAAAAATATGATTTTTGTGGGGTTTTTAACACCGAATGGGGCCCAGAAAAGTCATTTTTTACAAAACGAGAAAATTTATAAAATGCCTAGATGTTCAGAATAATGCGATGGTAAAAGCCGTTTGATGAAAAATAAGGCCCATTATTTTATTTGAAATACCTACTTTAAAATAATGGTTCGGGTCGTAAAACGTTTGAAATGAAAACTATGAATGCAAAATAAAATATTTAAAAAATATCTTAAAAAAATACCAGAACGACACAGAATGCACGTAACATTCAAAATTTATAAATTATAAAAATCAGTTTTATTTATTTTATAAATTGATTAATTATTTAATTAATTAACTGATTTATATTATAAATAAATCTGAAATATTTTCTAAAATTCAAAATTTATTATTTCTTTCATTATTTTTTTATTTATTAATTATTAATTATTTAAAAATGATTAATTATTTTGATAATTAATCAAATTATTTTCAATAAATCATAATAAATTCATTTTAATTCAAAAAATTATGGAAAAATCATTTTTAATTATGATTTTCCTAAATAATTACTTAAAAATATTTTTGAGGTTCAATTATTTTGAATAATTAATTATATGGAATAATAAACTGATTTATTCTTATTTATCGAACAACAATTGAACCGTTTATCTGATTTAAACGAAACGAAAGCCCTTCGACTCGGAAAAATGATCTGTTTTCATTTAAAAGAGTTTTAAATCCTAATTTATTTTAGAAGCGAGTCGGATTTCAAGATTCATTTACTTATATACCCTATTAATTATAGAGACGAGTCTAATTAATTCCGAAAATTAGGAAACGAGCCAGATATTGTTCAGTAATGCGAATAACGAGCCAGATATTATATATTATATATATATATATAATATATATGTATATATATATATATTTATATTTATATATATATATATATATGAATATTTTTCAAAACCATTAATCGAATAAGGTTTATTCGATAACTTTATTTTAATTAATGAATATTAGTTTGAATATTCATTCGAGGACTTATGACTCCGTTTATTTTATTTAATGAATATTATTTTGAATATTCATTCGAGGACTCATGACTCCGCTTATTTTATTAAATAATATTCTTTATTTTATTAAAGAATAATGTTTCGATAATCAAACTTATTTTTGATTATTTAAATAAAGATCGTATATCTTTGGTTATTTATTATTCATTTCAAGTATAAGTTTTAAAACTTCTACTTCAATTATTTTTATAAGGATTATCCTTTTGGGAATATTATTTAAATAATAATATTCAGATATTTATTAATATATCGGGACTGATTTATTTCATTAAATCAGCATTACTCCAAACATTCTTAAAAATGTTTTCGAGTCTTCAAAATGATTTTTAAAAGTTAGAGCGGATCCCAAACCTCATTTTTATATTTAAGATCTTCCTTTCGAAGGGGATTTAAATACTCGCTCAAAACCTGAGGGATCCGGCTCAGTGGTGTATTTTACATTCGCAATGAAGTTGTTGTTTTGAGAAAACATCTTGATTACTTGCCCATCGTTCGGGAAGTAAGTTCATCTATTTGAGTCGGCATAAGCAACATGGGCTCAGCGGGCGTCTATGAAAGTGTAAGTGGCTCAGTGGGAGTCCATCAAATGCGTAAGTGGCTGAGTGACAGTCCAGTATAAGGTCCTATTGCGGCCAGGGTGATGACCAGTGGGGAATTCGTCCATCTACTAGTAGAAAAGGTTACTTATTCGTATCTTTTCCTGATCAGCAAGATATTAAGTTTATGCCAAGGTTTTCTCCTTTCCAAATTCATTGGATATTACAACTTTATTTATAATCTTCATAACAGAGGTATTCAAGGAGTGTATGAAATGTATATATATATAGGTGTATATATATTACGGGACTTAATGAAGTATCTCGTAACTTCATTATTTATAATGATATTTCAAGGATTGAATCTATTCAAATCTTATCTTGTAGTCTCATCTATGTGATGAACTTTTGAAACGGATTATACCTTGAACGGTGGTAGTTCAAGTAGTATTCGGAAAAGATATAAGTATATTGGAGTATCTCGTAACTTCACCTTTTCAACTTATATTTGGTTAATGATTATCTTATACATGACAAAGATTTTTAGAAAAACGTTTAGACAAGGTTAGATATATGAGATCACCTTGCAACGATATTTTTATACAGTTATAAACTGGAACTTTGCGTATATTATGCATGGAAGAGGATTTCAAAGATTTTGAAAAGTATATATACATATATACTAAATATTTTGCGACTTGGTCGCATTAAGAGGTCAAACTTGGTTCATTTATTCTTGACCAAGACTTTCATGAGTACTATGAGAATGCTCATATATTGTTAATTATTATACATATTATTTCGGTGGGCTTGTTGCTCACCCTTGCTTTCTTCTTTCATCACACAACAACAGATAGACAAGATGAACAGGATCAAGCTCCCAATTCACGAGCGGATAGGAAACATTCCGCAGTTTCCTGTAGGCGTTGATGCCGTTGTAGCTGAGGTAGGATCTACCAATAGGCTAGGCTTTCAACTTTTGTTGTACTAGACTTATGTACATTTATGAATTGTAATAATGGCAAATAATATGTAAATTTATTCAGAAACCCTTTTGAGGTGTAATGACTTATAATTGTGGAATAAAATGACTTGTGTTATTTTTGGTATTCATCTCTGAGACTATAACTTGTGGTGTGTGTGTAAATTGTGGGGTCACAGTACGCAGTAGATGATTGTTTATTAAGAATTAGGTGTTATTAAGGGAAATGGAACTCGTGACAACCCGAATCCCCGACCCCGGATTTGGGGGTGTTACATATTCTTTGTTACATACTTGTATTCTTAATTCGATTTGATTGTATTATACACTGTATTCAACCCCCTTCTATAGTGTGTGTGACCTAACAAGTGGTATCAGAGCCTATCTGTTAACACAAATACAGTTGAGATCCAAAACAATCATGTCTGAAGAAGAACAAACTCCAACCAAGCCCACCAAAACTGAAGAAACTCCAAAGACTCAGATCCACAGTCGATATGAGACTATTAGGGTTCCCATGCTGAGACCTTCTGAGTATCCCATATGGAAAGTAAAGATGGCTCTGTTTCTGGAAGCTACAGATCCAGAATACCTTGACAGAATTTATGAAGGACCACATAAGCCAACCAACCTCTCTGTTGTAGTTGCAGATCAGCCAGCAAAGACCATACCAAAGGAGAAAAGTGAGTATACAGCAGAAGATGTCTCATCTATTGCCAAGGATGCAAATGTAAGGCTTTTGCTGCATAGTGCCATTCATAATGTCATGTCAAACAGGGTAATTAATTGCAAGACTGCAAAGGAGATATGGGATGTTTTGGAAACAAGATGTCAGGGAACTGATGCAATCAAGAAGAACATGAAGACTATACTCACTCAAGAGTATGAGCACTTTGACTCAAAAGCTGATGAGTCATTAACTGGATTATATGACAGGTTTGTCAAATTCTTGAATGACCTATCACTGTTGGACAAGGAATATGATCTTGAAGATTCAAATCTAAAATTCCTGTTAGCTCTTCCTGAAAGTTGGGATTTGAAGTCTACTACTATAAGAGACAACTATGCTCTTGATGAAACTACTCTTGATGAAATTTATGGTATGCTCAAGACTCAAGAACTTAAGATGGATCAAAGAAGCAAGAGGCATGGGAGAAAGTCAAGGACAGTTGCTCTTAAGGCTGAGGAGGAATTCCCCAAAGTGGCTGTCTCAAAGAAAGGCAAAGTAAAGGCTCTCATCACAAAGTCTGATTCAGATTCATCAAGTTCTGATAATGATGAGGATTCAGAAACTGAAAGTCTATCTGAGATGGATGATGATAAAGAGATGATGAAATTGTGTGCTCTTATGGTGAAGGGTAT
This sequence comes from Apium graveolens, assembly GCF_009905375.1. Lineage (NCBI taxonomy): Eukaryota > Viridiplantae > Streptophyta > Magnoliopsida > Apiales > Apiaceae > Apium > Apium graveolens. Next base: position 166,955,687 of record NC_133649.1, read on the forward strand.
CACAAAGATAGCCTACAGGAAATTCAGAAAGGAAAAGAAGGTTTCCAGGAAAAGTGGAAGTTCTGATAAGAAGAGTTTCAGAAAATCTGAAGGCAAAGAAGGAAAGTTTGACAGAGGAGACTACTCAAATGTTAAATGCTACAATTATGGTGAAAGAGGCCACATATCAACTGACTGCAAGAAAGGAAAGAGAGACAAAGGCAAGGCCCTTGTCACAAAGAAGAAAAGTTGGACAGAAACTTCAGATTCTGAAGATGAGGTGAACTATGCCTTGATGGCAAATGCTGATAGCAGTTCTGATGCTGCTGAGTTAAAGGTACCTCAAACAACTTATGCTTTTCATACTGATAATATTACTGAGTTGAGATCTTATCTTAAAACCATATTCATTAGCTATAGAGATCAAATTTTAACATGTGATAGGTTAACTTCTGAAAATCTGGCTTTTAAGAAAAGGAATGACTATTTAGAAAAAGAGTTAGTTATGTTCCATCAAACTCAGAAAGAAAGAGATGATGCTTTTTATGTTAGAGATGAAGTGTTAAAATTGAATCAGTCTCTAAAAACTGAGTTAGAAAAGGAAAGAGAGATTATCAGGACTTGGACTAACTCTGGAAGAACAACTCATAATTTGCTAAGTAGTGAAAACTGTAAAGAGGGCTTAGGTTATGGAGATGATAAAATTGAAATAGGAACTGAACAAATTAAGCCAATCATTGTTAAACAGACTACTAAGCCAAAGGTAATTCTGTTAAGTTTGTAGCTAAAATTGTAAAGTCTGATTCTGAACAGATGAAAGATATTGAGACAGAAGTTAAGGCAGAGTCAACTTCTGACAAATTAAAACAGGATAAACGAGCTGAGGTTAACATAGGCTTAATGACTAAGAAGCAGCTTAAGTATAAGCTGAAAAAGATTAAGAATGTAAACAAGGTAAAGCCATCTAGGAAAAATAGGAATGGAAAGGAATGTGTGAATAAAAGCAATAATTATAAGTCTGTTCCTAATGCTCCTAGAAAGAAATGCTATAACTGTGGAAACTCTAACCATCTTGCTTCTTTTTGCAAGAAGTATAAGGATATAAACTCTTTACCTCCTAAATCAGGAGTTAAGACTCATACTGTTAGGTTAAACCACAAAATCCTTATTTTCATTGTGGTAGTTTATGGAATTCCATTTATACTTCTAAGGAATATCATTTACTATGATTATTATCAAATAAAACCTTCTTTAAAGAAAGTTAGCATTATTCCTTGTAGTGTAAATTCTGATGCAAAGTCTGATACTGTAAAATCTGATAAGAAAAATGTTAGCATAAACTCTGAAGTTAAATCCGCTGCAAATACTAACAAACTTAATAAGGCCAAAGGATCCAAGCAAGTCTGGGTCCTTAAAACTAATCATTAGTGGTTTTTGTGATTGCAGGGCAACAGGAAAAATATCCTAGTTCTGGACAGTGGATGTTCAGGACATATTACTGGAAATAAAGCCCTGCTATCAGACTTTGTGGAGAAAGATGGCCTAGGAGTTTCTTATGGAGATGACAACATGGGAAAAACTCTGGGATATGGCAATATCAATCTTGAGAATGTCATCATTGAAAAAGTAGCTCTAGTCTCAGGACTTAAACACAATCTGCTGAGTGTTAGTCAAATCTGTGACAGAGGTTATCATGTGGATTTCTTTGAAGAACACTGTGAAGTTGTAAGAAAATCTACAGGAAAAGTTGTTCTGAAGGGATACAAGCATGGTAACATTTATAAAGCCAAGCTTTCAACGAGTTCTGATGGTTCTGCAATCTGTCTGTTAAGCAGAGCATCAATTGAAGAAAGCTGGGATTGGCACAAGAAACTCTCTCATTTAAATTTTAACAATATAAATAAACTAGTCATATGATAATTGGCGATAAGAGAAGCCTGAGTGGTAGCATCTAGCAGTCCATGGGGTGCAGGTGGTGCAGACCCAGGAGATCCAAATGGATAACCAAGCACGGTATCAGGTGACAATGGTGCAGGAGATAAAGGTGGCATTTCCTCAGTAGGTGCTGGGCTCTGTACAGGGGAGGGAACAGGAATTGGTGGAACCTCATGGATGTCTACAGGAACCTCTGGAAGAGGGTCTGATACTGGTATAATTGGTGCCGTGGAAGGCCCCACTCCTTCTGCCCTCATTAACCTTTGTGCCCTTGGTAACTCTTCATCCTCTATTGCCACCCTCACGGCCATTCTCGCTCTGGTAGTCGCCCTGACTACGGTCATCAATTCCTCAGCGGTCCTCTCTTCATTCTCGTCAGGATCCTCCACGTGATCCTCCTCAGCAACAATCCCTTCTGGGATAACATCCTCAACCGCAACATTCTCAATATGAATCTCATCCAGTCCCTCGTTAGGGTACTATATTGGATTCACAATTTGATCTCCAACATGTAATAAAACATCCTCATGCTGATGCTCCTGAACCTCAGGGTTCGGTGCCCCGCTGCCCTATACGAGAACGAACTATGTTACTATCATGATATTTATAAGGGTTCCGATAGGGTTTTAATTGTCAGTATTACGCTTGGTAGTCCGACTATGAACTTGGCAAGAGTTCTTATTATCTTAGTGAACTTATTATCTTAACGCCACATCATCTCTGAGGTTTATAATGCTTGGCTCTGATACCATTTATGTAACACCCCCAAATCCGGGGTCGGGGATTCGGGTTGTCACGAGTTCCATTTCCCTTAATAATACTTAACCTTAACAATCAACCAACTGCTGCGTACTGTGACCCCACAATATACACACACACACCACAAGTTATAATCTTAGAGATGAATACCAAAAATAACACAAGTCATTATACTCCAAAATTATAAATTATTTCACCTCAAAAGGGTTTCTGAATAATTTACATATTCTTTGCCATTATTACAATTCATAATATACATAAGTCTGGTTCATCAATAGTTGAAATCCTAGCCTAGTTGTAGTTCCAACCTCAGCTACGGCGGCATCAACGCTTCCAGAAAACCGCGGAACATTTCCTAACCGCTTGTGAATAGGAAGTTTGGTCCTGTTCATCTTTTCTATCTGTTGTTGTGTGATGAAAGAAGAAAGCAAGGGTGAGCAACAAGCCCACCGAAATAATATGTATTATAATTGACAATATATGAGCATTCTCATAGTACTCATGAAAGTCTTGGTCAAGAAGAAATGAACCAAGTTTGATATCTTAATGCGACGAAATCGCAAAATATTCAGTATATATACATATATACTTTTCACAATCTTTGAAATCCTCTGACATGTATAATATACACAGAGTTCCAGTTTATAACTTGTAAAATATATCATTGCAAGGTGATCTTATAAATCTAATCTTGTCTCAACGTTTTTCTGAAAATCTTTATCATGCATAAGATCATCATTAACTAGATATAAGTTGAAAAGATGAAGTTACAAGATACTCCAATATACTTATATCTTTTCCGGATACTACTTGAACTACCACCGTTCAAGGTATAATCAGTTTCAAAAGTTCATCACATAGATGAGACTACAAGATAAGATTTGAATAGATTCAATCTTTGAAATATTATTGAATGAAATGAAGTTACGAGATACTTCACTAAGTCCCGATATATATATACACCTATATATATATACATTTCATACACTCCTTGAAAACCTCTGTTATGAAAATTATAAACAGAGTTGCAATATCCAATGAATTTGGAATGGAGAAAACCTTGGAATAAACCTGATATCTTGCTAATCAGGCAAAGATACCAATAATTAACATTTTCTACTAGTAGATGGATGAATCCCCCACCGGTCATCACCCTGGCCTTATTAGGACCTTGTGCTGGACCGTCACCCGGCCTCTTACGCGTTGATGGGTTGCCACCCAACCACTTATACTTTGATAGACCGTACCCCGACCTGTCGCTGATGCCGACTCAATTAGATGGACTTACTTCCCGAACATTGGGTAAGTAATCAATTCATTTATCAAAACAGCAACCTCGTTGCGAATATAAAATACACCACAGAGTCGGATCCCTTAATTTAAAAGCGAGTATTTAAATCCCCTTCGAAAGGAAGATCTTAAATTTGAAAACGAGTTTTGGGATCCGCTCTAACTTTTAAAATCATTTTGAAGACTCGAAAACATTTTTAAGAATGTTTGGAGTAATGCTGATTTAATGAAATAAATCATTCCCGATATATTAGAAAATATCTGAATATTATTATTTAAATAATATTCCAATAAGGATAATCTTTATAAAAATAATTGAAGTAGAAGTTTTAAAACTTATACTTGAAATGAATAATAAATAACCAAAGACATACTTATACGAAAGTACAATCTTTATTTGAATAATCGAAAATAAGTTTGATTATCGAAACATTATTCTTTAATAAAATAAAGAATATTATTTAATAAAATAAGCGGAGTCATAAGTCCTCGAATGAATATTCAAAATAATATTCATTTAATAAAATAAGCGGAGTCATAAGTCCTCGAATGAATATTAAAAATAATATTCATTTAATAAAATAAGCGGATTCATAAGTCCTCGAATGAATATTCAAAATAATATTCATTAAATAAAATTAAGTTATCAAATAAACCTTATTTGATTAATAGTTTTGAAAACTATATCTATATATATATAAATATATATATATTATACTCGGGAAGATCGACTCCCGGTTTAGAAAATGTTCACCTTTGGGTCCCCTATACTAAGGGTATACGCAACTACTGCTTATCTCTAGCATATGTATTATTCAACTTATAAGCATTTGAATCAACAATTAGATATCAAGATTACGAAACAGGCATGCATATATACCATATCAGCATGCTCCAATATATCGAAAGATTTGCTAATAACAATCATGCACTTATCACAAGATAATGCATATGCATATATACATCACAACAACAGTATAACGGGTAGAAAACTTGCCTGAGTGTTCCCGGATAGACTTAAGCTTAGAGTGGGTCCGATAACCTATGAACAACAATATAAGTCGGAATTAAACCCCGATCGCTTAAGAAACTAGACTTTTACCAATTGAACCCTAACGTTCTCTTATGATCATTTCTACGCTTAACAAATCACATTAGTCATTCGACTACCCTCGGCTCCACTATTTTTAATAAATTAACCATTAAGAATTTTAAGGCAATTCTTTCGCAAGTACCCTACCAACTGCCTAATCCACTTTAAATAATTGTTTCATACTCCAATTAGTCATTTAAGGGCCTTAACCAAGGTTTTAAAGTAAGGCGAGGGGAAAGGGTTCGGTCGCGAAACGCCGTTACTTAAAACGGTCGTTTCTCCTAAACTGTACATCGGATTCAAGCGAACCACATATCAAAACGAAGCTCGTAACATGAAATATCTGATTTACAACTCCAAACTCATTATAAATCCAACCCAACTCTAAATATACATGAATCATACTTCCCAAGAACTAAACCAAGCATAAAAACTCTAAATATACAAAAGTAGGGCTAGGGTATGAGATTATACCTTCCTTGGTGAGTAAAAGTAACTAAGGAGCTTGGAATCACCCTTGAAAGTCCTTACCAAAGCTTAATCTACTAAAAAACACAAGATTAAAATTTCAAGTTCTTGAAAAACACTATTCACTCTCTTCTTCCATGAATTTTAGGAAGAGATTGTGAAGGAATTTGAAGCTTAGACTTATAGGATATCTATATCTATGTACAAGGAACCTTAGATAATTACCTCACTAATTAACAAAGCTTGGAACTTGGATTTGAGATTTTTCTTCCTTTGAAATGGATAAAGGCCATAGAGCTTCTTCTTAGAAATGAAGGTCAACTTTGTGTTTTTGTGTTATGAATTGTTTTGTTGGTTGTTTTGCCTTTTGTTTTGCTAAATTACCTTTTAACTATGGTAAATTTTGTGTGGTTTATAATCAACCAACACTTCCTTCCCTTTGGTCATGCTTATGTCATTTTCCTATGTCATCTTCCCACACTTGTCCTCTTCTTGTTGGTATGGTGACATCATCATCACTAACCTCTTTGATTAGCTCCTAATTACTTGGCTAATGACCGCTGATCTGTTATACGGTTCGCTTAACTTTCGTTCTCGTTTATCGTTTGAGGGATCATACCCGGGATCTTATTACTTGGGTTCCCTTAACCTTTCGCAATACATTATATTCCTTTTATGATCCTCTCTTATAATCCTTGAATTAAAATCCTTTTAATCATGTTACCTTATACTCAATTCTTTCTATATCTGGTGGATTTTCGGGAAAAATCAAAGTGTTCGAATTTGGATTCTGACGATCTATACATACACTTATATACCATATAGAGTACTAATAAGATCTCAGAATATCAATAAAAGAACCTCTACAAAGTGTGGCATGAAAAGTTTTCTTATTCAGCATAATCAGCAAAAACAATATTCATAAGGGTTTCAAAAATTCCAAAAATTGGGGTTATTACAGTCTCCCCTCCTTAAAAGGATTCCGTCCCGGAATCAGATAAAAATGAATAAGGATACTTTCTTAGCATTGCACTTTCTAACTCTCAAGTTAATTTTCCCACATTATGGTTCTACCACCAACTCTGGCTAGCTTGATAACCCTTCTCCTAAGCACTTGCCCCTTTTTGATTTATAACCCTTCCTGGTTGCTCCATATAGGTTACGTCTGGTTACATGTCTATGCGCTCATATGCCCCTATTTGTCTGGCATCCGAATTACACTTCCTTAACATTGATACATGGAACACGTTATGAATTTGCTACATGTTCGGGGGTAGGGCTAGCTCATATGCTAACTTCCCAATACGTCTTAATATATCCAAGGGTCCAACAATTCGTGGGCTTAGTTTTCCTTTCATTTCGAACCTCATCCATCCTTTCCAAGGGAATACCTATAACAGCACTAGGTCCCCTACTTCCTATTCTTTGTCCTTTCATGTCAAATCAACATACTTCTTATGTCCATCTTGGGCTACTACCAGCCGTCCTCTGATTAGATCTATTATATCCTTGGTCCTTTGGACTACTGCTGGTCCGAGCATCTTGCGCTCTACAACTTCATCCTAACATAAGGGAGATCGACATTGTCTTCCCTCAAGGATCTCATAAGGCGACACCTGGATAATGACATATGATCTATTGTCGTAAGAAAACTAAATCCGTGCTAAGTGACTATTCCAAATTCTTTCAAGTCTATTGCACAGACTCTTATCATATCTTCTAGCAATATAGCATTTGCTTCTCAATACCCATTCTTTTCCAGTTCGTAGTCGTTACTATCTTCCGTACATAATACTATACTGGTTATACTTTTGCTTGTTAGCGTTCTATAACCTTTTAATAACCACATCAACCTTAGTATCATGAACGTGTTTCCATTCCGAATACCACCATAACTTTACTACTCCTTTTTCAGCTGTTTCTATTTTCCAAAGTTTGATCAATCATATAGAAGTAAAGGAATTTGTTGAGAGATCACTATGATCATGAACACTTGTTCTATTGCATAGTTAGTACAGAAGGTGGCCAGCCTTTAGTACTTGATAAGAAATTAAACAACACGTGGTATCCTACTAGGCTTCTATCACACAGATAGATAGTCATTCGGCAATACCTCCCCTTTCTGGAAGGGTTGTTCTTCTCAGCTTACATGAAATGAAAAGGAGAGAAAAGAACGAATTGAAGAGAATTGTATAAAAATATTGCCACAAAATATCTGGCTTGGAACCTACCTCTGAACTATAGAGGTTTGTCATAGGAGAATAAAACATAAATGTATATATATCAACATCCAGTATTATCGTATCGCATTTCACATGCTTAAATATTTTTGCTATTCCGTCCATCATTCTATGGACCCATGCTCTTCCTCGAGCTTATATACAATCACCTTTGAAACTCCCTCGACATCGAAAATCGAATCTGGGATCTCTTTCTAGACATCATCATTACTAGAATTCTATGCTTGCACCGCAACCTTCCTCATATAGTAATACGACTCTCTTTTCGTAAGTGGGAATAAATATTCAATAGGTAGATAATCTACTTAATTAGTCTATCAATGATAACTTATACACTACCACGACCCGATTAGTGGTACTCAATCTCAACATCCATTCCAATACAACTCTCACGATTGTAAGTAATCAGCTCATTACTCGTAGAATCATTCCTGCATTACTATGGTCCACCGTTGACCTACTGTAGTCATTCGTTTTCCATGAAGTCTTAATAGCTAACCATACGGAGTCCATACATATCGTATCGAATTCTTCTAAGGAGGTAACATGATCACCGTTCATGATTCATGAAGAACACTCCTGAACTTGACGTACATATGACATGAAGCAGATAAAATTGCAGAAGAGTTTCAATGAAAGCAATGATAGCAGGTTAATACCATTATTAACCATATGTCTTTATTAGGAGACATGAAGCTCAAAGGTTCATTTAGTCCTTTCGTAACATGGTCCTGGCTTATCTTAAGATATGACCCTCTAAGATAGATAGCCCGCTCACGGTGATTATGAAAATTAATCTTTACCCAACTACTATCACGGTTGAGTATCACACAATCATCAGAAGGAATGTCAATCTTCCACACCATAATACAACCTTCACGACCTTAACCATTATCACTATATTCCTCTGGCACGAGCGCCTATAATTGTCCTCTTACACTTAAAGTGTCGGCCACCTCTTTGGCCTTTCTTGATAGTAAAATTTCCTTACAATCAATGTCATTTTAACCTCCTCCAAATAAATTTTCTACCTCATTTCAATCACTGCTTATGTAAAAATGCTCTTCCTTAAGTTCTGGTGAGAAAAAAATATCACCATTTTTCCATAAGTTATTGCCTCGGTCTTTAGAGGTTAACATTGTCACGACTAACTCTCGATCATATTTAGGACGTCTCTTATCTTGGGTCCTTCTTGTTTTCACCAATCTCGACCCTCATTGGGTCGATCTATACTTTCTTATGGTTCAACACGTGCCCCACCTGGAATCATTATAATTACGTCATATTTCCTTTATCAAAATTTCTATTCTTGAGAATTTTGAATACTACCTTTCTCCTTGTAAAACCTCTAAGGTTATCCTTGAATCATTCCTCTTGTATTCCCTAGATACAGGGCATATCAAAATACCATTTACTAATACTAGAACCATTATCTATGTACTTCTGAAAAATTTCTCTATTGATCTTTAAAGGTTGTTGTTACCTTAATCCTTTCCAATTCATATTGTCAAAACTCATGCTATCCCTATTAAGGGCGAAATTCCAACCTTTATGCATTCCCCTATGATTCATCTCAAGTTATCGAGGTTCTATCCTTAATTCCACCTTTAAAAAGGTACATGCATCCTTCCATGGATAAATCAAGTCATATATCCTTGATAGATTATCTTATTCGATCATTCCCACCCAGATAGCCTATACCAATTTCACAATAGCATCTTTTTTCAAACTGAGGTCAACCCATATGGCCTTCAAAAGATAACAATGGTTACCCGCTTTTCTTTCCTAGTTTGGTAATGACAACAGGGATGTCCTGGAAGATATTGGTCGTGTTCAACGTGAACTTTTTCTTAATAAATCCTTATTTAATTTTGTTGTTTATCTCAACAGTCATCTCAATGTTGGGATATCTTTCATACCTGGTGTCTCCCTTTCTGGGTATCATGCCCCCGGTCTTACACTTCACATTCTTGAAGGTCACTTCCTTCATCCAATTTTCCTAATTTCTTACTTTCTTGTCTCCTCAGTCTATCCGCGTCTCATTTTTTATCCTTCGAACTATCTCAAGGTTTCCTCGAATTCTCCCAACTTAAAGGGGGTACAATATATATATCTCTTATGCCTTCAACCATCAACTTTAACTCATGGTGAATCACCCTTATCCTGATGATTACATACTTTTCTATTTCTATTGCTACAAGTCTTTAGGGTTTCCTCATACCCAACTCCCTTATCATTCCTCAACTTTATTGTCTTTATTTTCCTTTCCACTTCAGTTTCTTTTATTTTCGTTTCTATTACAACTATTTCATGAACCAACACCACATAAGCATTGATTTCAACATCCCGTCATTCTGGATTCGTGTCCTTCAGACGAACCTTGATGACTTTCACAACCTAGATTCATGATTCATCATACTTATCCGCCTTTAATCTGGCTCTAAAGCTTTTACACTATCTCTATAACCTTGGGAAGTACTTTCCCGAAAATAATTGACTAAACTTTAATCGTTTTATTATAACCTCTGGGTCCATGCCTTTCTTGGTCTTTCACCAGCGGGTGGTCTCTCTCTTAGGAGGGTAAGTGACAAAAACAGTCTTTTGTGATTCGTCAATCATTTAGAATCTCAAATGATTCCTCTATTTCCTTTAGCCAGGCTCTTGCCTCGACTGGGTCATCTATTTCCTTGGAACTCTGAGAGCTTAGCGACTTAAAGGTCCTGAAAGAATTTCACACCACATTGTTTCCTCAAGGTGGTGGTTAGGGGTAAAAGTATAAGTTTTGTTTTAGGCAGGTCCATGGATTGCCCAATAGGAGTACCATCCTGGTTCTTCCTATCTTGGTCGACTTCTATTTTCTCAGTCTAAATATTTCTTCCTACTCCCCATAATTGGGGTCATCTTTTAATTTAAAATCCTCATTTTCCACTTTATTATATTCTGGGTTCCTTATATCTTAATTGCGACCTCCCTGATTATCACATTTAAGGTTTTCCCCTAATCTTATTCCCCGTGGGGGCATAATGCTTGGAAAGTTTTTGAGAATCTCTGGATATTTGTCTTACTTACTTTGCTTAAGTCTTTCCCTCGTTCAATCCTTGCATGATTGCAAATTATGAATTCTCAAGTTCTATAACTTCATGACACTCTCTTAAGTGTTAATAGTGCAATTAACAATATGAACTTATCACAAATAAACTGATCTGAACTGAAATTAATGAATATATACATAACCATTTGTTCGAGGGTACAACAACTGAACACATTAAAGAGAATTATATAATTTGATTAGATCGTTTCTATCCCAAAAGTACTACCATAGATAATCATCTATTCATTAAAACTAATCATTCATAACTTAGGCTAATCCTCCAAAAGCGGTGCTACATGAAACCCTTGTCTGATTGCCCAGACCCTGCACACTATTATGGATCAAGAAATGCGGGCACGCACGACATCCCTAACCTGCTCCATTAAGGCGGTGATGAGGTCTAAGATAGTCGCAAGTAGAGCTGGATCAATCTGACCCTCAAGATGGCCTCTAGCTGTAATTCGGGTGGTAGCCTCAATCCTTTCCATGCTATAAGCTAATCCTGCCGGAAGTACCCCGCCCTCAATTCTTGGTGCAGTAAGTCGGTCCAACAGATCACTTCTAACATTACGGGCCTCAGACAGGCCACCCAAAGTCATATGATAATTCGCGATAAGAGAAGCCTGAGTGGTAGCATCTAGCAGTCCATAGGGTGCAGGTGGTGCAGACCCAGGAGATCCAAATGGATAACCAAGCACCGTATCAGGTGACAATGGTGCAGGAGATAAAGGTGGCATTTCCTCAGTAGGTCCTGGGCTCTGTACAGGGGAGGGAACAGGAATTGGTGGAACCTCATGGATGTCTACAGGAACCTCTGGAAGAGGGTCTGGTACTGGTATAATTGGTGTCATGGAAGGCCCCACTCCTTCTGCCCTCATTAACCTTTGTGCCCTTGGTAACTCTTCATCCTCTAGTGTCACCCTCGCGTCCTTTCTCGCTCTGGTAGTCGCCCTGACTACGGTCATCAATTCCTCAACAGTCCTCTCTTCATTCTCGTCAGGATCCTCCACGAGATCCTCCTCAGCAACAATCCCTTCTGGGATAACATCCTCAACCGCAACATTCTCAATATGAATCTCATCCGATCCCTCGTTAGGGTACTCTATTGGATTCACAATTTGATCTCCAACATGTAATAAGACATCCTCATGCTGATGCTCCTGAACCTCAGGGTTCGGTGCCCCGCTGCCCTATACGAGAACGAACTATGTTACTATCATGATATTTATAAGAGTTCCCATAAGGGTTTTAATTGTCAGTACTACGCTAGGTAGTCCGACTATGAACTTGGAAAGAGTTCTTATTATCTTAGTGAACTTATTATCTTAACGCCACATCATCTCTGAGGTTTATAACGCTTGGCTCTGATACCATTTTTATAACACCCCCAAATCTGGGGTCGGGGATTCGGGTTGTCATGAGTTCCATTTCCCTTAATAATACTTAACCTTAACAATCAACCAACTGCTGCGTACTGTGACCCCACAATATACACACACACACCACAAGTTATAGTCTCAGAGATGAATACCAAAAATAACACAAGTCATTTTACTCCACAATTATAAACCATTTCACCTCAAAAGGGTTTCTGAATAATTTACATATTCTTTGCCATTATTACAATTCGTAATATACATAAGTCTGGTTCATCAATAGTAGAAAGCCTAGCCTATTGGTAGTTCCAACCTCAGCTACAGCGGCATCAACGCTTCCAGATAACTGCGGAACATTTCCTAACCGCATGCGAATTGGAAGCTTGGTCCCGTTCATCTTTTCTATCTGTTGTTGTGTGATAAAAGAAGAAAGCAAGGGTGAGCAACAAGCCCACCGAAATAATATGTATTATAATTAACAATATATGAGCATTCTCATAGTACTCATGAAAGTCTTGGTCAAGAAGAAATGAACCAAGTTTGATATCTTAATGCGACGAAATCATAAAATATTCAGTGTATATATACATATATACTTTTCACAATCTTTGAAATCCTCTGACATGTATAATATACACAGAGTTCCAGTTTATAACTTGTATAAAATATCATTGCAAGGTGATCTTATATATCTAACCTTGTCTCAACATTTTTCTGAAAATATTTGTCATGCATAAGATAATCATTAACTAGATATAAGTTGAAAAGATGAAGTTACAAGATACTCCAATATACTTATATCTTTTCCGGATACTACTTGAACTACCACCGTTCAAGGTATAATCAGTTTCAAAAGTTCATCACATAGATGAGACTATAAGATAAGATTTGAATAGATTCAATCTTTGAAATATTATTGAATGAAATGAAGTTACGAGATACTTCACTAAGTCCCGATATATATATACACCTATATATATACATTTCATACACTCCTTGAAAACCTCTGTTATGAAAATTATAAACAGAGTTGCAATATCCAATGAATTTGGAATGGAGAAAACCTTGGCATAAACCTGATATCTTGCTGATCAGGCAAAGATACCAATAAGTAAACTTTTCTACTAGTAGATGAATGAATCCCCCACCGGTCATCACCCTGGCCTCATTAGGACCTTGTGCTGGACCGCCACCCGGCCTCTTACGCGTTGATGGGCTGCCACACAGCCACTTACACTTTGATAGACCGTACCCCGGCCTGTCGCTTATGCCGACTCAATTAGATGGACTTACTTTCCGAACGTTGGGTAAGTAATCAATTCATTTATCAAAACAGCAACCTCGTTGCGAATATAAAATACACCACAGAGCCGAATCCCTTAATTTAAAAGCGAGTATTTAAATCCCCTTCAAAAGGAAGATCTTAAATTTGAAAACGAGTTTTGGGATCCGCTCTAACTTTTAAAATCATTTTGAAGACTCGAAAACATTTTTAAGAATGTGTAATAACCCCAATTTTTGGGAAATTTTTTTTGAAACCCTTATGAATAGTGTTTTTGCTGATTGAGAAAATTTTTCATGCCACACTATGTAGGGGTTCTGATATGGATATTCTGAGGTTTTATTAGTACTCTATATGGTATATAAGTGTATGCAAAGATCGTCAGAATCCAATTCCGAACACTTTGATTTTTCCCGGAAATACACTAGATACGGAGAGAATTGAGTATAAGGTAACAGGATAAAAAGGATTTAAATTAAAGGATTATAATAGAGGATCATAAAAAGGAATATAATGTATTGAGAAAGGTTAAGGGAACCTAAGTAATAAGATCCCGGGTATGATCCCTCAAACGATAAACGAAAACGAAAGTTAAGCGAACCGTATAACAGATCAGTGGTCATAATGCAAACAATTAGAAGCTAATCAAAGAGATTAGAAGGGATGATGACATAGCAATGTGACATAAGCATGACATAAGGGGAAGGAGATGTGGTTGATTTAAAACCACACAAAGTCAAGGCTAGAAAAGTAATTAACCAAAAACAAGACAAAAGGCAACCAACCAAGCCAAAACATTTTATTTTCATCAAAAAACACAAAACCCCCCATTTTCTTCTTCAAGCTCTCGGCCTCTTTTCTTAAAAAATGAAAGTCCAAGCTCATCCACTTACTATTTAGCAAGGTAATTATCCTAGCTTCTCCTAGTTAAGTTACATACTTCCTATAAGTTTAAGCTTCTAATTCCAAGCCAATCTTTTTCTATAAATCAAGAAAGAAGATGGTGAATAGTACTTTCTTGAAATTAATTTTTGTGTTCTTGATTTCTTTGAAAGAACAAGCTTGTAGGAGGTTAGATTAAGGCTTCCATGGGCATTCCAAGGATCTTTCATGGATTAAAAGCTTCAAGGAAGGTATAACTCTTCATGATCTTAGCTTTAAGTTTTGTTGTTTAGATTTCCTAATGTTTAGATGAAGGGTTAGGGTAATGGGTGTGTAATCATGTTAAAGTTTGTTATGAGTATTTTAGTTGGTGAGAGGCATGATTATTGTGTGTTTAGAGATTGGTTGATTTTGTGATATTTTTGGAGTTGGAAATCTTGGTTAATTAGTCAATGAACTTAAGTAAAACTCTTAGTTTATAATTGAGAAATAAGTATGAATTGGTAACATTGATTTGATGGGGCTGTTGGAGTGTGTTTTGGATGGATGTTGGTTGTATGATTGATTTGGGGTTGAATTGTGGTTGGTTTTGAATGGTTTAAATTTGGGAAATCACGTAAACATAGCCGTCGTAACGTCCGATTTTCTTTAGACTGTTTTTGTGCATAACATTAGGACCCGAGAACCCCCTGCTAGATTTTGACCATTGCCATGTTTAGATAGCTCATGTTACGAGCTTCGTTTTGATATGTAGTTCGTTCGATTCCGATGCACGGTTCAGGAGAAACGACCGTTTCAAATAACAGCGTTTCGCGAACGAAACTTTTCCCCTCGCCTTACTTTGAAACAAAGGTTAAAGACCAAAAAGGGTTAATTAATGCATGAAACATTTATGGTAAGTGTGTTAGGCAGTTGGTAAGACACTCGCGAAGGAATCGCCTTAAAACTCGTAAAGGTTAAATTATTAAAAATGGTGGAGCCGAGGGTACCCGAGTGACTTAAGCGAGTCAGTAAGCGCAAAACAAGCGTTAGAGTCTAAGTTAGTTAAAGTATAGATTTACAAGTGACTTTGGTTTAATTCCAACTTACTTGTTGTTTATAGGTTACCAGACTCGTCCCGAGCCTTTTATCACCCCAAGTCGCTCATGCAAGTTTTCTACCCGTTATACTGTTGTTGTGATGTATATATGTATGTGCATTATCTTGCGATAGATGCATGTTGGTTAATCAGCAAATGTTGCAATATATTGAAGCATGCTGCTATGATATATATATATATATATATATGCATGCCTGTTTCGTATTCTTGCTATATATATCTGTTGATTCAGTTGATAATACCTATGCTAGAGGATAGCGGTAACTTGCATATACACTTAGTATAGGGACCCAAAAGGTGGAAATATTTTCTAAACCGGGAGTCGAGGATCCCAAGTAGATTTTGTATATATGTATATATATACATATATATTTATATATATATATGGTTATAGTTTTCAAAACTATTAATCGAATAAGGTTTATTCGATAACTTTATTTTGTTTAATGAATATTATTATGAATATTCATTCGAGGGCTTATGACTTCTTTATTTTATTAAATGAATATTATTTGAATATTCATTCGAGGGCTTATGACTCTTTATATTATTTATTGAATATTATTTCGAATATTATTCGAGGGCTTATGACTCTTTTATATTATTATTGGATATTACTTGGATATTCATTTGAGGATGTATGACTCCTTTATTTTATGAATGTTATTTATAATATTCATTCGAGGTATTATGACTCCGCTTATTACTGCAATATATTCTTTATTTTATTAAAGAATAAGGTGTCGATAATCAAACTTATTTTTGATTATTCAAATAAAGATATTACTTTCGTATAAGTATATCTTTGATTATTCGCTATTCATTTCGAGTATAAGTTTTCCAACTTCTACCTCCATTATTCTTTATGGGAATATTATTTAAATAATAATATTCAGATATTTCTTTCATATTGGGACTGATTTATTTCATAAATCAGCATTACTCCAAACATTCTTAAAAATGTTTTCGAGTCTTCAAAATGAATTTAAAAAGGGTAGAGCGGATCCCAAAACTTGTTTCCAAATTCAAGATCTTCCATTTTAAGGGGACTTGAATACTCGCTCAAAAAATCTAAGGGATCCGGCTCTGTGGCGTATTTTATATTCGCAACAAGGTTGCAGTTTTGGTAAATGAATTGATTACTTACCCAACGTTCGGGAAGTAAGTCCATCTATTGAGTCGGCATAAGCAACATGGGCTCAGTGGGCATCCATGATAGTGTAAGTGGCTCAGTGGGAGTCCATCAAATGCGTAAGTGGCTGAGTGGCAGTCCAGCATAAGGTCCTATTGCGACCAGGGTGATGACCAGTGGGGAATTCGTCCATCTACTAGTAGAAAAGGTTACTTATTGGTATCTTTGCCTGATCAGCAAGATATCAGGTTTATGCCAAAATTCTTTTCCTTTCCAAATTTATTGGATATTGCAATTCTGTTCATACTTTACATGACAGAGGTTTTCAGGAAATGTATAAAGAAGATGTATATGTGGATATATATATATATATATCAGAACTAAATGATGTATATCATATCTTCATTTCCTTTAATAATATTTCAAAGGTTGAATCTATTCAAATCCTGTCTTATAGTCTCATCTATGTGATGAACTTTTGAAACTAATTATAACTTGAACGGTGGTAGTTCAAGTAGTATTTGGGAAAGATATAAGTATATTGGGGTATCTTGTAACTTCATCTTTTAAACTTATATCTAATTAATAATTGTCTTATGGATGACAAAGATTTTCAGAAAAACATTGAGACAAGGTTAGATATATGAGATCACCTTGCAACGATATTTTTTATACAGTTATACACTGGGACTTTGTGTGTATTATGCATGGAAGAGGACTTCCAATATTTTGAAAAGTATATATGTATATATACTGAATATTTTGCGACTTCATCGCATTAAGATATCAAACTTGGTTCATTTCTTTTGACCAAGACTTTCATGAGTACTAAGAGAAGGCTCATATACTATTAATCATTATACATATTATTTTGGTGGGCTTGCTGATCACCCTTGCTTTCTTCTTTCATCACACAACAACAGATAGAAAGGATGAACAAGACCAAGCTCCCGATTCGCAAGCGATTAGGAGACGTTCCGCAGTTTTCTAGAAGCATTGATGCCGCCGTGGCTGAGGTAGGAACTACCAATAGGCTAGGCTTTCAACTTCTAATGTACCAGATTTATGTATATTTATGAATTGTAATAATGGCAAAGAAATGTAAATTTATTCAGAAAACCTTTTAAGGTGTATTGGCAGATAAATATGGAATAAAATGACTTGTGATTATTTTTTTGATGTTCATCTCTGAGACTATAACGTGTGGTGTGTGTTTATTGTGGGGTCACAGTACAGAGTAGTTGAGTAATTATTAAGATTGGGTGTTATTAAGGGAAATGGAACTCGTGACAACCCGGATCCCCGACCCCGGATCTGGGGGTGTTACAAAAGTGGTATCAGAGCTAAGCGTTATAAACCTCAGAGATGATGGGACGTTAAGATAATAAGTTCACTAAGATAATAAGAACTCTTGCCAAGTTCATAGTCGGGCTACCTAACGTAGTACTGATAGTTAAAACCCTAATGGGAACCCTTATAAATATCGTGATAGGAGCGTAGTTCGTTATCGTATATGGTAGCGGGACTCCGAACCCTGAGGTTGAGGAGCAACAACGCGATGATGTTTTATTACTAATTGGAGATCGGATTGTGGATCCGATAGAGTGTCCTAATGCAGGACTGGATGATGTTGATATTGAGGATGTAGCGGTTGAGGATGTTGTCCTAGAAGGGATAGTTGTTGAGGAGGATCCCATGGAGGATCCTGACAAGATTGGATAAAGGACCACTGATGAATTGATGACCATGGTTAGGTCGACTACCAGAGGTAGAATTGGTCGGTCACTATCGGAGGTTCGTTCAAGTTTGTAAAGATAGTAGCCCCCTTTAACGCGGCTTACTCGTAAGACCGAGAAGTTTGAATGGACAGAGAAATACGAGAACAACTTTCAAGAACTGAAGCAAAGATTGGTGACGACCCCTATGATGGCGTTGCCGGATGGAAAAGGAGATTTTGTGATGTGTAGTGACGCTTCGCATAAGGAATTAGGGTGCTTCTTATACAGCATAGCAAGGTAATCGCGTACGCGTCAAGATAATTAAGGGAATATAAAATTCGATATCCCCACCTATGAGCTTGGGCTCATGGCAATAGTTTTGCCCTAAAGATTGGAGGCACTACTTGTATGGAGAAAAGTGCGAGATTTACCTAAGCCATAAGTGCTCTAGTACATTTTCCCGTAGAAAGAGCTCAACATACGCCCGAGGAGGCGGTTAGAGCTAATCAAGAATTATAATTGGGAGATTCTGTATCATTCGGGAAAAGCCAATATGGTGGCTGATGCCCTTAGTAAAAAGGAGAGACTCAAGATGATAATGTCTTTTGGAGAGTTTATAAGAGATTTTGAGAAAATGGAAATAGAAGTGAAGGTAACCGGAGCCGGTACCGAAAAGATGTTTGAGATTACAATACAGTCCGAATTATCGGAAAAGAATGTATTATGACAGAAAAAGTGATGAATGAAGGCAGAGAGCCAACAAATAGATATGAGATTAATACCGAGAAAGATAATAAGGGAATAATGAGGTATTCCTACAGAATTTGGATTCCAAATGTTCAAGAGCTTAAAGATGAGATCTTAGATGAAAGTCATAGTTCAAGGAATAAGATTAAGGGCAAACCCTGAATGTGATAGTCAGGGAAGACGCCATCAAGATAGAAGGAACCCATAACATAATGAAGTGGAAAATGAGGATTTTAACGTATAAGATAACCCCAAGTATGGGAGAAGGATGAAGCATTTCATACTAAGGAAACGGAAAGTCGAGTAAGGAAAGGAGACCCTAGACGGTACTCCAATACGGAAATTCATGGACCTGTCTAAAAAGGACTTAGACTATTATCCCCAACCACCACCCTGAGGAAACAATGCGGTGAGAAATTCTTTCAGGACCTTTAAATCGCTAAGCTCTCCGAGTTCTAAGGTACAAGCTGACCCAGTCGAGGCAAGAGCCTGGCTAAAGGAAATATAGGAATCATTTGAAATTCTAAATGATTGACGAACCACAAAAGACTGTTTTTGTCACTTACCCTCCTAAGAGAGAGACCACCCGCTGGTGAAAGACCAAGAAAGGCACGGAGCCAGAGGTTAGAATAAACTGATTTAAGTTCAGTCAATTGTTTTCGGGAAAGTAATCCCCAAAGATAAGGAGATAGTGTAAAAGCTTTGGAGCTAGAACAAAAGTGGATGAGTATGATGAATTATGAATCTAAGTTGTAAAAGTTATCAAGATTCGTTCTGAGGACACGAATCCAGAATGACGGGATGTTTGGAATCAATACTTATGTTGTGTTAGTTCATGAAATAATGATAAGAGAAAGGAAAATAAAAAGAAACTGAAGTGGAAAGGATTAAGGTAATAACAAACTTTAAGAATCAGTGGAAATGTTTTTCAGAAGTATATAGACAATGATTCTGGTATTAATAAATGGTATCTTGATATGCCCTGTATCTAGGGAATACAGGAGGAACGATTCAAGGAAAACCTTAGAGGTTTTACAAGGAGAAAGGTAATATTCAAAATTCTCAAGAATAGAAATGTTGATAAAGGAAATGTGTCGTAATTATAATGATGCCAAGTGGGGCATGTGTTACACCACGAGAAAGTATGGATCGAACCAGTAATGGTCGAAATTGTTCAGGGCAATTAGGACTTAAGATAAAAGATGTTCTAAGTATGATTGAGAGTCAGTCTTGACAGTGATTAACCTCTAAAGACTGAGGCAATAACTTATGGAAAAATGGTGATATTTTTTTTTATTATTTACTCATCAGATATTAAAGAAAAGCATTTTCACATAAGCTGTGATTGAAATAAGGTAGAAAATTTATTTGGAGGTGGTTAAAATGACATTGACTGTAAGGAAATTTTACTATCAGGAAAGGCCAAAGAGCTGGCCGACACTTTAAAGGTAAGTGGATAATTATAGGCGTGTGTGCCAAAAGAATACAGTGATGATGGTTAAAACTGTGAAGGTTGTATTATGGTTTGGAAGATTGACATTCCTTCTGATGACTGTGCAATACCCAACCATAATAGTAGTTGGTAAAGGTATAATTCGTGTAATCGCCATGAACGGGCTATCTATCTTAGAAGGTCCTATCTTGAGATAAGCCAGGACCATGTTTCAAAAAGGACTAGACGAACCTTTGAGTAAGTCTTCTATTTAAGGCATATGATTTAGAATGGTATTAACCTGCTATATTTGCTTTGATTGAAACTCTTCTGCAATTTTATCTGCTTCATGTCATGTATGTATGTCAGGATCAGGAGTGTTCTTCATGAATCATGAATGGTGATTATGTTACCTCCTTAGAAGGATTTGATACGAGATGTATGGACTCTGTATGGTTAGCTATTAAGACTTCAGGGAAAATGAATGACTACAGTGGGTCAGTGGTGGACCATAGTAAGGCAGCAATGATTCTGCGAGTATTGAGCTGATTACAACCGTGAGAGTTGTATTGGAATGGGTGTTGAGATTGAGTACCACTAATCGGGTCGTGGTAGTGTATAAGTTATTATTGATAGACTAATTAAGTAGAGTATCTACCTATTGTATATTTATTCTTTCTTATCAATAGAGAGTCGTATTATTATACGAGGAGGGTTGCGGTACAAGCATAGAACTCTAGTAACGATGATGTCTAGAATGAGATCCCAGGTTCGATTTTCGAAATCGAGGGAGTTTCAAAGGTGATTGTGTATAAGCTCGAGGAAGAGCATGGGTCCATAGAATGATGGACGGAATAGCAAATATTTAGGCGTGTGAAATACGATGCTATAATACTTGATGTTGATATAAATACTCATATGTTTCGTTCTCCTATGACAAACCTCTATAGTTCAGAGGTAGGTTCCAAGCCAGATATTTTGTGGCAGTATATTTTTTTTTCATATATACAATTCTCTTCAATTCGTTCTTTTCTCTTCTTTTTATTTCGTGTAAGCTGAGAAGAACGACCCTTCCAGAAAGGGGAGGTATTGCCGAATGACTATCTATCTGTGTGATAGAAGCCTAGTAGGATACCATCTATTGTTTAATTGCTTGTCAAGTACTAAAGGCTGGCCACCTTCTGTACTAACTATGCGATATAACAAGTGTTCATGATCATAGTGATCTCTCAATAAATTCTTTTACTTCTATATGAAGGATTAAGCTTTCAAAAATAGAAACAGCTGAAAAAGGAGTAATAAAGTTGTGGTAGTATTCGGAATGGAAACACATTCGTTATACTAAGGTTGGCATGGTTATTAAAAGGTTATAGAACGCTAACGAGCAAAAGTATAACCAGTATAATATTAGGAACGGAAGGTAATAGCGATTACGAACTGGAAAAGAATGGGTATTGAGAAGCAAAAGCTCTAATGCTAAAAGCTATAATGAGAGTCTGTGCAATAGACTTGAAAGAATTTGGAATGATCACTTAACGCGGATTAAGTTATATCACGACAATAGATCATATGTCAGTATTGAGATATCGCCTTATGAGATCCTAGAGGAAAGACAATGTCGATCTCCCTTATGATTAGGATGAAGTTGTAGAGCGCAAGATGCTCGGACCCGCAGTAGTCCAAAGGACCAAGGATATGATAAATCTAATCAGAGGATGGCTGGTAGTAGCCCAAGATGGGAACACGAAGTATGTTGATTTAACACGAAAGGACAAGGAATGGGAAATAGGGGACCTAGTAATGTTATAGGTATCCCTTGGAAAAAGGATTGATGAGGTTCGGAAAGAAAGGAAAGCTAAGTCCACGAATTGTTGGACCCTGGGATATACTAAGACGTATTGGGAAGTTAGCATATAAGTTAGCCCTAACCCCGAACATGTAGCAAGTTCATAGCGTGTTCCACGTATCAATGTTAAGGAAGTATAATTCGGATGCCAGATAAATAGGAGCATATGAGCGCATAGACATGCAACCAGACGTAACCTATATGGAGCAACTAGGAAGGGTATAGATTAAGAAGGAACGAGTGCTTAGGAGAAGGGTTATCAAACTAGTAAGAGTTTGATGGTAGAACCACAATGTTGGAAAATTGACTTGAGAGTCAGAAAGTGTAATACTAAGAAAGTATCCCTATTCATTTCTATCTGATTCCGGGATGGAATCCTTTTAAGGAGGGGAGACTGTAATAACCCCAATTTTTGGGAATTTTTTTTTGAAACCCTTATGAATAGTGTTTTTTCTGATTGAGAAAATTTTTCATGCCACACTATGTAGGGGTTCTGATATGGATATTCTGAGGTTTTATTAGTACTCTATATGGTATATAAGTGTATGCAAAGATCGTCAGAATCCAATTCCGAACACTTTGATTTTTCTCGGAAATACACTAGATACGGAGAGAATTGAGTATAAGGTAACAGGATAAAAAGGATTTAAATTAAAGGATTATAATAGAGGATCATAAAAAGGAATATAATGTATTGAGAAAGGTTAAGGGAACCTAAGTAATAAGATCCCGGGTATGATCCCTCAAACGATAAACGAAAACGAAAGTTAAGCGAACCGTATAACAGATCAGCGGTCATTAGGCAAACAATTAGAAGCTAATCAAAGAGATTAGAAGGGATGATGACATAGCAATGTGACATAAGCATGACATAAGGGGAAGGAGTTGTGGTTGATTTAAAACCACACAAAGTCAAGGCTAGAAAAGTAATTAACCAAAAACAAGACAAAAGGCAACCAACCAAGCCAAAACATTTCATTTTCATCAAAAAACACAAAACCCCCATTTTCTTCTTCAAGCTCTCGGCCTCTTTTCTTAAAAAATGAAAGTCCAAGCTCCTCCACTTACTATTTAGCAAGGTAATTATCCTAGCTTCTCCTAGTTAAGTTACATACTTCCTATAAGTTTAACCTTCTAATTCCAAGCCAATCTTTTTCTATAAATCAAGAAAGAAGATGGTGAATAGTAATTTCTTGAAATTAATTTTTGTGTTCTTGATTTCTTTGAAAGAACAAGCTTGTAGGAGGTTAGATTAAGGCTTCCATGGGCATTCCAAGGATCTTTCATGGATTAAAAGCTTCAAGGAAGGTATAACTCTTCATGATCTTAACTTTAAGTTTTGTTGTTTAGATTTCCTAATGTTTAGATGAAGGGTTAGGGTAATGGGTGTGTAATCATGTTAAAGCTTGTTATGAGTATTTTAGTTGGTGAGAGGCATGATTATTGTGTGTTTAGAGATTGGTTGATTTTGTGATATTTTTGGAGTTGGAAATCTTGGTTAATTAGTCAATGAACTTAAGTAAAACTCTTAGTTCATAATTGAGAAATAAGTATGAATTGGTAACATTGATTTGATGGGGCTGTTGGAGTGTATTTTGGATGGATGTTGGTTGTATGATTGATTTGGGGTTGAATTGTGGTTGGTTTTGAATGGTTTAAATTTGGGAAATCACGTAAACATAGCTGTCGTAACGTCCGATTTTCTTTAGACTGTTTTTGTGCATAACATTAGGACCCGAGAACCCCCTGCTAGATTTTGACCATTGCCATTTTTAGATAGCTCATGTTACGAGCTTCGTTTTGATATGTAGTTCGTTCGATTCCGATGCACGGTTTAGGAGAAACGACCGTTTCAAATAACGGCATTTCGCGAATGAAACTTTTCCCCTCGCCTTACTTTGAAACAAAGGTTAAAGACCAAAAAGGGTTAATTAATGCATGAAACATTTATGGTAAGTGTGTTAGGCAGTTGGTAAGACACTCGCGAAGGAATCGCCTTAAAACTCGTAAAGGTTAAATTATTAAAAATGGTGGAGCCGAGGGTACCCGAGTGACTTAAGCGAGTCAGTAAGCGCAAAACAAGCGTTAGAGTCTAAGTTAGTTAAAGTATAGATTTACAAGTGACTTTGGTTTAATTCCAACTTACTTGTTGTTTATAGGTTACCAGACTCGTCCCGAGCCTTTTATCACCCCAAGTCGCTCTTGCAAGTTTTCTACCCGTTATACTGTTGTTGTGATGTATATATGTATTTGCATTATCTTGCGATAGATGCATGTTGGTTAATCAGCAAATGTTGCAATATATTGAAGCATGCTGCTATGATATATATATATATATATATGCATGCCTGTTTCATATTCTTTCTATATATATCTGTTGATTCAGTTGATAATACCTATGCTAGAGGATAGCGGTAACTTGCATATACCCTTAGTATAGGGACCCAAAAGGTGGAAATATTTTCTAAACCGGGAGTCGAGGATCCCAAGTAGATTTTGTATATATGTATATATATACATATATATTTATATATATATATGGTTATAGTTTTCAAAACTATTAATCGAATAAGGTTTATTCGATAACTTTATTTTATTTAATGAATATTATTATGAATATTCATTCGAGGGCTTATGACTTCTTTATTTTATTAAATGAATATTATTTGAATATTCATTCGAGGGCTTATGACTCTTTATATTATTTATTGAATATTATTTTGAATATTATTCGAGGGCTTATGACTCTTTTATATTATTATTGGATATTACTTGGATATTCATTTGAGGATGTATGACTCCTTTATTTTATGAATGTTATTTATAATATTCATTCGAGGTATTATGACTCCGCTTATTACTGCAATATATTCTTTATTTTATTAAAGAATAAGGTGTCGATAATCAAACTTATTTTTGATTATTCAAATAAAAATATTACTTTCGTATAAGTATATCTTTGATTATTCACTATTCATTTCGAGTATAAGTTTTCCAACTTCTACCTCCATTATTCTTTATGGGAATATTATTTAAATAATAATATTCAGATATTTCTTTCATATTGGGACTGATTTATTTCATAAATCAGCATTACTCCAAACATTCTTAAAAATGTTTTCGAGTCTTCAAAATGAATTTAAAAAGGGTAGAGCGGATCCCAAAACTTGTTTCCAAATTCAAGATCTTCCATTTTAAGGGGACTTGAATACTCGCTCAAAAAATCTAAGGGATCCGGCTCTGTGGTGTATTTTATATTCGCAACAAGGTTGCAGTTTTGGTAAATGAATTGATTACTTACCCAACGTTCGGGAAGTAAGTCCATCTATTGAGTCGGCATAAGCAACATGGGCTCAGTGGGCGTCCATGATAGTGTAAGTGGCTCAGTGGGAGTCCATCAAATGCGTAAGTGGCTGAGTGGCAGTCCAGCATAAGGTCCTATTGCGACCAGGGTGATGACCAGTGGGGAATTCGTCCATCTACTAGTAGAAAAGGTTACTTATTGGTATCTTTGCCTGATCAGCAAGATATCAGGTTTATGCCAAAATTCTTTTCCTTTTCAAATTTATTGGATATTGCAATTCTGTTCATACTTTACATGACAGAGATTTTCAGGAAATGTATAAAGAAGATATATATGTGGATATATATATATCAGAACTAAATGATGTATATCATATCTTCATTTCCTTTAATAATATTTCAAAGGTTGAATCTATTCAAATCCTGTCTTATAGTCTCATCTATGTGATGAACTTTTGAAACTAATTATAACTTGAACGGTGGTAGTTCAAGTAGTATTTGGGAAAGATATAAGTATATTGGGGTATCTTGTAACTTCATCTTTTAAACTTATATCTAATTAATAATTGTCTTATGGATGACAAAGATTTTCAGAAAAACGTTGAGACAAGGTTAGATATATGAGATCACCTTGCAACGATATTTTTTTATACAGTTATACACTGGGACTTTGCGTGTATTATGCATGGAAGAGGACTTCCAATATTTTGAAAAGTATATATGTATATATACTGAATATTTTGCGACTTCATCGCATTAAGATATCAAACTTGGTTCATTTCTTTTGACCAAGACTTTCATGAGTACTAAGAGAAGGCTCATATACTATTAATCATTATACATATTATTTTGGTGGGCTTGCTGATCACCCTTGCTTTTTTTTTTCATCACACAAAAACAGATAGAAAGGATGAACAGGACCAAGCTCCCGATTCGCAAGCGATTAAGAGACGTTCCGCAGTTTTCTAGAAGCATTGATGCCGCCGTAGCTGAGGTAGGAACTACCAATAGGCTAGGCTTTCAACTTCTAATGTACCAGATTTATGTATATTTATGAATTGTAATAATGGCAAAGAAATGTAAATTTATTCAGAAAACTTTTTAAGGTGTATTGGCAGATAAATGTGGAATAAAATGACTTGTGGTTATTTTTTTGATGTTCATCTCTGAGACTATATCGTGTGGTGTGTGTTTATTGTGGGGTCACAATATAGGGTAGTTGAGTAATTATTAAGATTGGGTGTTATTAAGGGAAATGGAACTCGTGACAACCCGGATCCCCGACCCCGGATCTGGGGGTGTTACAGAATGTTTGGAGTAACGCTGATTTAATGAAATAAATCAGTCCCGATATATTAGAAAATATCTGAATATTATTATTTAAATAATATTCCCATAAGGATAATCTTTATAAAAATAATTGAAGTAGAAGTTTTAAAACTTATACTTGAAATGAATAATAAATAACCAAAGATATACTTATACGAAAGTACGATCTTTATTTGAATAATCGAAAATAAGTTTGATTATCGAAACATTATTCTTTAATAAAATAAAGAATATTATTTAATAAAATAAGCGGAGTCATAAGTCCTCGAATGAATATTCAAAATAATATTCATTTAATAAAATAAGCGGAGTCATAAGTCCTCGAATAAATATTAAAATAATATTCATTTAATAAAATAAGCGGAGTCATAAGTCCTCGAATGAATATTCAAAATAATATTCATTAAATAAAATTAAGTTATCGAATAAACCTTATTCGATTAATAGTTTTGAAAACTATATCTATATATATATAAATATATATATATATTATACTCGGGAACATCGACTCCCGGTTTAGAAAATATTCACCTTTGGGTCCCCTATACTAAGGGTATACGCAACTACTGCTTATCTCTAGCATAGGTATTATGCAACGTATAAGCATTTGAATCAACAATTAGATATCAAGATTACGAAACAGGCATGCATATATACCATATCAGCATACTCCAATATATCGCAAAATTTCCTAATAACAATCATGCACTTATCACAAGATAATGCATATGCATATATTCATCACAACAACAGTATAACGGGTAGAAAACTTGCCTGAGTATTCCCGGATAGACTTAAGCTTAGAGTGGGTCCGATAACCTATGAACAATAACATAAGTCGGAATTAAACCCCGGTCGCTTAAGAAACTAGACTTTAACCAATTGAACCCTAACGTTCGCTTATGATCATTTCTACGCTTAACAAATCACATTAGTCGTTCGAGTACCCTCGGCTCTACCATTTTTAATAAATTAACCATTAAGAATTTTAAGGCAATTCCTTCGTGAGTACCCTACCAACTGCCTAATCCACCTTACATAATTATTTCATACTCCAATTAGTCATTTAAGGGCCTTAACCAAGGTTTTAAAGTAAGGCGAGGGGTAAGGGTTCGGTCGCGAAACGCCGTTACTTAAAACGGTCGTTTCTCCTAAACCGTACATCGGATTGAAGCGAACCACATATCAAAACGAAGCTCGTAACATGAAATATCTGAACATAGCAATGGTCAAAACCTAACAGTGAGTTAACGGGTCCTGATGTTAAGAACAAAAGAAGTCTAAGGTAAATCGGGCATTACGACGACTATGTTTACGCGATTACCAAATTTGTACAACTCCAAATCAATCCACAATCCACCACAAATCAACCCATAACCACCAATACAACCAAACTCCATCCATACTTCATTACAACAGTCCCAACATCTCAAGATTTATCAATTTATACTACCCCTAAACATGAACTAAAGCTATACTTAAGTTCATTAACCAATAATCAAGATTTACAACTCCAAACTCATTATAAATCCAACCCAACTCTAAATATACATGAATCATACTTCCCAAGAACTAAACCAAGCATAAAAACTCTAAATATACAAAAGTAGGGCTAGGGTATGATATTATACCTTCCTTGGTGAGGAAAAGTAACTAAGGAGCTTGGAATCACCCTTGAAAGTCCTTACCAAAGATTAATCTACTCAAAAACACAAGATTAAAATTTCAAGTTCTTGAAAAACACTATTCACTCTCTTCTTCCATGAATTTTAGGAAGAGATTGTGAAGGAATTTGAAGCTTAGACTTATAGGATATCTATATCTTTGTACAAGGAACCTTAGATAATTACCTCACTAA
This sequence comes from Apium graveolens, assembly GCF_009905375.1. Taxonomy (NCBI): domain Eukaryota; kingdom Viridiplantae; phylum Streptophyta; class Magnoliopsida; order Apiales; family Apiaceae; genus Apium; species Apium graveolens. The sequence continues at coordinate 166,984,546 of NC_133649.1, forward strand.
TTAACAAAGCTTGGAACTTGGATTTGAGTTTTTTCTTCCTTTGAAATGGATAAAGGCCGAGAGCTTCTTGTTGGAAATGAAGGTCTTCCCAAGATTATGGGAATCTTCTTATCTTCCTCAAAATCCAGAATAACAAAATCTGCCGGAAAGAAGAGCTTATCCACCTTGACGAGCACATCCTCCACTATGCCCCTTGGGTAAGTAATGGAACGATCAGCCAATTGTAGAGACATGTATGTGGGTTTTGGATCAGGCAGATCCAGCTTTTTAAAGATCGACAACGACATCAGATTAATGCTTGCTCCCAAATCACAAAGGCACTTGTCAAAAGTCAAATTGCCAATGGTGCAAGGAATGGTGAAGCTACCTGGATCTTTCAGTTTTGGTGGTAACTTTTGGTGCAGAACAGCGCTGCATTCTTTCGTGAGAGCAACGGTCTCAAGGTCATCCAGTTTCACCTTTCTTGAAAGAATACTCTTCATAAACTTCGCATAACTAGGCATTTGCTCTAGAGCCTCAGCGAAAGGTATATTGATGTGAAGTTTCTTGAACACCTCCAGAAACTTACCGAACTGTCTATCCAGCTTTTGTTGCTGCAATCTCTTAGGAAAAGGTGGTGGAGGATAGAGCTGTTTCTCCCCTATATTAGCCTCAGGCAGAGTGTGTTCAACAGTAGTCTTCCTTGGTTCCTCCGCTTTCTCCTTTTGCTTAGCTTCTTCATCTCTAATTTCAGCTTCTCCTTCTTTTGCCTTTTCAGCATCAGCAACTTTTCCAGACCTTAAGGTAATAGCCTTGACTTGCTCTTTAGCTTTCTTCCTGCCTGGTACTTCCGTGTCACTGGGAAGAGTGCCAGGTTGACGATTGAGCACTACATTGGCTAATTGACCGATTTGATTTTCCAAGGTCTTGATAGAAACCGCCTGACTCTTGTATAACAGCTTAAGTTCCTCAAAATCAGCACTAGTAGGTGCAGCTGTACTTCCCTGTTGAGGATATGATTGCCTTGTAGCATATTGCTGTGGTTGCTGGAATCCAGGTGGGTTAAACTGTTTACTCAGTCCTTGCTGACATGGTGGCTGAATAGCATTCTGATTATTCCCCCAGCTAAAATTTGGATGATTTCTGTTATTAGGATGATAGGTCGCTGGCACAGGCTGCTGTTGTCGCTGATAATTATTCACATACTGAACAGATTCGTTGACAAGAGAACACTGATCCGTAGCATGAGAACCTGCACAAAGCTCACAAACCATAGCTATTTGATTAACTCCATATGTAGCCAGAGAATCAACCTTCATTGATAGCGCTTGAAGCTGGGCTGCAATAGCGGTGGCTGCATCAACTTCCAGAATACCTGCTACCTTACCTGACGTCATCCTCTGAGTTGGGTTTTGATGCTCATTTGCAGCCATAGTCTCTATAAGATTATACGCCTCAGTATAGCTTTTAGCCCATAAGGCGCATCCAGCTGCTGCATCGAGCATGGGCCGAGATTGGGCCCCCAAACCATTATAGAAACCAGTGATCACCATCCAATCAGGCATTCCATGATGTGGACATTTTCTCAACATTTCCTTGTAGCGTTCCCAAGCCTCGCACATAGATTCTGTAGGTTGCTGCGCAAACTGAGTAAGAGCACTCCTCATAGCAGCAGTCTTTTCCATTAGATAAAACTTCACCAGAAACTTTTGCGCAAGATCTTGCCACGTAGTAATGGACCCAGCTGGTTCAGAATGTAACCAGTCTTTAGCCTTGTCCCTTAGTGAGAATGGGAAAAGCCTCAACTTGATAGCCTCATCAGTCACGCCATTATACTTAAAAGTGCTGCAGATCTCGACAAAATTCCTTATGTGCATGTTGGGGTCTTCAGTCGCCGCTCCTCCAAAAGAAACAGAATTCTGCACCATCTGAATAGTGTCCGGCTTGATTTCAAAGGTGTTAGCTTGAATAGTCGGATGAAGAATGCTTGACTGAATGTCATCAATTTTTGGCCGAGAAAAATCCATAAGAGCTGGATCAGCTTGAACAATACGATCACCCATGTTTACTGGTTCTTTCCGCTCAGTTCCTGAATCCGAATCTTCAAAATCTAACTTCTCCGGAATATCAAGAACTTCGTCTGTCTCCTCAGCTGTATCTAAAGTCCTCTTGCGAGTACGAGAACGAGTTTGCATAAACGCTTGCTAAAGTACCTGAAACACAACCGGAAACAATAAGTAACTACTACGTCCTAATCACTGAGTCCTAATGACCAATGATGGTGAGTACATAAACTAAACAAATACGCCGAGTCCCCGGCAGCGGCGCCAAAAACTTGTTAGGATGAAAACACACGCTAATATTCACGCAAGTATACGCGTTCGCAAGTAATATAGAATACTTTCTAGTTCGTTCCCACAGAGACTCAGACTAATTTATTGTCTAATTAAACTCACTCACCAATGTATGATTACTTCTCAATGTTAAGACACTAACACTTAGAATTGTTGACTAAATATTAACTACAATTAACTACTTAATTAATCACTTAATTAACACTTCAAATTATCAATAATAAAACACTCATGAGATCACAACTTCATTACTACTTCCTTCAATAGTCATTGTTATTACCTTTAGCATGTGACAGTGATGATATTAATCGAATAACAGAAAACTGATAAAAGCCAACTTTCATTGTACTAATACCATTCTACCAAAATCCACAATCAAGATAGAAGTTGAATAGTCATCAATTATGTTGAGTTCCTATATGTCTACAGAAATTGACAACACAACGATTTAAGCACAAGTTATTATTTTTGATTACATAGGGCAAATAAAACTGTTAGAGTTACCCACTAATCATGCACAACGTACATGAACCTATGCTAGCATGGCAAGTTCTAAATCTCAAGATCCACCGTCGCTTCACAAGAGATTAACATCCTATCTTATATGTTCGCGACGCACATAAGACGAATACGCACAACCAAAACTAGATATCATACAATCATCACACACTAAAGTATTAAACAATTAACTAAAGAATTCCATAATAAATCCATTGCAACCCCATGATCACGATTAGCCCATAATAGCACTTATCGTCATCATGGGTTCATATGAAATCATGATAAACAAACACAAGAAAATATAACTAAACTAATTATATTAAATCAGAGTACGTCACAAGAGTAAATAGGTTCAAGGTAAGAAAACTAGCATCCAACGTTACAACGAAACAAGAATCACAAGAAAATATGCTTCCTCTTCGTTGATGTGCACTAAACGGTCTTCTTCCTTATCTCCTTCGCTCCTTGCGTAATACCACGATCCTCTCCTGTGAAAACGTCTCCAAATCTACTTATATAATAGTCCCATAAAACTCAGATTACATAGAAGTGGAAGCCAAACAGAAATAGAAGTCCTAAAATAAATTATTTTTTTCCCCGACCCTGCGCGGCCGCTCAGCATAGCTGAGCGGGCGCTCAGGACCCTTCTGGAGAATTCCTGAGTTTGCTCCGTTCCTTCGCCGTAATCTGCCCATTTCTTCCCTCTCTCAATGATGAACACACGCCAAGGCTTATTCTTGATGATTACTCCCCCGAAATGCAACTAATACCCTGAAATACATAAACACTAGAAAAACGCATCAAATACACAAAATACTTGATTTCAAGACACCAATTTAAGCCATTTTAAGACGTTCTAAGTGGTATAAAATGCCACTTATCAGTTCCCTGAACCTTTCTCAATATATTATATTCCTTTTATGATCCTCTCTTATAATCCTTGAATTAAAATCCTTTTAATCATGTTACCTTATACTCAATTCTTTCTGTATCTGGTGGATTTTCGGGAAAAATCAAAGTGTTCGAATTTGGATTCTGACGATCTTTACATACACTTATATAACATATAGGGTACTAATAAGATCTCAGAATTTCAATAAAAGAACCTCTACAAAGTGTGGCATGAAAAGTTTTCTTATTCAGCATAATCAGCAAAAACACTATTCATAAGGGTTTAAAAAATTCCAAAAATTGGGGTTATTACACCAGATACACATGGGTGAATTTCTTGCATACAAAAAGTGAAACTGCATCTATCTTGATTGATCATGTCAAACAACTGGATAAATTGGTCAAAGACTCTGTGAAAATCATATGAAGTGATAATGGCACTGAGTTCAAGAATTTGATCATGGAAGAGTTCTGCAAAGACCATGGAATAAAGAAGGAATTCTCTGCTCCTGGAATTCCACAGAAAAATGGAGTTGTTGAAAGAAAGAATAGAACTCTTATTGAAGCTGCACGAACTATGCTTGATGAAGCAAAATTACCAAACTACTTTTGGGCTGAAGCTGTGCAGACTGTTTATTTTACTCAGAATGCAACACTTATCAACAAGCATGGAAAGACACCATATGAGATGGTGAAGAAAAGGAAGCCAAATATGAAGTACTTTCATGTATTTGGGTGAGTGTTTTGTTCTTAAGACTCATCCTAAACAGCTATCCAAATTTGTTCTAAAAGCTGATGAAGGAATTTTTGTTGGATATCCACTTTCCACAAAAGCCTTTAGAGTCTACAATTTAAGAACAAGGGTTGTCATGGAATCTATCAATGTCTCTTTTGATGATAAGAAGATTACTGGACTTGAAGATTTCAATGATCATGATCAACTGAGATTTGAGAATGAAGTTTTAAATTCTGATTCTGTAAATTCTGATAGTCTAAATCCTGATACTGCAAACTCTGATGGGTTAAACTCTGATGTAATTGAAACTGTGGTGACTACGCCAAAGGAAAATGCACCTGTGCAGGGGGAGCATATTGAAGATCCAACCACATCTCAAGAATCATCAGAACCTAGAACAGGATCTTCAAGTTCTGATTCATCAAGTTCTGATGGGACAAGTTCTGATAATTCTGGAAAATCAAATTCTGAAGGATCCAACTCAGAGAGCATAATTTCAGGGGGAGTATTAGAAAATGTTTATGGAGACTGCATGGATCATGGGGGAGCATCTAATTCTAGAGATCACCTTCCATCTGCAAGAAAGTGGACTAAAGAACATACACCTGACTTGATTATTAGAAATCCTGAAGCAGGTTTTAGAACTAGAACAACAACATCAAATGAATGTCTCTATCATTCTTTTCTTTCTCAGACTAAACCAAAGAAAGTGGAAGAAGCTCTTCAAGATGCTGATTGGGTGCAAGCAATGCAGGAAGAGTTAAGTGAATTTGAAAAAAATAAAACCTGGACCCTAGTGCCAAGACCAAAGAATAGATCTGTTGTTAGTACAAAGTGGGTGTTCAGAAATAAAACTGATATTGATGGCTTAATTACAAGGAATAAAGCAAGACTGGTTGCAAAAGGATATTCTCAATAGGTGGGAATTGATTATGATGAAACATTTGCACCAGTTGCTAGATTGGAAGCCATAAGGATATTTCTGGCTTATGCTGCTCACAAAAAAATTTAAAGTCTTTCAAATGGATGTAAAAAGTGCTTTTCCTAATGGAGAATTGGAAGAAGAAGTATATGTTGAACAACCTCCAGGTTTTATAGATTCAAAATTTCCTAATCATGTCTACAGACTTGATAAAGCACTTTATGGTCTTAAGCAAGCTCCAAGAGCATGGTATGAGACATTAGCTCAGTTTCTTCCGGAAAGTGGATTTAACAGAAGGACTATTGACAAAACTTTATTTTATCTCAACCATGGAAAGGACTTACTTTTGGTGCAGATATATGTTGAAGATATCATTTTTGGTTCTACAAATGACAGACTTTGTAAAAGGTTTGCCAAGCTAATGCAGTCAAGATATCATGTAACGCCCCCAAATCCGGGGTCAGAGGATTTGGTCGTCACTATAAAACTTCAATCCAAATCAACCTGTTTAATCAATGATTAAATGTCAGCGAAAGATATTTATCATAAATGACCCCACACTAATCCAAGATCTTTTAAGGTTACAGTTCTAGAAACAAGATATCCAAATTCCATAAACAATTTTTCACTTTCTTTTCAAACTCTTTACAACAATTCTCACTTCAATACTAACCCACTAGTATAACTTCGAAAAGAAGTATACTACACCCAACTATAAAATAACATAATTATAATATAATATAATATAAACAACTTTATACAAAAGAACTTACACTAATTTGCAAAACCTGGAGCAACCGCCTTCCAAAAGCTTCTTCGAATTACGCAGCTAAACAGCGCAAGCTAATCCTCACTGGAGGTTAAATTTGAAAACATGCAAGTATGAGCGAAAGAAATGCTCAGCAAGATCATTATAACATATAAAGGGTCGTTTTAATATAAAACCGACATCTGCATCAGCGCAGAACATTTAAAATCATAATTGCTGAATCATAAAATTTTAGTTGAGGAACCCCAGAATTGATTCCTTAATTGTATTCAAAACCATTTTGATATTTTTGAGCAAAATGCTTCAGCAATACTTTGAATTCTGACGAGAATAAAACTCGTAAAACAGGGTTTGCGGAAATATCGTAAACCACAACAACAAGAAGCAATGATTATGGATTGAATCATAAAATGTACTCAAAACCGAACTCTTCAAATTAATACCAGTACGAACTTTGATGCTCACAACACCCATACTGAAGTCAACATCAATCATCTATACTAATACCACCTTTGATATTTGACAACAAACTAAGTAGCCACATGAATCAGAACTGAATCAAAATCGCAATTCACTTTAATCCAAACAGAAACAGTTGATAAATCATTTGTTCTATGATTATCAAAACAATTTAGAAACAATAATTTAGATTGGAACCAATAACATTTCATGCTGTTCCCGAAGATCAGTCGCGAAACAACACCGGTATCCTGCAGCCATACCGTAGATATAGGTACTACCCGTATCCCGAAGCCATACGGTACCTATAGGGAGCCAGAAAAGACATAACTAGCCTTGAAAGATATTACAGCTGGACCGATATCTCGATCATCTACGCTGTAACTAGTAACCAGTAACCATTCCAATCTTAGAAACCTTTTTATTGAAAAAGGAGTCGAATCATTCGACATCCTAAATAATTTTATTCCCCCATTCACTTGGGCAGGAATACTCGCAACAAAATCATCTTTCTCAAAATCCAAAACATGTATAAATCCAGTAATTTGATAAGTAAAATCACTCAGCTATTCTGAACATAGAATAGCAGAAGAATACTTGCATAAACAGAATTATTTAATTCAGCGATATGTAAAATATTTATCTATTCTGAACTGAGAATAGGGAAAACAATACTTGCATGACAAAATTCAAAATATATATCACTTGAACAATAAGTGATGATTGGGATACTTACCTTTGGGTTTTAACAGTTAGTCACACTCGTATAAACGCATCTATTCTGAAATTTTGTCTCGAAGCATCACCGTCTTTATTCTACTAATCCTTTGGTCTGCTGCTCATGCAGTGCTGCAACCCAATATTCCATACTATTCAACTTTAGCCTTTATCCACTTTATCCGGTCCTGATCGTCATGAAAGACTCGTATCTATAATTAAAAGATATAACTTTAATCGCCTAAACGATAATCATTCGACGAACTGCGTGTCAAAAGCCTGTCGTGTACCCATACGATAGCCCATATATAAATATAACAGAAAATCACAGGACTCTTGATCCACATACACACATAATTCACATAGCACATAAGCACATAACTCATGTATCACATAATTCATATCACATATGACTCGGTTCATCAAAAGGTTCGACTGGGTACGTTTAAAACTGAAATCGGGTCAAAAATATGACTTATCGATCAAAAATCGACTCAGAATGACTTATAAAACAAGCGACCTTTCGAACCAAAAGGGTTTACATCTTGAAAGTATTTTTATTGAAAGCGGAATATTTTTCTAATTCTAGAGGCTTTCGTTTCGTATTAAACGGACGAACGGTTGATTTATTATGAATTTTTGAACATTTTTCGGAATTAAAACGGTCTTCGAATCATTTAATAATCAAATAATAGGGCTCGAACACCTGAAAATAATTTTATAAAAATTATCGAGCCTGGAAAATAATTTAAAATAATATTTTAAAGCTCGAAACTATTTTCCGAAATTTTTAAATCAAAAATAAATAATTAAATCTAATTAAATAATTAAATAAAATTAATTAATAACTAATTAAATTAATTAATCAATTAATATTTAAATTAATTGACTAATTAAATAAATAATTATCAACTAAAATTAATTAATTAAATAATTTGGATTTATTTTTGAATTAAAAATAATTTTTCAGAATTAAAATAATGATTTTTGTAATTTAAAATAATTAAAACAATTTTCCTAAAAATAAAAATAAACAGAATATCAGTTTTAAAGTTTTTATAAATAGAAATCCGTCTTTTTATAAATTTGAAAACAAGAAGGACTGGTTTGTAACATTTACAAAACAACAGGGGCAAAGTAGCAGTTTTCCTACCTTCCCCGACGTTCGCCGGCGTCGCCATTGCCGGCGACTTCGAACTCACCGGAAAATCTCCTGCGAACCCAGAACTCAACAAGAACGTGCAGATTTGTAGCCTAGTTTACCAGGAACTCAAATATATTATCAAATCAGGAAACCGTTCAGCCAGTCGATGGAAAAATGAACGGGAAAAATCCCGCCGCCGGTGGTCGAATTTTCCGATCAAAGCCTTCCAGTGATCGTCTGTTAAAACCAGTGGTACCATTCGATTCGTCTTTCGACGATCTACAAGTCTTTAACCTCAATTTCATCTAATAACCCTTCATTCAAAAACACCTAATTTCTAATTAAAAATATTCTTGAATATAAATCCTAAATTTCATAATTCGAGAATCAAAATCACTTTTCTACATGATGCGAAGCTCAAAATCTCATATATTATATACCAAAATGATCAGAAAAATATTATCTACACGATTATGCCATCAAATCATATCGACAAACTCAAGAACAAAAATTCATATATAAATCCTTAATAAATTTGAATTAAAATAATTAAACTGGAAAATTACCTGATATTTCTGGGTTTAAATTGATGATTGATTCAGAAAGAAGATTTCGAGAGCTTCAGTTTGATATGCTGCACGCCCGAATCGGAGTTCGATAACGCCTTCGTTTGTACGATTGATTTTCAGGAACGTATCGGTTTTCTAGGGTTTTCTCTGTATTTACAGTATTTTTACTGGTTGCAAATGAATAAACGAAATAAATGAAATAAGAAATAGGATATTTATATTTACGGAATATTGGTTCGTTCTGGATCGTTTTGGGTCGTTAAATTAGTTGCTTAGCCGCTAAGTAACTACAAAATGAGCCAAAAATAGATTACTTAGCCGCTAAGTAACTATAAAAGTGATATAATTTAATACCAGAATTGGATAATTTCAAAAACCGAGCTTTTCATAAAACACCATATACGAAAATAATGTAAAAATATCCCGTCTCTCGAGAATATGGGTTTTGTTGATTTATCAAAATAACTATCATATCGAAAATCTTGCGCCGGGCCGCGCACGGGTCAAACTGTAATCCGGATCGAAAAAGTCAAAACATGAAAAATGTCCGGAATTACCAGATTAGGTTAGGATGGAGTTTTCGGAAGAGTTTCGGGTTGTAAAAACGCAAAAACAGTTGAAGTTGAACGATTCCCGGCTTTTTAAAATAATTTTATAATTACTCAGAAAATAATTAATAAATCCATAAATCATTATAAAATCATCTAACAGTCCAAAAATTACCAGAAAAATATCACAATTATCTAAATTTTATTCTGGACACATAAAAATTAAAATACTCAAATAATATCACATATAAACACCCAAACATCAATTCCAATTATCATATAATTCACTAAAATTCACATAAAATCATATAAACAATTCCAAATAATAATAATAATAATAATATTTGAAAATATGGGATATTACAATCTACCCCCTTATAAGGATTCCGTCCTCGGAATCAGCAGAAGAAATCACTAAGGGATCTTCTAGCCAACTTTCCATTTCCAAATAACCTCAATTTTCCATAATCTCAAGTAAATCTTGTATTCCTTGTATAATAAAACTTTTACAGGAGCTTCACTATGCACCACTGTTCCATCCACATCTTTTGACCAATTCCTCAATAGAATTTTCTTTACTACTTGCGAGAAAAGAATAGAGAGAAAGATGGAGAGAAAGAAAAAGAAAGAGAGAGACAAATAGAGAGAGAAATAAAGAAACAGATTGACTTCGCTATATTGCAGTGATAGTTTAATCGCATTGCACTCAACTGTCATCCTTCGTAATTCCAACATATCGCCTTACTTTGACTTGACCAGGATACTCAGCTTAACTTGATTGGCATACCTTCGAATATTTGGAATGATAAAATCATGAGATTTCAAAAAGAACAGAATTTGATATCATAATGGAACCAAAACCTGAATTTGAAAAAAATTATTGTTGAAATAAGAGAATAACTGAGAGATCAATATGATCAAATGAACTTGGTATTGCGTGTCCAAATTAAGACACTACTAAAGGTTGTTAACCTTCTTGTAGTCACAACACACACAAGTGATGGCGTCCCATCCAACTCCTATCACACAGACAGGTATACCTTGGGTCCCCTATAGTTAGAAAGGCCATTTTCGTCTGTTGACTCGCCATCTAATTCTAGACGCTTCTTCACGTTTCAATGATTATGGATTGAATCATAAACTTTACTCAAAACTGAACTCTTCAAATTAATACTTATTTTGCTGTCATATCAAATTAGATATCAATACGAACTTTGATGCTCACAACACCCATACTGAAGTCAACATCAATCATATATACTAATACCACCTTTGATATTTAACGACAAACTAAGTATCCACATGAATCAGAACTGAATCAAAACCGTAATTCACTTTAATCCAAACAGAAACAGTTGATAAATCATTTGTTCTATGATTATCAAAACAATTTAGAAACAACAATTTAGATTGGAACCAATAACATTTCATGATGTTCCCGATGATCAGTCGCGAAACAACACCGGTATCCCGCAGCCATACCGTAGATATAGGTACTACCCGTATCCCGAAGCCATACGGTACCTGTAGGGCACCAGAAAAGGCATAACTAGCCTTGAAAGATATTACAGCTGGACCGATATCTCGATCACCTACGCTGTAACCAGTAACCATTCAAATCTTAAAAACTTTTTTATTAAAACAGGAGCCGAATCATTCGACATCCTAAATAATTTTGTTCCCCCATTCACTTGGGCAGGAATACTCGCAACAAAATCATCTTTCTCAAATTCCAAAATATGTATAAATCCAGTAATTTGATAAGTAAAATCACTTAGCTATTCTGAACATAGAATAGCAGAAGAATACTTCCATAAACAGAATCATTTAATTCAGATATATGTAAAATATTTATCTATTCTGTCTCGAAGCATCATCGTCTTTATTCTTCTAATCCTTTGGTCTGCTGCTCATGCAGTGCTGCAACCTAATATTCCATACTATTCAACTTTAGCCTTTATCCACTTCATTCGGTCCTGATCGTCTTGAAAGACTCGCGTCTATAATTATAAGGTATAACTTTAATCGCCTAAACGATAATCACTCGACGAACTGCGCGTCAAAAGCCTATCGTCTACCCATACGATAGTGTTGGATTTTAATCATAGCGGAAGCATGGTAAAACACTTTTACACATATAAAATCCAAATAAAAGCATATAAATCGTGATTAAAACATATGAATCGATTACTAACCTTTAATAGCAATCCAAAAGCAACGATCGGAGATCCTTAGCAGCTGCTCCTCAAACGTGAAGCACTCCACCGGTATCCACCAAGAAAACGATGCTAAGGAGGAGGAGGAGGTGGAGAGAATTAGGTTTTTTTTTTTCTAATTATTTTGGGTTAATATAAAAATAGGGTTTATAATAGTATATTTATAGGCAAAATTTTCAGCTGAAATTTTTCCATAAAATATTATTATTATTAACCCTTTATTATTCACATTAATAATTAAAACATCTTTTAATTATTAATCCTTTTTCTAAACACTTTAGAAATAATTCTCTCTCTTGATTTAATTTCCAAAAATTAAATTCTTAATTAATAATATTAAGAACTTTTCTTAATTAATTTATAATCAATTAAATCTCATTTAATCAATTATTAAATTTGCCAATTAATTATTTATTTCATAAATAAATAATTATTAGCCATTATTAATTAATTCCTCCACCATTAAATCATTCTCTTTTATGGTGTGACCTTGTAGGTTCAATATTAAGCCGGTAGTAGAAATAAATAATAAAAACTATTTTATCATTATTTATATAAATTCTCTAATTTATTAAATATGATTAATTAATTAATCATATTTATTCTACATCGTGAGGGATACTTCTCAGCATATCGCGACTATCCGGATAATACGAATTCACTGCTTAGAATACCAAGAACCTATTCAGTGAATAGTTACCGTACAATTAACTCCTTCTACCCTCCAATGTCCGGATTAAATACAAGGCATGGATCTTGTGTCAAGCCTATCTAATTTAATCATTTGTTTTCCCATTTACTATGCTTAGTTCTATGTAAATTAGAAACTCCTTTCTAATTTCATTCACTCTGGCCAGAGATTCCTGAACTAGCATCAGCCTTGAACATTCTCTTCCTTCACTGGAAGGGGTAGATCATTTATTGATCATACACTATCTTCTTGTATAAATTCCTATACCTAGTAGAGCCCTAATAATTGTCCCTGGAGACTAAGAACTAAACCAAAGCATAGTTCAGTGTACACAAGATGACCATGATGACCTCAAGTCTAAGGATACTTGTACAACTATCACTATGTGAACAACTGCTGACACGTGAGTGAACTCCATCAGTTGTTCAGCTGTGCGAGTCATGTTCAGTGAACTTATTCTATAATAAGCACCTACATACTAGCTATAGTGTCACCACACAAATATCTATGAGAACAGACATCCTTCATAATGAAGCAATCATAGTATGTACCGATCTTTGCGGATTATTAATTACCAGTTAGTAATCCTATAACCAGGAACTATTTAAGTTTAGAGTTATCATCTTTTAGGTCTCACTATTATGACCTCATTATAATCCATAAAAAGCTTTACTCTAAACTATGGTATATCTTATTTAAACACTTAAATAGATAGAGCCCGTAATAAAAAAAACAAGTCTTTTATTAATATCAATGAAATCAAAACAGATTACATAAAATTTATTCCTAAATCCTCATACATGATTGGACTTAGGACATATTCCTTTCAATCTCCCACTTGTACTAAAGCCAATCACTCTGGTATCTAATACCCATCTTGTCTTTATGATGATCAAAATGACTTTCAGAAGGTAGCTTTGTGAGTGGGTCTGCTATGTTGTTATGTGTGTCAACTCTCTTTCAATACTAGAAATGTTACCGCGCTCCCACTAACCCTTTTGTAGACACATGGTTCATCTACGTTTTTGATAAAACCAAACTCTTTGATTGTCTCATCAAAACGGATGTTCCATCTACGAGAAGCTTGCTTTAAACCACATATGGTTCGCAGCAGCTTACACACTAGGTTTTCATTTCCCTTGGAAAGAAAACCATCTGGCCATTTGCCAGATTTCATAGTCGTAGTAAGCAGCAATCGCAAGCAAAATCCGAACTGATTTTAACAGGGCTACAGGTAAAAGGTTTCATCAAAGTTAATCCATTGCCTTTGTTTGAATTCTTTTGTCACAAGCCTGGCCTTAAAGCTCTCCACCTGGCCATCTGCTCTAATCTTTCTTTTGTATACCGTATACATAGATTCCATTTCGGATTTCATGGCACTTTGCCATTTCTCTGAGTCAACACTACTCATAGCCTCATTATAGGTCACAGGGTCGTCTTCATCGATGATTGACAACTCATTGTCATTCTCAATGACAAGGCCATAATACCTCTCAGGTTGGCGAGACACTCTCTCTGACCTACGAACGGGCTGTTCCACAGAAGGTTGTTCAGTCTGAACAGGTGTTTCCACTTGAACCGTAGTAGTTTGTGCTTTTTGAACTTCATCAAGTTCAATTTTGCTCCCACTGTTTCTTTCAAGGATAAACTCCTTTTCCAAGAAGGTAGCATGTCTGGAGATAAACACCCGATGATCGGTGTAAAAGTAATACCCTAAAGTCTCTTTAGGATATCCCACAAAACTACATTTTACGGATCGAGATTCCAGCTTATCTGGGTCAACTTTCTTGACATAAGCTGGACATCCCCAAATCTTAACATGTTTAAGACTCGGTTTCCTTTCTTTCCATATCTCATATGGAGTTTGAGGAACAGATTTGGAAGGCACCTTATTCAGTAAATATGTTGAGGTTTCCAATGCGTAACCCCATAGGAATACTGGAAGATTCGCATAGCTCATCATGGACCGAACCATGTCTAACAAAGTTCGATTTCTCCTTTCAGATACCAATCTGGAGGAGTCCACTGGGAGACTATACACTTTTCTTTGAGATAATCCAGAAACTCTTCATTCAAGTATTCACCACCTCGATCTGATCGAAGAGTTATAATACCATTTTTGGTTTGTTTCTCCACTTCATACTTATACTCTTTGAACTTTTCAAAGGCTTCAGACTTGTGTTTCATTAAACACATATCCGAATCTAGATCTATCATCTATGAAAGTAATGAAGTATGAAAATCCACCCATGGCTTGCGTAGACATTGCTCCACATACATCTGTGTGTACCAATCCTAGCAAATCTGCAGCCCTCTCTCCATGTCCACTAAATGGAGATTTGGTCATTTTACCCAATAGACAAGACTCGCATGTAGGATATGATTCATTATCAAAAGGGGTCAAGTAACCCTTATGCAATGTCCGCAGTCTATTTTCACTAATATGACCAAGTCTGCAGTGCCAAAAGAAAGTGAGATTTTCATCATCCCATTTCTTTTATTAGTTTGTTCAATCTGAAGTAAATTATGTCACATACATACAGACCATTATTTAAAGTACCACGTCCATAAAGAATATTATCTCTAAGAATAGAACATTCATTATTCTCAATAATAAACGAAAATTCAGCCAAGTCTAACATGGGAATAATATTCCTCACAATCGAGGGAACAAAATAACAATTATTTTAAAAAAATAATAGTCTTGCCCGTAGGCATATGTAAATGAAATGATCCTACATCTTCAGCAGCAACTCTTGCTCCATTTCCCATCAGTAGAATCACCTCCTCTTCCTTAAGAGTCCTACTTCTCCTTAGTCCCTGCAACGAATTGCAGATATGAGAACCACAGGAGGTATCTAATACCCAAGTAGAAATTTGATTTAATGACATATTCACTTCTATCATGAACATACCTGAATCAGAAGCGGTAGTCTCACTACCCTTCTTCTTCTTCAATTCTACAAGGTAAACCTTGCAGTTCCTCTTCCAGTGCCCCACCTTGTTACAGTGAAAGCAAACAACTTTGCTCTTGGGGTCTTCAGCTTTTGGTGGAACCGGCTTTTCTTCACCTACTTTCTTCTTCTTGGAAGGGTTTCTCTTCCTTTTCTTAGGATTGGAACGTTCACCAATTAGAAGAACGGAACTCTTCTTAGGAGGAAAATTCGATTCTGCAGTCTTCAACATGTTGTGGAGTTCAGGCAGGCTGACATCCAACTTATTCATATGAAAGTTCACAACAAACTGCGAGAACGAACTCAGAAGCGATTGCAAGACCAAGTCTTGGCTCAGCTCCCCATCCATGGCAAAACCAAGTTGTCCAAGACATTCAATCAAATTTGATCATCTTAAGTACATGGTCATTCACAGATGATCCCTCAGGCAACCTACAACCGAACAGCTCCTTCGATATCTCATATTGAGCTTTCCTCCCCGCCACATCATACAACTCTTGTAGATGCATTAGGATAGTGTGAGCATCTATATGCTCATGTTGCTTCTGTAGCTCAATGTTCATGGAAGCTAGCATGATGTATTGAGCAATATTTGTATCATCTATCCACTTATGATACACAACATGTTCATCATTATGTGCATTGCTAGCAGGTTCAGTAGGCTTAGGTGAGTCAAGCACATATTCCAGCTTCTCAACCCTGAGAACAATTCTCAAGTTTCAAAGCCAGTCAGCATAATTAGGACCAGTCAACTTGTGAGCATCTAGTATGCTCCTGAGTAATAGTGCAGAAGACATAATGTATATAGTAAATCTGTAAATGATAAACACATAACAACACTTAGCAAATATTCAATTTCATTTCAAAACACTATATGAATCGGGTCTTTATTCATAAGTGGCTCCCACTAGTTTATCTAATTTATTCAACCCCCTACGTGAAAAATTAAGCATTCATAATGCTAGTGGGAATAGGGATCCTACATTCCATTACACAACCCCGGCTGTAGCACGAACCGCCATATAATGTTCAATAGGCAGACAACTCTTGTCAATTACATCTTATGTTATTCCCTAATCAAACTTTAGCCTCTTGAATAATTGAGTCACGGTTGTGGCACGACAAACTCAATATTCTAAGTCAAGTCTAACCCAACATTTCATACAATTGAATCAGTCTCCAATGGCCCACGGCTGTGGCACGTACCGACCTTTAGATTCTAATTCAATGTACACATCTCTATATAATAGACAAGTATTTCTTATTTCGAAATCAAAGCCCTCGGCTGTAGCACTGAACCGACAATGATTCAAAAATAAGAACTACTTTCTATCATGTTGGAAGGCTATGACCGAGACAAGCCCGTTATGTCATTGGCCAATTACTACTTGATATTATTTAATTTTAGAGATATTATATTACATTACAATCATAATCATATTATAAAGAGATTCTTCCTTTTAAATTAAATATTTCAAATCAATAATCAATAATCAGATGATTCCCAGATCGGGTGGAGCATTGTCAAGAGGCGTCACTTAATAACCCTTTCTTACAGATAGAAATCTGTTGTTGACAGAATCATCCTTTCTCTCATATTGAAAATTCATATTCAATTACGTGTTTCATAAACACAAGAATCTCATGATTATATTCATAATATTATTATTAAGGTTATGAAACAATTTCACTATACTAGGTTGTCTAACAAACGCCTTATGTTCATTTAAGTTCACCTAAATCTATCATCGCATGATAAACTAAGCATATATCACATATATAAACATGAATAAACATCAAGGTAGGCATGTTACATCATCTAGCATGTTAGGTCTCAATATGTTTGTAGAAGGGGGGTTCAATACAAACAATACCGTTTAATCGAATAAAATGCGGAATAAAAAAGTGAAATAAGATTCAAGTTAAATAAATTATTATTAAACTTGAAAGGTGTTACAACAACGGTATCATTTACAAGGGATTAATCTCAAATCAATTATCACAAATCTAGAATAAATTCGACATGAACTTTTTCTATTTTTGCAATAAAAAGATCAAATGCTAAAAGCGATTTGAGATTAAGTTTTAGGGATTTCGATCCGCTAGATAGTTACACAAGAACAAGAAAGGTATTTCTAGTGGATTGGATTTAACAATAAATACTAGAAATAAATGATCTGTGAATTTGCAATAAATTCTCTGCAGGTTTCTTTTGTTCAGTGTTCTGCTGAATGATATTCAATACTCTGCTATCCGTTGAATGATCTGCTTCTGTTGGTTTTGTAAACAAAACACTTCTATTGAATCAGTAAGACTTTCGGCAAGATGATTCTTTTGGCTCAGCATGACAATCCTTTTAACTGGTAAGACTTTCGGTAGGACTATCAAATGAACTAGCAAGACTATCCTCCTCCCAGTGTAACTTTCGGCAAGACAATTATTTGTATTAGCATGACTTTCGGTATGACTATCAATTGTCATACCGATTGTCATATTAGTACAATCAGATTGACTTGTTGAATTTAAATAGATTTTAATCCAATTTAAATTCTAAAAAACCTTAATATTAATTCTGAATTAATTAATCAATTAATTCAATTAATCAATAAATTAATCTTTGTAGATAGGTTGTGACTCTGTGTTTGGCTCTATGACCTGGGATTGAAGCTGTGGTTCTACAACTTCATGGTCAGTCCTATCAACCACTGGGGGTCTTTCAACAGAAGTAGGAATAGGTTGAGTTTGAGGAACTATTACCTGTAGAGAAAGAGCATCTGATGTTTGAGCCTGGGTGGTTTGAACCACTGGAGGCTGAGCTTGCTGTTCATGACCGAGAAGATTGAAGATAGGTAAGGGAATATAAGTGGCCATGAAAGCAGATACAAGTACTGGAACTTGCATGAATTTGAAAGTTGTGTCTTGGCGGGTGTAAATCTTTTTGCTTACTGGAGGGGGTTCGGTTACTGAGGAGTTAGCAAAAAGGGCTTTATGCTCAGGTGAGAGAATATGTTCTGCTATGAGCATGAGAAAACGAGCATAGTAACACGAGACCCTACGATTTGTAGAATGATCACGTAAAGCAGTAGTGAGACGTCTCAAAAGAATGGGTAAAAGTAGTTTGCCAAAATTGATCCTTTGATTGAAAACAACCGCAAGACCAATATACTGCAGAGTGGAAGTGATGTTGTGAAAGTTGGATTTAGTGTAGTTGGCAAACACTTTAGAAAGAGTATCGAAGAAAATGTCCCATTCAGAAACCAAATTGGATTTTGATAACTTGGTTAAATTAATTACCCCCTGATAGTGAATAGCATGGAAAAAGTTTGAAATATCATTTTCAGAGGGCAAATTACAGAAATTGTCCATAGAAAAATTTAACGCTCGATTGACGACTGTTTCATCAACCACATACTGTGTATTTGCCATGGTGAATGAAAAAGATTTAAAATCATCGGCCACAGTAGAGGTTGTGCAAATCAGTCTGAGCAGATCAACATTTAAAATCACATTTGATTTAATAGCAGAGGTCACAATCGAATGGTCATTTAAAAATCTAATCCACGGCTTAAATTTTTCTACATCACATTTATCTGGATTAAAATAACCAACAAGATTATGCGAAACAATTTGGAAATTGAGAGCCATTTTCAAAATAATAATAAGACACACACTTTCAGAATTTTAAGAGTAATATTAAGAAAATTCGAATTAATTAAATTAATTTAACAATTCGAATTAAATCAATTATATTCGAAAAATTTAGAAAGAAATGTATCTCGTTAAAGTTCTTAACTCACAAAAGCAGATTTGAAAAACGCACAAGACACCAAACAAAATTAAAATAAAAATACCCAAAATCAAACAAACACAAACTGATTTTTTTTTTAAAAAAATATCGACATCACTTCTGTATGTATATACATGTATGTATATATCACAGGAGTGATGTTTTAGTTTGCTGAGTAAAAACTCGAGCAAGGAAGACAATGGAGATGGTTTTGAGTTTGATCGAATAGAGAGAGAGAGAGAGAAAAAAAAACGAGAGAGAAAAAATGAAGACTGTTGAAATTTTGAAGAAAAACTGAACTGAATGATTTACAAAACAAAAAAAAAACGTTTAAGAAGACAACTAGTATGACAATCGAAAAAAGTCATACCGATTGTCTTCCCGATTGTCATACCAGGCAATTTGAGAAGACAAAAATAAAACAAAAACAAAAAAACAAACATAGTAATAATATATAACTGGTATGACAATCTGATAGTCATACCGATTGTCATAACAGTACAAAATAAAATATAAAATATCTGATATTAATTTTATTACTGGCATGACAATCAATAGTCATACCGATTGTCTTGCCAATTATAAAATTAAACTGAATTAAAAACAAACACGTATTTGTACTGGAATGACTTTCAGCAAGACAATTTCAATTGTCTTGCCGATTGTCATTCTAGTATAAAATAAATTAAGTATTTATAAAAATATACTGAATAATTAAAAATAAAAACTGTTAAACTGGAATGACTTTCAGCAAGACAATTGTAATAGTCTTGCCGATTGTCATTTCAGTTAAAAACACATAAAAACACAGAATATAGAAAATATTACAATTACAGAAAACTGAAATGAATATGGCAGAAAATATTTACATAATTAAAATATTTCAGAGATAATTATATTTTCAGTCCAAAAATAGATTTCTTTTGAATTTTAGCAAATAAAATTCATAGAAAAATATTTTTAGAGAAAATAAAATATTCTGAGACATTAAAATTAACAAATTGAGTAAATAAATAAGATAAGATAATAAAAATTATATAGAAATAAGCAAGAAATTTTGGAAAATGATAAAATAAATTTGCAAATGAATTTTTCATTTATGAAAAATTCATTTGTAAATTCACTCAAGAACAGATTTTAGATATTCACACGTTTAATCACTAAAGCTATTCAACATACCCAATTTACCAACTAATTTGGTAAATGTGGATTCATCAAGAGGTTTAGTGAAAATATCTGCTATTTGTTCTTCTATTGGAACAAAAAATAGTTCAACAGTACCATTCATGACGTGCTCTCTAATAAAATGATACCTGATGTCAATGTGCTTGGTCCTTGTATGCTGCACAGGGTTGTTGGTGATGGCTATTGCACATGTATTGTCACATAGAATAGGTATTTTGTTCAATACAGAGCCATAGTCCCGTAGCTGATTCCTAATCCACAAGATCTGAGCATAGCAGCTTCCAGCAGCAATATATACAGCCTCGGTCGTTGAATTTGAAACTGTTTGTTGTTTCTTGCTGTACATGAGACTAGTCTGCTACCTAGGAATTGACAACTCCCTGAGGTGCTTTTCCTATCAACAACACTTCCTGTGTAATCTGAATCTGTATATCCAACAAGGTTAAAACCAGATTCTTTAGGGTACCAAATACCTAGATTTGGTGTTCCCTTAAGATATCTTAAGATTCGTTTAACAGCAACAAGATGAATATCTCTAGGATCCGCTTGGAACCTTGCACATAAACATGTAGCATACATAATATCTGGTCTACTTGCAGTAAGATAGAGTAACGAGCCAATCATACCTCTGTAGCTTGTGACATCTACCTTAATGGAGTTTTCACATGGTCCAAGCTTGACAGCTATAGTTGACGGAGTCCTTGCTGATGCAGAATCCTCTAGACTGTATTTTTTGAGGAGTTCCTTGAGATACTTGGATTGACAAATAAAAGTTCCATCTAACCTTTGATTTACTTGTAATCCAAGAAAGAACTTCAGCTCTCCCATCATGCTCATTTCAAATTTGCTGTGCATTAACTTAGCAAATCTCTTACAGAGATTATCATTAGTAGACCCAAATATTATATCATCCACATAGACTTGGACTAATATTGTATCATTCTTATGCTTTTTAGAAAAGAGAGTTTTGTCTATGACACCTCTAATAAAGCTATTTTCAATAAGAAATTTAGAGAGAGTGTCATACCATTTTCTCGGAGACTGTTTGAGTCCATAGATAGCCTTGAAAAGAAAGTAGACAAAATCCAAATGATCTGGATCTTCAAAACCAGGAGGTTGCTCTACATATACCTCTTCATCCAGCTTTCCATTCAGAAAGGCACTCTTGACATCCATTTGATAAACTTTAAAGTTAGAGAATGCTGTAAATGCTAGAAATATCCTGATGGCCTCTAGTCTAGCCACTGGAGCATAGGTTTCATCATAATCAATGCCTTCAGCTTGAGAATACCCTTTAGCTACCAGTCTTGCTTTGTTTCTTGTAACCACACCATCTTCATCTAGTTTATTCCTGAATACCCACCGAGTACCAACAGCTTTCTTGTGTGTAGGTCTAGGTACCAGTTTCCAGACTTGTTGATATTCAAACTGATTGAGTTCATCTTGCATAGCAATCACCCAATCTGGATCAGTCAGTGCTTCCTCAATCTTCTTAGGTTCCATCTCAGAAAGAAATCCTGAGAACAGACACTCATTTTGAGTAGCACGTCTAGTTCTGACTCCAACATCTGGATCACCAATAATTAACTCAAAAGGATGAGCTTTATTCCAGACAGTCTGTCTTGGAAGATTTGATCTTGATGATTCGCCTTGAAATTCATTGGGATGTTGTGTCCTACTAGTTGATCCTTCAGCATCTCCCCCTGAGTTTTTGCCATGTTGACTTGAAAATTCTCCGTCAGTAGCAGTGGTATCTACATTGTTGCCAAAGTTTCCATCACCATTACCTTGAGTATCATCATGATTAACAGGTTCTTCACCAGCAACAATCTCAGGTTCTTGACCCTGTTCTGATTCTGAATCTGACATATCATCAAACTTCAGTTTCTCAGAAGGATCTTCAGTTTGGATACTAGGGAGTTTAGTGTCATCAAATGTAACATTGACACTTTCAGTTACTTTGTGTTGATCAATGATATACACTCTGTATGATCTTCTTCCATATCCAACAAAAATACCCTCATATGCCTGTGCCTCGAATTTACCACGATGATCATCTCCATCCTTGAGCACGAAGCATCTGGCACCAAATACATGAAAGTATTTGATAGAAGGTTTCTGTTCATTCAAAATCTCATAAGGAGTTTTCATGAAGTCTTTGTTGATTAGAGTTCGATTCTGAGTATAACATGCAGTATTGACAGCTTCAGCCCAAAAGTACATTGGAAGACCTGATTCACTTAACATCGTTCTTGCAGCTTCAATCAATGTACGATTCTTCCTTTCTACCTCTCCATTTTGCTGAGGGGTTCTAGGAGCTGAAAATTGTCTGGTAATCCCTTTGTATGTACAGAATCCATTGAGAAGTGAATTCTTGAATTCTGTTCCATTATCTGACCTTATTGCTCTAACAGGGACATTAGAATCTAACTCGATCAACTTGATATGATCAATCACAACTTGTGGTGTTTCATCCTTAGAGTGAAGGAATAAAACCCACGTATACTTGGAATAGTCATCAACTATCATAAGACAGTAACACTTCTTTGACATCGAAAGGACATTAACTGGTCCAAATAAATGCATGTGCTATAATTACAGAACACCAGTTATGGAGGATGTGTCAGTGCCTCCGTGACTTGCTTTCTTTGACTTTCCTTTCTGGCAAGCCTCACATAGTCCTTCTGGGGAGAATTCCAGCTGAGGCGGACCTCTGACCAATTCTCTTTTGACAAGATAATTCATTGTTTTGAAATTGAGATGAGAAAGTCTCTTGTGCCATAGCCAACTCTCATCTAACGATGCCTTTGCATAGAAACAATTGACTTTAGGATTGCTTCCAGAGTTCATGTCAGCTACAAACAGATTTCCTTTCCGGATTCCCATAAAGGAGGGTTTTTCATTTTTCTTGTGCAGAATCTGACACTTCAGCTTGTCGAATAAAACATTGTAGCCGTTGTCACAGAACTGACTAATGCTAAGCATATTGTGTTCAAGTCCTTACACAACATACACATTTTCAATGATAACATTTCTAGCTAGCAAACAGCCATATCCCTCCGTTAAACCTTTGCTGTTATCTCCAAAGGTAACCACTGGGCCAGCTTTCTCAACCACATTTTATAGCAGGGCTCTATCTCCGGTCATATGTCTTGACGATCCGCTGTCAAGAATCCACACTACCGGTTGTACCTGTTTAATTCCCTGCAATACGAATAGATTAGACCTTCTTCGGAACCCAAGCTTGGCTGGGTTCGGCATACTTGTAAAATTGGCCTTTATCAGGCAAAACAACATTCTTAATATTAATGTTCTCAACTTTCTCAATGACTGGACATTTGACCTTGTGAACAACCTTGACAAATTTCTATTTAGGCTTAGGCACAAATGTCTCATTTCTAGCTTTAGGAGGACTAGTAGTCTTAGACCTATCATGCTTCCTATTATTCACATGCTGACGAGGAGTAGTCTTATCATTAGAAACATGCTTACCATTAAAATAAGCATACATCAAATAAAAAGCACAAGACATACAATCAGGAACACCACATGCTTTATGAGAGGGATTAACAATAGTCAACTTATGCATGGTAGACATGGCATTTGTGTTATCCAACTCATGTGTGTCTGAGTTAGTCTCAGTTGCTTTCACAACTTTGACTGGAACCTTTGACACACTTGACTTGGAGACAGCTTTCTCATTAGCATGATCTTCAGCACGAATTTCTTCTTGAATAATAAATGAGGTCTCATGAAATGGTTCAGCAATTGATTCTTTATAGAGGGGTTCATCAACACCCTTAAGCACATGCGGTACTTCAATGCCTTTAGCACAGACATGAGGAGGGGAGTTTATGCCTAATTTTCCAATAGCAACATTGTAATCATAACCTATTCCAGATGTTTGATTAACAGCTTGCTTATTGTAAAACTCTTTGGACTTCGAACACGAATTAAAGTAAGCTTTAACCTTAGCCTCAAGACCGGTGATCTTGTCTTTGAGAATAGTTTCGAGTTGTCTATAACAGTCAACTCTATTCTCTAGAAAAGATATTGTTCTTTTAATTTATCTTGATTAATGTGCACAAGTCTTAATTCATTGACCTCTTTCTCAAGGTCTTTGATTTGTTGATTTAACAATTCATTATCACGACGAGCACAATCTAAGGAATCTCCTAGATGATAAACTAATTCAGCATCAGTAAATTTTACCTCTTTTCTTGATGATGAGGTGTTTGTATCACTAGCCATGAGAACAAGATTCCTAACTTCTTCATCTTCACTGTCAGTATCATCCCAGCTTCTTCCCTTTGCCAGGTAAGCCCTTTCAGATTTACTCTTCTGATTAGAATCGTAAGAGTTCTTCCTAACTTGTTTTGGCTTCCTGCATTCTGTGGCAAAGTGTCCCAACTCATTGCAGTTGAAGCATCGAATGGTGCTTCGATCAACCATCCCTGTTTTGTACCCACCAATGCTGGTGTTAGAGGATGAAGATCCACCTTTCTGGAATCTGTTGTAGTTGGACTTGTACTTGAACTTGGGATTCCTTTTGAATCTGACATTTGAGAATCTCTTGACAATCAGGGCCATTGACTCATCCTCCAATTGCTCCAGTTCTTCCAAGGAATAAAAATCATCTCCTGATTGATTTATAGTAGGAGGATCAAATTATGCTACTATCACATTTTCTTCAACCTTGGAAGACTGTACCATTCTTTCTGACTGTTGAGATTGTTGTTGATATTGTGGTTGTTGTTGTTGTTCATCAGCTACTAGAGCAGTAGACGTGCTGACCACTCTTCCTTTCCCATAAACTTCCTTCTGCTGAATCTGCTCCAACTCATAAGTCTTTAACACACCATAGAGCCTTTCCAAAGAAATCTCACTCAGATCTCTTGCTTCTCTAATGGCAGTGATTCTATGTTCAAGATGAGTTCACAGTGTTAAAAGGAACTTTTTGTTGACCTCCCTGATGGAATAGTATTTACCATTAATGTTCAGGTTGTTGATCAATGCATTGTACCTCTCAAACACTTCAGTGATTCCTTCTCCTGGATTGGATTTAAAGTATTCATACTCAGAGGTTAGGATTTCTAACTTGTTCTCCCTAACTTCCTTTGTGCCTTCATTAATAACCTCAATAGTTTCCCAGATATGTTTGGAATCTTTACAGTTCATCACATGTCTATTCATCAATGGATCAAGGGAATCTACTAAAATTAATTGAAGGCTAGCATCCAGGGAGGCTTCTTCTTTTTCAGCAGGAGAAAAATCCTCAGGATCTTTCACATAAGTTCTTGCTTTGGTAATCACCACATCATTTTCTATTACCTCTGGTTCAATAACCATCGGAATTTTAGGACCCTTCTTTAACACTTCCAGATATTTGGAATTTGCAACTTGTAAAAACAATAACATCTTCTTCTTCCACATAACATAATTTTCTTTATCGAATAGTGAAATTTTAACGGTTCCAACTTTTTGTGTAGTCATTATGAATTTTTGAGTAAATAAAAATTCAAGAAGTGAAAGAAACACAAAAGTCTAGGATCTTGATTTGTTCGTTAATCAGAAGGCTCTATTACCAATTGTTAGGTCTCAAGATGTTTGTAGAAGGGGGGTTGAATACAAACAATACCGTTTAATCGAATAAAATGCGGAATAAAAAAGTGAAACAAGATTCAAGTTAAATAAATTATTATTAAACTTGAAAGGTGTTACAACAACGGTATCGTTTACAAGGGATTAATCTCTAATCAATTATCACAAATCTAGAATAAATTCGACATGAACTTTTTCTATTTTTGCAATAAAAAGATCAAATGCTAAAAGCGATTTGAGATTAAGTTCTAGGGATTTCGATCCGCTAGATAGTTACACAAGAACAAGAAAGGTATTTCTAGTGGATTGGATTTAACAATAAATACTAGAAATAAATGATCTCTGAATTTGCAATAAATTCTCCACAGGTTTCTTTTGTTCTGTATTCTGCTGAATGATATTCAATACTCTGCTATCTGTTGAATGATCTGCTTCTGTTGGTTTTGTAAACAAAACACTTCTATTGAATCAGTAAGACTTTCGGCAAGACAATTCTTTTGGCTCAGCATGACAATCCTTTTAACTGGTAAGACTTTCGGTAGGACTATCAAATGAACTAGCAAGACTATCCTCCTCCCAGCGTAACTTTCAGCAAGACAATTATTTGTACTAGCATGACTTTCGGTATGACTATCAATTGTCATACCGATTGTCATATTAGTACAATCAGATTGACTTGTTGAATCTAAATAGATTTTAATCCAATTTAAATTCTGAAAAACCTTAATATTAATTCTGAATTAATTAATCAATTAATTCAATTAATCAATAAATTAATCTTTGCAGATATAATTTATTTTGTTAATTAAATTATATGACTTAATTAATTAATAGAGAATTAATACTAATCTTGAGCAGCAACCATTCTTCTGAAAATCTCTGTCAATTACGAATCAATTCCATCACTTCAATGTTGACACTCAATGTACTGTCTGGTTCATGAGTGACTAACTTCCGTGACATTTCTTCATGCCTTGACTTTGATACTCTTGATTTTCTTCAGACTAAATCCTCGTAATTAATTGATACCCTGACGAGATCTCTGTCACTTGATTAAATCCACAATCTTGATTTATATCACTGAGGCTTGATCAATTTCTTAAGCTTCTTCCAGTGAATTAAGTCATCAAGTCTGTAGACAAACAATGTTACTTAATCCTTTGACATATGTTACTATGAGAGATCTCTCTGACGATAGAACCACTATTTACTTGTTACATTCTTATTTGAGTTGAGTTAAATCCTCGAATAAACAAATAGGCTATGACATATGCCTTTCATAGCATATGGGTCTAAGCATTATACATCTCTATGTATCACATGAAGCATTTAAAAGCTATTAAACCAGTCAAAAAACAGCTTTAAAACACTTCTGTTAGCTATAAACAGCTCGAAACAATTTCATAAAATATCATAAAATATACCATTAGAAGTGTCTCGAAAAGACGAATCCAATGGCACCAAAAACGCCCAATTCTGAGCTCCCACGCGCCCTCATGCGCCCCGAGAAGGTGACTCACGCGCCGCCACGCGCACACGTGCTGTTAGGCGCGTGTAAGTATCTCGTCCACGCGCCCCCACGCGCCCAAACCCCTGCGCTGACGTCAGCATGACGTCATCTGATGATGTCAGCATGACGTCATCTGATGACGTCAGCATGATGTCAGACCGTTGACCAGCGCGTGTCTGACACGCGCCGCGCATGGCCCACCAGCTCGTGAGCCCCACGTGCGCATGGCAGACGCGCGGTCCTCCCCTCTTCTGTGAGTCGCCGCCGCCTTTACATGCACGGAAAACCTTGCTGCCGTCTCTGTCTTTACTTTGTTTCCGTGCCATCAGCAAAAATGTTAGGTCACACTCACTGTAGAGGGGGTGAATACAGTATATAATACAATCAAATCGAACTTTAATATCGTAAGTAACAGAAAACAAACTTTATTGAAACAATAAACTCTGTTACAGTATGAAACTGTTACCTCTCAGTGATGAATAAATATCACGAGAGCTGCTAGGGTTACAATGAATAATCTTCTCGAATAATGATAACTCTTATAGTGTAAACCCTATGTCTGTGTTTATATACTACACAGTTACAAGATATTCGCTAATTGATATGGAATATAATTCTGCTTCCTAAAATATATCAATCAGATATCTTTTCTTCCAAGTATTTCATTCTTCACGGAACTCCTTCTTCATGCATATCTCTTCTTATATTTATCTCGATCTTCTTTCCTTTAATCAGCTACTTCCCTTATCTAATCGTCCTTCAGCACTTAAGTTCTGATATCCAACTTCTGATGATTATCTCCTGATAATATAAGTACTGATATCCTTAAGTCCTGACTTGCAGTATAAGTACTGATTCTCAGTTAAGTACTGATTTGTCCTGTTTAAGTAAGATCTGAAAACTAAACATAAAACATATTAGCCATGACATTATCAAATATATCTAACAATCTCCCCCAACTTGTAAATTAGCATAATATACAAGTTTAAGAGATATTTGATGATGTCAAAAACATTAAGTACAAATGCATGAGAATTAGACTAGATAACTACAACTTACAGTCCTTAAAGCTTTACCAATATTTAACTTCTGATAACAACTTCAGTCTGTACAAATATCAAAATTTAAGCAGTTGTAGATCTTTGACTTGGCTTCATTTTCTGATCTCTCTGATGTCAGGAGTAGTTCTGAGATAGTTCTTCAACAAACATCTCTCAGCATATCTAAGTTCATCAATCATTCTCCTTTTGGCATCTTTAAGCTCTGTAGTATCTTCACCAATTTGAAAGATTGCGGCCCTGAGATCATTAATCTTTGCTTTTCTTATATCCTGATCCAGTCTGATCAAATAAGCTTTATCAGACTCAAGATTGAATTCCACAGCACTGTACCCTAGAAAGGTAGTTATAATTTGAGCAGAATTGGGCTTCATTTCAACTATATCACCCTTGTGATCTCTGTACTTTGGAACATATATGCTGTCAGACTTAACAGAATAAAGCCTTTTCTGTCTCTGAATCTGATCCTTCAAATAGTTTGCAGCAGTTCCTGTCAATCTGTCATCCACTTGAAGTAAGAATAGTACTGATAGGGATAAATAAGTCCTGATTTTATAATTAATGGGCTGCTAGGCCCAATATGAAGATGTATGATATTCAGACCAGAAAGGTTAAGCCTGATGGATCAGATCAGGTCTGGTCGAATAAAAATGGCCCAAAAGCCCTGATTATTAATTAATTTCGTAATTAATTAATAAGGGAAAAATCAGCTGTTGAGAAGAGTCCTGATAAGGATATAAATCCTTATAGATAAGCCTCAAGGGGACCTAAAAGGATAAGGAATCAGTTTCCTACTATCTAGGACTCCAAAGTCCATTCTAATTATGAGACTTGCCCACCAAGTCTCCTATACCAAGTCCAATTCAAGGACCACCAACATCTATATAAGGGGTCTCACCCCACAGATCAGAACTACGTTTTTTGACTTGATCCTTGGCAATCAGCAAGGTACGTAGGCATCTTGTTAAGGCAGATTGAGTCACGAAACACAAGAGCAGTCAAATCGAGCCTCGAAGCTCACGTTCCTTAGTATTAAATACAGAAATTATATATATTAGTTTTTAATCCATAACATTTGGCGCCGTCTGTGGGAAAGCAACAACAACCATGGCGAGAACACGGAGAACAATTGGAGCTCTAGAGGAAGGAACACCATCAGAGGCAACCCAGGTGATTTCATCAACCGTGGAGGTTCCTCCCCATTCAACTTATGCATCTACTCAGGGGGAAGCCCAGACAGGGGCAACTCATCCTCAGCCACAAGGGACAACTCCCCCGACTATTCAAGGTACGAATCCTCAAGTTCAACAAATACATATACCTGTGAATTCTCGACCCGTCGGGTATGAATATTCAACTATTGTTACTACTAACCCCCCTTATGGGATGCCCCTTCGCCCTGAGGTTGGAGGAAGCGGATATGCTAGGCGAGGCGAAGCACGAGGGCAGTCACCCCCCTATATACGAGGTTTGGGTCCTATTCCTGAGGATCGGGAATTTTCTGGTCCTTATACTGAGAGAGACTCCGAATCTTCGGATGATGAAGTGGCCCCGAGAAGGAGGCGTCCTGGAAAAGAGCCAATGACCGATGGAAGGCAACGCCCCCAAAGCACCCCAGGGGCGAATCCCAAAGAAGTGCAGGAAAAGATCAGGGCTCATGAGGCTGAAATCCAAAGGCTGAGGCGTGATTTGGAGGCTCACCAGGCCACCAGACCCGAGATATCTCCTAGGGGGAGAAATCCTCCTCCTGTCATAGACCTGGATGGTCCGGTAAGAAGAAGGGTTGTTGTCCCAAGAACTGATCCAAGCAATCTCCTTCCCCTTGGAGATCCTGATGATCCAACTCCACCCTTCACAGAAGAGATAATGAATGCCCATATCTCAAGGAAATTCAAGATGCCCACTATCAAAGCCTATGATGGCACGGGAGACCCCGCTAATCATGTTAGGACATTCTCTAATGCACTGTTGCTGCAACCCGTGAATGATGCTATAAAGTGTCGGGCCTTCCCTCAAACCCTGTCAGGTATGGCTCAAAGATGGTACAGTCGCTTGCCCCCAAACTCTATTGGATTGTTCAGAGAGTTAAGTCAGGCTTTTATTAAGCAGTTCATCAGTGGAAAAGTCCATGAGAAAAGTTCAGCATCTCTTATGAGTATTGTGCAAGAAGCTAAGGAATCCTTGAGAGATTACCTGAATCATTTTACAAAGGAGGCTTTAAAAGTCCCAGACCTTGATGATAAGGTAGCTATGATAGCACTGCAACAAGGAACTAGGGATGAGTTTTTCAAGATGTCCTTGGCCAAACGTCCCCCTGAAAATATGTTGCAGCTCCAAGAGAGGGCAGGGAAGTATATCAAGGTTGAAGAAAGCATGAGGAAGACCGTAGTAAGTAATGAGCCCACTGGAGGCAAGAAGCGGAAAACTGATCTGGAGTATATCGCTAAGGATAAGTATCCTAAAACCGAACAAAACCCTGATTCAACCCCCAAGAAGGGAGGACCTGGGCAAAAGTTCACCGAATACGCTAAGCTGAATGCTCCCAGAAGCCAGATATTGATGGAGATCGAGAAAGATCGAGATGTTCGTTGGCCTAAGCCCTTGAAGGCCGATCCAGCCAAGCTAGATAAGAGCAAGTATTGCAGGTTTCACAAAGATGTTGGCCATGACACCGATGAGTGTAGGCAATTGAAAGATGAAATTGAGTTTTTGATTCGAAAAGGAAGATTGAACAAGTATACTGGAGATGGAGGGGACAGAAATAATAATGGAAGGAAGAACTTTGAAGATCGTAGGAGGGACCAAGACGATCAGGGGCGAAACCCCCAACCTAGAGGACCAGTTATAAACACCATTTATGGAGGGCCGAGACCTCGAGGGCCTGTGATAAACACGATCTTTGGAGGTCCAACTGCTGCTGGATTGTCCAAAAATTCCAGAAAGGCATATACTAGAGAGGTTATGCATATTGTTGGAGAAGCCCCGAAGAGGGCCAGGACAGAAGTAACATTGGCTTTTGATGATTCCGACCTAGAGGGTGTGAAGTTTCCCCATGACGACCCGCTGGTCATAACGCCGATAATAGGAAATAGCCCGGTTAAGAGGGTCCTTGTGGATAATGGTGCTTCTGTGGATATCTTGCTCCACGACACCTTTCTAAGGATGGGGTATAACGACTCCCAGTTGACACCAACCGACATGCCGATATATGGATTTGCTGGAGTAGAATGTCCTGTGGAAGGGATAATTAAATTGCCAACCACCATAGGTACGGAGCCAAGGCAAGCAACGCAGATGCTGGATTTTGTGGTGGTAAAGGCTAGTTCAACTTATAATGCTATCATGGGGAGAACAGGGATACATGCCTTCAAGGCAGTCCCCTCTTCCTACCATTCAGTCATGAAGTTTCCCACCCGAAACGGGATTGGAGAAGAGAGAGGAGATCAAAAAATGGCTAGAAGCTGTTATGTGGCCTCTTTGAGGGCAGATGGAGTCGGGGGGCAGGTTCTTCCTATTGAAGATATGGATGTTCGAGAAAATGATGAGAATAGAGGAAGGCCAGCAGAAGAATTGGTTTCGGTTCCTTTAGATCCCAAGAATCCTGAGAGGATGACTTTCATTGGAGCTACATTAGAGGAGCCCCTTAGAGGGAAGTTAGTGAAATTTTTGCAAGAAAATAGTGATGTGTTTGCATGGTCAGCAGCTGATATGCCAGGCATAGACCCGGAGTTAATTACCCACAAGTTAAACGTGGATCCAAGCCGGAAGACAGTGAAACAAAAGAAAAGAAATTTTGCCCCGGAAAGACAAGAGGCTATAAAGCAGGAAGTGGAAAAGCTCTTAGAGGCTGGTTTCATTGAGGAGATTCAATTTCCGGAGTGGTTAGCAAACCCTGTAATGGTGAAAAAGGCTAATGGAAAGTGGAGGATGTGTATAGACTTCACCGATCTGAATGATGCATGCCCCAAAGACTGTTTTCCGCTGCCTAGAATTGATACTTTGATTGATGCCACCGCTGGACATGAGATGCTGAGTTTCATGGATGGGTTTAGCGGATACAACCAGATCAAAATGCATAAGGATGACTTTCCAAAGGTATCATTTATCACTGACTTTGGTGTTTATTGTTATCTTGTTATGGCGTTTGGTCTCAAGAATGCAGGAGCCACCTATCAAAGGTTGGTGAATAAAATTTTTAAGGATCTTATTGGGAAGACTATGGAAGTCTATGTTGATGACATGCTAGTCAAGAGTCTAGTAAAGACTGATCATATAACCCATTTGAGGGAAGCTTTTGAGGTCCTGAGGTACCACAAGATGATGTTGAATCCCACGAAGTGTGCTTTCGGAGTAGGATCTGGAAAATTCTTGGGATTGATGGTCTCAAAGAGGGGAATTGAGGCTAACCCCGATAAAATAAAGGCAATCCTGGACATGGAACCCCCAAAAACTGTCAAGGATGTTCAGAAACTCACAGGAAGGGTTGCTGCGCTAGGACGATTCATCTCCAAGTCAGGAGACAAGTGCTTGTCATTCTTCAAGTCATTAAAGAACATTAAAGACTTTGTATGGAGTGAGGAAAATCAGAAGGCATTTGAAGAGTTAAAGAAGTATATGGGCCAGGCCCCGTTGTTGGCCAAGCCAGTTCTGGGTGAAGTTTTATTCTTGTACTTGGCTGTTTCAGAAAGCGCCTTGAGCGCGGTGTTGGTTAAGGAGGAACTGAAAGTCCAGAAACCCGTATACTATGTCAGCAAAATTTTGCATGGTGCTGAGTTGAATTATTCAGCCATTGAGAAATTCGCTTTAGCCTTGGTAATGGCTTCAAGAAAGCTGCGTCCTTATTTTCAAGCTCACCAAATTGAAGTGCTAACAAATCAGCCACTGAGAAATATCATTCACAGTCCCAAGGCAAGTGGGAGACTGATTAAGTGGGCAATAGAGTTGGGAGAGTTCGATCTCAAGTATAAGCCACGTATGGCCATAAAAGCCCAGGCACTAGCTGACTTCGTGGTGGAATGTACCATACCCAACCAAGAAGTCGGGGGGCAGGAAGATACCACACCTCAAGACAAGGGAGTCGACAATGGGGACAAGGAGAAAGAATATTGGGTTCTCTATTTTGATGGAGCATCAAAAACAAATTCCAGTGGAGCAGGGTTGGTTTTGCAAAGCCCTGATGGATTCTTAATTGAGTATGCCATGAAGCTAGACTTCCCAACCACAAACAATGAGGCAGAGTATGAAGCCCTGATTGCTGGCCTTGGTCTAGCTGGGACACTTAGAGTCAAAAACTTAAAGGTCCGTGGAGACTCGAAGTTGATCATATCCCAGGTAAAGGGAGAATTTGAAGCAAGGGATGATACGATGGCAAAGTATGTTCGCCTAGTAAGGGCTGTGATGACCCAATTTAATGAATGCCATGTTGAACACATTCCAAGGGAAGAAAATGCTAAAGCAGATGCGCTATCAAAGTTTGCTTCATCTGAGATTGAAGAAAGTTCAGGAAGTGTGTACTTCCGTGTTTTGAAGACACGAAGCATAGATATTAAGCTTGTGGCTCCCGTAGGCTTGGGGACGTCATGGATTGATCCCATCAAGGCTCACATTCAGACCGGTTGGTTGCCAAGCGATACAATTGAGGCATGGAAGTTAACTGTTCGAGCACTAAGGTACTCTTTGATAGATGGGATTCTATATAAAAGATCTTTCGTGGTTCCTTACTTGAGGTGTCTCAGGCCCGATGAGGCACGCTTAGCTCTTGAGGAAGTGCATGGAGGTATTTGTGGGCAACACTTGGGGGGCAGGGCCTTGGCTCATAAGATAACTCGTTTAGGCTTCTATTGGCCAGAAATGATGGCTGATGCCAAAGAATATGTAAAGAAGTGTGATCGTTGTCAGAAGCATGCACCAGTCGCCAGACAACCCCCCGAGATGCTGACCTCTATCAACTCACCTATTCCCTTTGCTATGTGGGGGATGGATATTCTAGGGCCTTTTCCTATGGCCACAGCACAAAGGAAGTTTCTGATTGTAGCCATTGATTATTTCACCAAGTGGATCGAAGCCAAACCTTTGGCCAAAATCACAACTAAGCAGGTTGCACAATTCCTGTGGGAAAACATTATGTGCCGATATGGAATTCCCCGTATCCTCGTCACTGACAATGGAACACAATTCAACAACGAGGAATTCAAGAAGTATTGCGAAGAAAATGAAATTGAGTTACGGTTCACCTCTGTGGCTCACCCGCAAGCCAATGGGCAAGCGGAGGTAGCAAATCGGATAATCCTGGATGGACTAAAGAAGAGGATCGAGAAGTCAAGAAATAATTGGGTAGATGAGATACTTCCAATATTATGGGCCTACAGGACTACTTGTAGAGTCACGACAGATGCAACTCCTTTCATGTTGGCATATGGGGCGGAAGCAGTAGTTCCCGTGGAGATATCACATTCCTCTCCAAGGATTCAGGCTTTCGATGAGAAAGAAAATGAGGAAGGGCAGAGATTAGCCCTGGATTTAATTGATGAAGTGCGAGATAAAGCACATGCAAAGATAGTAGAATATCAGAAAAAAGCTTCATTCTACTACAACCTAAGGGTTAAAGAAAGGTTTTTTAAACAAGGCGATCTAATCTTGAGGAAGATAGAAGCATCTGGTGTAGGACAAAAAGGGAAGCTTGCCCCGAATTGGGAAGGGCCGTACAGAGTCAAGAGTGTTCATGGTAGAGGAACCTACAAGCTGGAGGCTATGGATGGTTTTGAAGTCCCGAGAACTTGGCATGCACAAAACCTGAAGGTTTACTATGTGTAGGGCAGTTGGATACGATTCTCACTTGTCATGATGGAGAGTAGGTTGAAAAGCACCTTGAAGCTTTGCTTAGGATTTATATGTCTTATTATGAAGTTTATTAAGACTTGTGTAAGGGATGAATCCCAAACAATTTTTGAAGCTCAGAGAATTTTTCGAAATATGTTTGAATCTCTATGGCATGGCAATTAAATTAGATGCATGATATGAAAGCCCTATAAAAAGGCCCAATTCAAAAAAAAAAAAAAGTTAAAACTTGTTGGGCCTGGAAGTATGTCAAGCCCAGATAAGGGCCCCAAATATTCAAAGCCCAGCACCCGGGGTCCAAAAACTGGAAGAAAATATATATGAGTATTATCTTCAAAAACCAGAAATAAGTCCCAAATCCAAAAAGGATTTGGATAAATGAAGGCCCAAAAATAAGGCCTAATCCTACTTGAATTAGAAAAAAACCCAGTATAGGGATCAATAAATCAAGCCCAGGGTCAATACTAAGTGCCCAATTAAAGATCAAAGCCCAGAAGGGCCCAAGTTGAAACCCAATACAAGGTTTCATAAATCTAGCCCAGGTTTAGGGCAAAGATCAACCCAATAAGAGGTAAGCCCAGAAAAGGGCCCAATTAGCAGAAAATTAAATGGCCCCAAATTAAAGACCAATTTAGGGTGGACCAAAGAAGCCCAGTTAAAAGTAAGGGGCCTAATACAAAAAGCCAGTCAAAAAAGGGGAAGGCCCAAGGTAAAGGCCTGGTTTGGAAAAGGCCCAGGGTCAAAAATAAAGTACCCATAAAAGAATTCAGGCCCAAATCTTAGGCTCAAATTTGAGATTGGAAAAAATCCAGCCCAGACTTAGGGCCCAAATCAAATATATGGAGTCACAGAAAGTAATATATCCCAAATCCCAGACCCAATTCGATCAGGTTTCATGTTGTATTCATCGTCGAATTAGTTGAGATCGAAAAGGCTTCGACCAAGGCTAGAAAAGGAGGTTAATTCGGTCAAAAATATTTATCAAGACCAAAATGTTCCTGAGGAAATAATCATGCCCAGTTGACAACCCAAGTGTTTGAAAAGCCTTGTATGAATCCCACTTGATTTTTAGGAAAAAAGGGTGAAAAGAAGCCTAGCTAAATTTTTGGCCCAAATTGAAAGCCCAGAGTTGGGAGCCCAATTGAAAGGCCTCTGAAGCCCAATAAAAAAGAAGCCCAGCTAAATTTTTGGCCCAAATTGAAAGCCCAGAGTTGGGAGCCCAATTAAAAGGCCTGTGGAAAAGATGGTCAATAAGAAGCGAGCCCAGAAAAGGGCCCAAATAGTTGAAAATCAAAGGCCCAAAAAGGAAAAACCCACTGAATGGTTGGCCCAAAAGAATCTAGGCCCAAATCAAAAAAAGAGAGAGTCCAGCACAAACATATGGCCCAACTTCAAGATAAAAGGATATGAAAATGATCATTTCTTACTCATTCGACTAGAAATCAAATGAAAACCCTGGTCGAATCAATCCTGCTCAAAAAAGCTTCGATCAAGGCACAATATGGAGGTTAATTCGGTCAAGAAAAGAATCCTGACCAAAAATTCCTGATCGAAAAAGGAAGAAAAGAATATTTTGTTTCATTCGACCAGAATGCCTGAATGATTTCTGACCTTTTCCTGACCCTGTCGACCAGGAAGCAAGGTAAAAACCTGGTCGAATAGAACCTGCCCGAATTTTTGTCGATCTGGGCTTAAAAGAAAGGCTAAATCGGTCAAAAAATGTATTCTGACCGAAAATCCTAGTCGAAGATTTCTGTTCAAAAAAAAAAAAAAAAAAGGAAAAAATCCTGGCCGAAATTCGACCAGGACTTCTGCTCGAAACACTCCTGCTCGAAAAGCTGTCGACCAGGGCAATATGGGGGTTAATTCGACCAGGATCCTGGTCGAATGGATTCCCGGTCGAAAATTATATAGAAAAAAAAAAAAAAAAAAAAGGAAGAAAAATCCTGGAAAATCACAAAAAAAAAAAAAAATAAGGAAATTCCTTAAATAATTTCTGAAAAATATTAATATTTTCAGAAATTAAGGGAAAAATCCAGAAAATTAGGATAAATCCCAGAAAATTAAGGGAAAAATCCAGAAAAATTAGGATAAATCCCAGAAATTAAGGGAAAAATCCAGAAAAATTAGGATAAATCCCAGAAATTAAGGGAAAAATCCAGAAAATTAGGGAAAAATCCAGAAGATTAGGATAAATCCTAGAAATTAGGGAAAAATCCCAGAAAATTAGGGAAAAATCCCAGAAAATTAGGGAAAATTCCAGAAAATTAGGGAAAAATTCCTGGAAATTAAGATAATTTCTGAATAAAAGGAAGATTCGTTGTAAATGTGTAGGTCGCTCCACACTTTACGCAAAAACGAAACCCTGTAAGGGAACGAATAGATTTAACTTCTGCGAAACCTAATCAATGTTTCCCAAAAGTTGGGGGGCAAATGATAGGGATAAATAAGTCCTGATTTTATAATTAATGGGCTGCTAGGCCCAATATGAAGATGTATGATATTCAGACCAGAAAGGTTAAGCCTGATGGATCAGATCAGGTCTGGTCGAATAAAAATGGCCCAAAAGCCCTGATTATTAATTAATTTCGTAATTAATTAATAAGGGAAAAATCAGCTGTTGAGAAGAGTCCTGATAAGGATATAAATCCTTATAGATAAGCCTCAAGGGGACCTAAAAGGATAAGGAATCAGTTTCCTACTATCTAGGACTCCAAAGTCCATTCTAATTATGAGACTTGCCCACCAAGTCTCCTATACCAAGTCCAATTCAAGGACCACCAACATCTATATAAGGGGTCTCACCCCACAGATCAGAACTACGTTTTTTGACTTGATCCTTGGCAATCAGCAAGGTACGTAGGCATCTTGTTAAGGCAGATTGAGTCACGAAACACAAGAGCAGTCAAATCGAGCCTCGAAGCTCACGTTCCTTAGTATTAAATACAGCAATTATATATATTAGTTTTTAATCCATAACAAGTACATGGTCCAGTTCTTCAAAATACTTCAATGGAATGGCATTTTGCCTTATATGATAAACCCTGCCATCTGTCATGAAGTACAACAAGATGTATTCTTTCAAGTAGGTATGGTAAACCATTTGTACAGATTTCAGTTGATTAAATCTTCCAGGAGTTGCTCCAATACCTGGTTCACTCAAGGAAGTTGGATCATTGGTAGTGTTCTGTATTCTTCTTTCATCAGCACTTCCCAATCCAGTTTTATCTCTTGCTTCCTTTCCAGTAACTACTCTAGCTTCAAAACCACTTGCAACAGTCCTTAAAGGTTGAGTCTATTTTGCTTTAGTGAATCCTGGTAGGAGTGTCTTTGGTCTATCTTCTGATATCAAGTTAACTTGAGCTATGTCAGAGGTTACTTGCTTCTTTAAAATATCAGAACTCACAGTTTCTTGACTCTGAACAACTTGAGCCATGTCAGAGGTTGTTTTAAGAACTTTTCTTGAAGTCAGAGCAAGATCATCCTTTTCATTAGTAATTTCTTCATCCTCAGGAGGCACATAAACCTTGATAGGTTCACCAACCTTTTCTTTACCCTTGGATTTTGGATCTATCTGCGGTTGTGATTTAGCCAATGTTGCTTCAGTATTTGTCCTTTCTTTGATCACAATGCCTTTGAGTTTTGGAAGTGGCTTTTTACCAGAATCTTCAGATTTAGATGTAACTTTCTCTGATTTAAGCCTGGCTTCTTCTTCCATTAAACTCTCCAAGTCCATTCCTGGATTTTCCCGAAGAAATAACTGTCTTGACATTTCCTCATCAAGATCTAAAAGTTCATCAGAACTTATCCTTTTACCAGTAGCAGAACTTATTCTTTTCCCAGTATCAGAACTTGTTATGTGACTTGTGATTTCAGCTTTTCTTGATGTGAATCCTCTATGTTGACTATGACCTCTGCCCATTCCAGAGCTTCCTTGATCATCTTTTCCATCATCCTTCCCTTTCAGTGTCTTGTCAGTCTTGCATTTGGACTTAATTACTTTTTCCCCCTTTTTGACATCAGCAGGTAATAGGAGAGAGACAAGCAATTCCACCGAGGATTAGATTTCAGTAAGTTGAGATTGCTGAGAAGCTTGATTTGTCAAAATATCATTAATCTGAGCTTGTTGTTTTTCTTGACTCTTCTCAATATTAGCAATCCTTTCAAAGGTAGGTTGGAAGAACCTTTTCTTGTCGAGTTTCCAAACTTCTCATTGCTTAATAAATTCTTCCTGAATCTTCTGTAGCTCTGCATGAGTAGTTGAATGAAGACCTTGTAGATGTCTAGTACTCAATGCAGTGACTCGAAGCTGGGTTTTGAAATCATCAGAATTTAACATTTCATCAGCTTTAGTCAAGTGCTCAGCAAGATGAATCTCATTTGGAACACAGGAAACTGAGTTCCATTCCTTAGTTCACTCCCGTCCTGCAGGAGTTTCACTCAAAGGCACTGGTGCTTCTCTGGTAACAAACTTCTTAACCAGTTCAGACTTAAGAATAGTCTGTTGTGGAGCATGTCCTGAAGGACCTGCTTCATCAGCATCTGTAGTTGGAGCAGCATCACCAGTATCTCCAGCATTTGCAGCATCAGAACTTATAGAATCAGTATCCTCTGATTAAACAACAGTGTGAGTAGCAATGGAGGCTTCAGCATCCTCTAATTGCTGATATGGTTCTAAGTTTTTATCAACAGCT
The DNA here is from genome assembly GCF_009905375.1 of Apium graveolens. Lineage (NCBI taxonomy): Eukaryota > Viridiplantae > Streptophyta > Magnoliopsida > Apiales > Apiaceae > Apium > Apium graveolens. The sequence continues at coordinate 167,024,668 of NC_133649.1, forward strand.
ATATCCTGATGCTCACCTAAAGTCTGATCATCAGCATTTTGATGCAGAGAAGGTGTTGTAGATAACTCTGGAGTTTGAACAGCATCAGTAACAGGTGTTGTTGAAGGATTAGTTGTTGTTGGAGCTTCTAAGAGAATTACGTCAGGCACAACCAAGTTTTGAACATCAATATCAGCACTTGTGCCTGGATCAACAGGAGATACAGAGGATGTGTTGACCTTTTCAAAAATAGCTTCCTTAGATGGAGTTGATGGAGAAGAAGTGACTTTAGCAAATTCCTTTTCTTGTGAGATCAGAGATTCCTGATCCCCTTCCTTAGCTGCTTCCTCGTCATCATCTGAAAGTGGCCTATTTGCCCTCTGTTTCTTGTATCTCTTTGAAGATTTGGATTCCTTGGGAGTTTCAGAAACTGTCATTCTTCTAAGCCTCTTGAGAAGCCTAGATCCCCCAATTCCAGAATCCTTCTGAGAAGTCACTTTCTCAGCTTCTTTTACAACAGGTTCTGAAGAAGGAACCTGGTCCTCAGTATCAGATTCATCTCTCAAGGCAATCCTTCTTCTCTTTTGAGGTGTTTGAGGAACAGTCTTTGTCCTCTTAGGTTTGGAAGATGAAGACTTCACAGTAGATACTGAGGGATGAGGTTCTGATGGTTGAACATCAGGATAAAGTGCAGTGTACTTAACAGGTTCATAGGTGATTAATGCTTGTTTGACAGATAAAGGTATTAAGAGGGGTCTTAACACAGCCTTCTTATTATCAGTAGATAATAAATCAGTGAAAGCTCTTTTAGCTAGTCTAAAGGATGGAATTAAATCACCAAAACTTTGGGGCTGATTACAACAGAACCTATGAATAAGCTGACAAAATCTGGCAAAATATACAGTATTTTGATCTTCTGTCATCCTATCCCCAATAAAACCTAAGACAGCACTTGCATAATCAAAATCAGTTTGATTTATAAGAGCATACCTGATTTGTTGGCTGAATATGGGAATTGCATCAAAATTTGAGCATTTGTTAGCAAAAGCCTTGGTAATGCAGTCAAAGAAGAAACTCCATTCCCTCCTTATGAAAGATCTCTTCAACTTGCCAAGCTTTGCCAATGTTCCCTCATATCCTAGACTGGCCATCATGTTCTGAAGAACCGGTTCGTCAACAGTAGAATAAACACAGTTCTCAGGTAGCTGCAGTGCTTGTCGAACCGTAGACAAAGTCACAACATACTCATTGTCCCCTGATGAAAAGATAATACTCGGGGACCTTTGAGCACTACCATCATCATATACTCCACTCCTCCAGAACTCCAGTACTTGATCTCCAGAGACTGATTCAGGCTCAGTTAGAGCGTACCTAATATCAGAACTAATGAGAAAATCCTGAATGAAATGAAGTTCAGAGGGTGCCTCTGATGTGTGATGTATAACAGAGAAGTTATTAGGAACAAACTTTGCTCCATTGAAGATTATGTCCTTGGGTGCCATGTGAAAAGTTGAGATTGAAGAGTGCCTGGTAGGTGTTTGATAAAATGTCTGTATGAAAAAAAACGTGAGAAGAAGAGAGAGAGAGAGAGTAAAAGCAAGTAGAGATAAAAAGTATGAAAGAAAATAAAAGATTAAAAAATCCTCTCTCTGTCGTACTTATACTCTGAAAAAAAATGTTACCGTTGGACACCTGTCAGACATGCAGTAATAACGGATAGTTACTGGGCGCGAGAAAACAGTAATCATTACTTACCCACTTGCAGTTTTTCAAGGAAAAACCGTTCCACTTACCCAGATATTCCATTAATCAAGGTGAAACAGTTTTAATTCAAAATTGAAACCGTTCCCACTGATTTAATTATTTTTCACTGCATCATTAATATTCTGAAAATAAAATAAGTGAAAATGACCAAGATAAATCAGGTGAGTAAGTACTGAAAAAGGAAAATCAGAACTTAAATTAAAACAGAATTTATATGGTCATCAGAATATGAATCGTTATCAGGATTTATCAATGCATTACAAAATAACTTAGAGACAAAATCTTGAAACAAAAACAAATCTCATTAATATATCAAGTGAATACATTCATGAAATTGAAATTACATCAGAATTTATACAAGATTTCCCTAAGCTGCTAGACCTAACATCAACAGCCTTAGTCCTAGCTCAAGAAGCAGGGCAAGGCTGTTGATGAAGAAAAATAGGAAGAAGAAAATAAATCATTTCTTCTTCCTACTCTCGACAAACAGAATGGCGAGTCGAATGATTCGCTCTTGCTGGCGGAGAGCTTCCAGCCTTTCCTCATCCAATCGCTCCAGATGGCGATGGTAGTCCATATAGAAGAACAGGAGGTGGGTGAGTACCTCCTGTGGGACAGAGTCCCATATCTCATCAGGAATGACAGTAACGTGCCATTCCTGCTGCCAGTCGGCACAGCTTAGCTCCATATTGAAGTTTTGGTAGTTCAAAAACATGTTGTATCTGACCATGGTGTTTTTGAAGGAAAAAGTATGAAGGTAAGTTGATGTTGAGAGAAAAGATTTGATGGAAAGGCTGATGTGAAGTGGTTGCTTATATAGGTAAGAGAATGCCAGGAGACGCAAAGGAATTTAATGTTGACAGATAGAATTTATTCTACCTCAGTCTCCCCAGACTTGGAAAAAGAAAAACATTCATTGGAAAGAGAAAACATGGTTTAATGCGCACAAGAAGCAAGTAAAAGTTGACTGTTCAAGTACGAATACCATTAACCCTAACCATAGTGACTATTAATCTTCCACTTCAACAAAAATCTAGTTTGAACCGAGACTGTTATTAAATTTTATCCACAGATAAGTCAAGTAAAGAATTAGACTGGAATATCAGAACTTAGACTTGTATCAGAACTTAACAGTCATCAGAACATAATTTCTTAACTCGAAAAAGGAATGCCTATCTTAGTAAGTCCTCATACAAGTTCTAAGTTATATTTTTCAGAACTTAATCATCAGAACATGCTACCAGAACTTGCCCTCAAAATTTATGCAAAGTGACACAATGACTGTTTATCTAAAACAACACAGACCACCATAGTAACTTTCATCATTCTTATGGAGTGATTAGTGTGTGCATTAAGCTAAATTTCAGACAAAGAATAAAGTCTGATTCACTTCAGTACATCTTAGAAATAAGGCATAATTAAAACTTTACTAAAGAGCTGTCATTATTCTGTAACCTACTGTTGAATGAGTTCATGCTAGAGTCCACCTCAACTATTTTGTGCTAATTTTATGCATCTTTTTGAATTCCATTTTACAGTGGCTTCTCAGTGTAAGTGAGTCACGACTGCTTATCAGAATTTAAGCTATTATCAGAGTATTTCTCCAGTAATCATAGAGTGTAAAAAGTCACCAAGAAAATATTTTGCTTTTCTAATGCATATTTACTTAATACCAGCAATGCACTTGGGTCGTCCCTTCCACATTTTTACTCTAGATCTCAAAGGAGTACCTGATTTTATTCTTTGATCCTTTTGCTTTTTCTTTTTGATAGGAGAGGTTTATCAGCACTTAGTGCATTCAGTAGAATTACTAGTATCAGAACTTAACATATGAGTAGCATTATTCTAATTTGTGACTTAGTAATAAGATAAACAAAGTAAACTCAACTTAGCTCTATTATCAAAATTTGCTTGTGTCAATAGATTTCCATAGAAATAATTACTTCTTACATGGGATCATTTGTTTATTGAAGACTACTAGGTCAGCATCTAGCACAGTTATCCTCATAGGATTGAATGGTTACTTAAACAGACATATCACTTATCAGAGTTTAGAAACATATATCAGACAACAGTCAGTACTTAAACACATTTATCAATTAATCACAGAATACACAAAGAGATTAAATTCTGTAAATACTGATCATAAAGTCTGATAACACAGAACAAGACTAAGCAGATTTAGAGAAAGAACCTAAAATCATTCCAAGTTCATTTACCAATCTTGTAAAAGTGGCTTCACACAATGGTTTTGTGAAGATATCTGCTAGTTGTTAATCTGTTGGAATAAAGTGCAATTCCACTGTACCTTCATCCACATGTTCCCTTATGAAGTGGTACCTGATGCTGATGCGCTTTGTCATAGAGTGTTGAACTGGATTACCTGTCATAGAAATAGCACTTTGATTATCATAGTAAATAGGGATTTTGAAATATGTTAACCCATAATCCAGTAGCTGATTCTTCATCCAAAGAATCTGTGCACAACAGCTTCCTGCAGCAATATACTCTGCTTCTGCAGTTGATGTGGAAATTGACTTTTGTTTCTTGCTGAACCAAGAAACCAATCTGCCTCCAATAAATTGGCAGCTTCCACTTGTGTTTTTCCTGTCAATTTTGCAACCTGCAAAATCTGCATCTAAGTAACCTATTAGTTTAAAATCTGATTCTCTAGGATACCACAATCTCAGATCAGCTGTTCCTTTAAGATATTAAAAATTCTTTTCACAGCTGTTAAGTGAGGTTCTCTTGGATCTGCTTGAAATCTTGCACAAAGACAGGTAGCATACATGATATCAGGTCTACTAGCAGTTAGATAGAGTAGAGAGCCAATCATACCTCTGTAATCAGTAATATCTACTGATTTACCAGTATCCTTATCCAGTTTTGTTGCAGTGGCCATGGGAGTGGATGCACTTGAACAATCTTGCATTCCAAATTTCTTCAGCAAGTTTTTGGTGTACTTAGTTTGACAAATAAAAGTGCCTTCTTCATTCTGCTTGACTTGAAGGCGCAGAAAATAACTAAGTTCCCCCATCATACTCATCTGATACCTTGACTGCATCAGTTTGGCAAACTTCTTGCAAAGTTTGTCATTTGTAGACCCAAAGATGATATCATCAACATAAATCTGGACCAGAAGTAAGTTCTTTCCATGGTTGAGGTAGAACAGTGTTTTGTCTATTATTCCTCTGTTGAATCCACTTTCTAGAAGAAACTGAGCTAAAGTCTCATACCATGCTCTAGGAGCTTGCTTAAGTCCATAAAGTGCTTTATCAAGCCTGTAGACATAATCTGGATGTTTGGAGTCTACAAAGCCTGGAGGTTGTTCAACATATACTTCCTCCTCCAATTCTCCATTGAGAAAAGCACTTTTCACATCCATTTGAAAGACAGTAAACTTTTTGTGAGCAGCATAAGCCAAAAATATCCTTATGGCTTCTAACCTAGCAACTGGTGCAAATGTTTCATCATAATCAATTCCCTCCTGCTGAGAATATCCTTTTGCAACCAGTCTTGCCTTATTTCTTGTAATTATGCCATCACTATCAGTTTTGTTTCTGAATACCCACTTTGTACCAACAACAGATCTATTCTTTGGTCTTGGCACTAGGGTCCAGACTTTGTTTCTTTCAAATTCATTTAACTCTTCCTGCATTGCTTACACCCAATCAACATCTTGAAGAGCTTCTTCCACTTTCTTTGGCTCAGTCTGAGAGAGAAAAGAATTGTAAAGACATTCATTTGAAGTACCTGTTCTAGTTTTGACACCTGCATCAGGATTTCCAATTATCAAATCAGGTGTATGTGATTTTGTCCACTTCCTTGCAGATGGAAGGTTTTCTTTAGAACTGGATGCTCCCCCATGATCCATACTGTCTTCATTTTCATTTTCTGATGCTCCCCCTGAAACTATGCTCTCTGAGTTGAATTCTTCAGTATTTAGATTTTCAGCACTATCAGAACTGGGCTTATCAGAACTTGAAGAGCCAGATGTATGTTCTGATGTTTCTTGAGATGTGGTAAGATCTTGAGTATGCTCCCCCTGCATAGGTGCATTTTCCTTTGGCGTAGTCACCACAGTTTCATTAACATCAAATTTTAATCCATCAGAGTTTTCAGTATCAGGACTTAGACTGTCAGGATTTTCAGTATCAGAATTTGAGTCTTCATTTTCAAATCTCAGCTGATCATGGTCAATAAAATCTTCAAGACCAGTAATCGTCTTGTCATCAAAAGAGACATTAATAGATTCTATGACCACTTTTGTTCTCAAATTATAGACTCTGAAGGCTTTTGTGGAAAGTGGATATCCAACAAAGATTCCTTCATCAGCTTTTAGATCAAACTTTGATAGTTGTTCAGGATAAGTCTTGAGAACAAAACACTTGCATCCAAATACATGAAAGTACTTCTGATTTGGCTTCTTTTTCTTCACCATCACATATGGTGTTTTTCCATGCTTGTTAACGAGTGTTGCATTTTGAGTAAAACAAGCAGTCTGCACAGCTTCAGCCCAGAAATAGGTTGGAAGCTTTGCTTCTTCAAGCATCATACGTGCAGCTTCAATGAGAGTTCTATTCTTCCTTTCAACAACTCCATTTTGCTGTGGAGTTCCAGGAGCAGAAAATTCCTGCTTAATTCCATGGTTTTTGCAGAACTCTTCCATTATCAAATTCTTGAACTCAGTGCCATTATCACTCCTTAAGATTTTCACAGATTCTTTGACCAATTTATCCAGATGTTTGACATGATCAATCAAGATAGATGCAGTTTCACTTTTTGTGTGCAAGAAATACACCCATGTGTATCTAGTGAAATAATCCACTATGACCAATGCATATTTCTTCTTTGCAATAGACATGACATTTACTGGACCAAATAGATCAACATGTAGTAGATGATAAGGCTCAAGAATTGATGATTCAGTTTTGCTCTTGAATGTAGATTTTCTTTATTTGGCCTTCTGACAAGAATCACAAAGACCATCAGGAGCAAATACTGACTTTGGCAGTCCTCTCACAAGATCCTTTTTGACCAGTTCATTTATATTGTTGAAATTTAAATGAGAGAGTTTCATGTGCCAATTCAAGCTTTCTTCAATTGATGCTCTACTTATCAGACAGATTGCAGAACCATCAGTACTTGTTGAAAGCTTAGCTTCATAAATGTTACCATGCCTGTATCCTTTCAGAACAACTTTGCCTTTAGATTTACTCACAATTTCACAGTGTTCTTCAAAGAAATCAACATGATAACCTTTGTCACAGATTTGACTTATACTCAGCAGATTATGGTTAAGTCCTGAGACCAGAGCTACTTCTTTAATGATGACATTCCCAAGATTGATATTGCCATATCCCAATGTTTTTCCAATGTTGCCATCTCCATAAGAAACACTTGGGCCAGCTTTCTCCACAAAGTCTGATAGCAGGGCTTTATTTCCAGTTATATGTCCTGAGCATCCACTGTCCAGAACTAGAATATTTTTCCTGTTGCCCTGCAATCACAAAGACCACTAATTATTAGTTTTAAGGACCCAGACTTGCTTGGATCCTTTGGCCTTATTAAGTTTGTTAACATTTGCAGCGGATTTAGCATCAGAATTTATGTTAACATTTTTCTTATCAGAACTTACACTATCAGACTTTGAATCAGAATTTACACTAGAAGGAACAATGGAAACTTTCTTCAAAGAAGGTTTTAATTGATAATAATCATTGTACAAACTATGATATTCCTTACAAGTATAAATGGAATGCCATAAACTACCACAATGAAAACAAGGATTTTATGATTTATATCTAACAGACTGACTCTTAACTCCTGATATTGAAGGTAAGGAGTTAATGTTCTTATTCTTCCTGCAAAAAGAAGCCAGATGGTTAGAACTTCCACAGTTATGACATGTTTTCCTAGGAGCATCAGGAACAGGTTTATAATCATTGGTTTTATTCACACCTTCCTTTCCATTCCTATTTTTCCTAGGTGATTTTACCTTGTTTGCATTCTTAACATCTTTCAGCTTATGCTTAAGCTGCTTCTTAGTCAATAAGCCTATGTTTACTTCAGCTGTCTTTTCCTGTTTTAGTTTGTCAGAAGTTAATTCCTCTTTAACTTCTGATTTCTCATTATCAGACTTTACAGTTACAAACTTAACAGGTTTTAACTTTGGCTTTTGCTTAACAACAGGCTTAATTTCTTCAGTTCCTTTGTCATTCTTATCCTCTCCATAACCTAAGCCCTCTTTCCAATTTTCACTACTTAGCAAATTTTGAGTTATTCTGCCAGAGTTAGTCCAAGTCCTGATTATCTCTCTTTCCTTTTCTAACTCAATTTTTAGAGATTCATTCATTTTTAGCACTTCATCCCTAACATAAAACGCATCATCTCTATCCTTCTGAGTTTGATGGAATATAACTAACTCTTTTTCTAAGAAATCATTTCTTTTCTTAGATTTTCAGAAGTTAATCTTTCACATGTTAAGGTTTGTGTTAGGTCACACACACAGTAGAGGGGGTGAATACAGTGTATAGTACACTCAAATCGAACTTTAAGAACTTAAGTAACAGAAAACAAACTTTATTGAAACAATAAACTCTGTTACAGTATGGAACTGTTACCTCTCAGTGATGAACAAATATCACGAGAGCTGCTAGGGTTACAATGAATAATCTTCTCTAATAATGATAACACTTATAGTGTAAACCCTATATCTGTGTTTATATACTACACAGTTATAAGATAATCGCTAATTGATATGGAATATAATTCTGCTTCCTAAAATATATCAATCAGATATCTTTTCTTCCAAGTATTCCATTCTTCACGGAATTCCTTCTTCATGCATATCTCTTCTTATGTTTATCTCAATCTTCTTTCCTTTAATCAGCTACTGTCCTTATCTGATTATCCTTCAGCACTTAAGTTCTGATATCTATCTTCTGATGATTATCTCCTGATAACATACGTACTGATATCCTTAAGTCCTGACTTCCAGTATAAATACTGATCAACAGTTAAGTACTGATTTATCCTGTTCAGTAAGATCTGAAAGCTAAACATAAAACATATTAGCCATGACATTATCAAATATATCTAACAATCTCCCCCAACTTGTAAATTAACATAATATACAAGTTTAACATATATTTGATGATGTCAAAAACATTAAGTACAAATGCATGAGAATTAGACTAGATAACTACAACTTACAGTCCTTAAAGTTTTTACCAATTTCAACTTCTGATAACAACTTCAGTCTGTATAAATATCAGAATTTAAGCAGTTGTAGATCTTCGACTTGGCTTCTTCATTTTCTGATCTCTCTGATGTCAGGAGTTGTTCTGAGATAGTTCTTCAACAAACATTTCTCAGCATATCTTAGTTCATCAATCATTCTCCTTTTAACATCTTTAAGCTCTGCAGTATCTTCACTAGTTTGAAAGATTGCAGCTCTGAGATCATTGATCTTTGCTTTTCTCAACTCCTGATCTAGTCTTATAACATAAGCTTTGTCAGACTCTAGATTGAATTCAAGTCCCTTAATACAAAGATACGTTCTGATCTGTGCAGTATTAGGCTTCATATCAACAATATCACCATTATGATCTCTGTACTTTGGAACATATATGCTGTCAGACTTAACAGAATAAAGCCTTTTCTGTCTCTGAATCTGTTCTTTTAAGTAGTTTGCAGCAGTCCCTGTTATTCTATCATCCACTTGAAGTAAGAAAAGTACATGCTCCAATTCTTCAAAATACTTCAATGGAATGGCATTTTGTCTTATATGATAAACCCTACCATCTGTCATGAAATACAACATGATATATTCTTTCAAGTAGGTATGGTAAACCATCTGTACAGATTCCAGTTGATTCAATCTCTCATGAGTTGCTCCAATGCCTGGTTCACTCAAGGAAGTTGGATCATTGGTAGTGTTGTGTACTCTTCTTTCATCAGCACTTCCCAATCCAGTTTTATCTCTAGCTTCCTTTCCAGTAACTACTCTTGCTTCAAAACCACTTGCAGTAGTCTTCAAAGATTGAGTCTGTTTTGCTTTAGTGAATCCTGGTAGGAGTGTCTTTGATCTATTTTCTGATATCAAGTTAACTTGAGCTCTGTCAGAGGTTACTTGCTTCTTCTGAATATCAGAACTTACAATTTCTTGACTCTGAACAACTTGAGCCATGTCAGAGGTTGTTTTAAGAACTTTTCTTGAAGTCAGAGCAAGATCATCTTTTTCATCAGCAATTTCTTCTTCCTCAGGAGGTACATAAACCTTGAAAGGTTCACCAACCTTTTCTTTACCCTTGGATCTTGGATCTATCTGTGGTTGTGATCTAGCCAATGTTGCTTCAGTATGTGTCCTTTCTTTGATCACAATGCCTTTGAGTTTTGGAAGTGACTTATTACCAGAAGCTTCAGATTTAGATATGACTTTCTCTGATTTAAGTCTGGCTTCTTCTTCCTTTAAACTTTCCAAGTCCATTCCTGGATTTTCTTGAAGAAATAACTGTCTTGACATTTCTTCATCAAGATCTAGGAGTTCATCAGAACTTATCCTTTTACCAGCAGCAGAACTTATTCTTTTCCCAGTATCAGAACTTGTCATGTGACTAGCTTGTCTTGATGTAAACCTTCTACCTTGACTATGACCTGTACCCATTCTAGAGTATCCTTGATCATCATTTCCATCATCCTTTCCTTGCAGTGTCTTGTTAGTTTTGCATTTGGACTTAATTACCTTCTCCCCCTTTTTGGCATCAGCAGGTAGTAAAAGAGAGATAAGTAATTCCACTGAGGATTGGATTTCAGTAAGTTGAGATTGCTGAGAAGCTTGATTTTTCAGAATGTCATCAATCTGAGCTTGTTGTTTTTCTTGAGTTTTCTCAATATAAGCAATCCTGTCAATGGTAGGTTGAAAGAACTTTTTCTTATCAATTTTCCAAACTTGTTCTTGTTTGATAAAGTTCTCATGTATCTTGTGTAGCTCTGTATGAGTAGTTGAATGAAGACCTTGTAGATGTTTAGTACTCAATACAGTGACTCTAAGATGGGTTTTAAAATCATCAGAATTTAATATTTCATCAGCTTTAGTCAAGTGCTCAGCAAGATGTAATGCATTTGGAACACATGAAACTGAGTTCCATTCCTTAGTCCACTCCTGACCTGCAGGAGTTTCACTCCAAGGTACTGGTGCATCCCTAATAACAAACTCCTTTACCAGTTCAGACTTAGGAAGAGTCGGTTGAGGAGTATGTCCTGAAGGACCTGCTTTATCAGCATTTACAGTTGGAGCAGCTTCACCAGTATCTCCAGCATTTGCAGCATCAGAACTTAAAGAATCAGTATCTTCTGATAAGACAACAGTGTTAGTAGCAATGAAGGCTTCAGCATCCTCTAATTGCTGATCTGATACTAAGTTCTGATCAACAGCCATATCCTGATGCTCACCTAAAGTCTGATCATCAGCATCTTGATGCAGAGAAGGTGTTGTTGATAACTCTGGAGTTTGAACAACATCAGTAACAGGTGTTGTGGAAGGATTATTTGCTGTTGGAGCTTCTAAGAAAAGTATTTCAGGCACAACCAGGTTCTGAATATCAATTTCAGTACTTGTTCCTGGATCAACAAGAGACACAGATGGTGAGTTAACCTTGTCAGATACAGCTTCCTGAGATGGAGTTGATGGAGAAGAAGTGACTGGAGCAAATTCCTTGTCTTGTGAGATCAAAGATTCCTGATCCCCTTCCTTAGCTGCTTCCTCTTCATCATCTGAAACTGGCCTTTGTGCCCTCTGTTTCTTGTACTTCCTTGTTGATTTGGATTTCTTGGGAGTTTCAGGAACTATCATTCGTCTAAGCCTCTTGAGAAGCCGAGAACCCCCAATTTTAGAATCCTTCTGAGAAACCTCTTTCTCAGCTTCAGTTACAACAGGTTCTCTAGCAGGAACCGGTTCCTCAGAATCAGAGTCATCTCTCAAGGCAATCATCCTTCTCTTTTGAGGTGTTTGAGGAACATTCTTTGTCCTCTTTGGCTTGGAAGATGAAGGCTTTACAGTAGGTGCTGAAGATGAAGGTTGAGCAGTCTGTGAAGTGGAGAGATAGGATTTGAGATATGTTCTGGGGGTAGGTTGAGTAGAATGAGAGGTAGGTACTGAGGTTGATGGATTTTGGGTGTTTGGAATTGGTTGGACATCAGAGTAAACAGATCTATAAGTATCAGGATCAACACTTACCAGGATCTGTTTTGCAGACTTAGGAATCTGTAATGGTCTAAGCACTTTTTTCTTAGTATCAGCATTTACCAGGTCATTAAAGTATCGTTTTGCAACCTTAAAAGGTGGGGTTTGGGTGCTGACTAACTGAGGTTCATCAGTACAATAAGTGTAAATAAGTTGACAGAATCTAGCAAAATAAACAACATCTCGATCCTCTGTCATCCTATCCCCAATAAAACCAATTAAAGCAGTTGCAAAATCAAAATGAGTTTGATTGATAATTGCATACCCGATGTGCTGACTCATAATGGGAATGGCATCAAAATTCGAACATTTGTTTCCAAAAGCTTTGGTGATGCAATCAAAGAAGAAACTCCATTCTCTTCTGATATTAGCCCGTTTCAACTGTCCAAGTTTCGTCAGACTCTTTTCATATCCCAATTCAGCCATTAACTCCCGAAGGGCTGAGTCCTCTGGAATTGAGAAAGTACAATCTTCTGGAAGATGTAAAACCCTGCGTACTGTACTAGGAGTGACTACAAAGGATGAATCACCCACTTGGAAGATAATACTGGGAGTTCCACGTTGACCACCATCATCAAAAAGTCCAGTCCTCCAAAACCTCAGAACTTGTTGGCTTGAAAAGAATTCAGGCTGTGTTAATGCATACCCAACCTCACTATGTGCAAGAAGATCTTGCACAAAATGCAATTCAGATGGAGCTTCAGCATGATCAAGAATTGCAGCATAGTTGTTTGGAACAAACTTAGCTCCATCAATGATTAAATCCTTTGGTGCCATGTGAAAAAATATTGAGATTCAAGTATGC